>NC_090743.1:117624044-117637242 GCF_036898095.1 Palaemon carinicauda | reverse complement strand
GTTTTGAAGGGAACGTTTTTTCGAGTCAACAAACGTTAAGGAGAAAGACCCAAGGACGTTTTCTTCTCAAACGTTTTTGTCTTTTGTGTTGACTTTACAAGGAAGGTTTGAGTGAATAGGAATATTTTGATAAATATTTCTCTCTCTCTCTCTCTCTCTCTCTCTCTCTCTCTCTCTCTCTCTCTCTCTCTCTCTCTCATTTGGTATATTTTGATGAATATTCTCTCCTCTCTCTCTCTCTCTCTCTCTCTCTCTCTCTCCTCCTCTCTCTCTCTCTCTCTCTCTCTTTCTCTCTCTCTTTCTATCTCCTCTCTCTCTCTCATTTAGCTTATATTTTGAATGATATTCTCTCTCTCTCTCTCTCTCTCTCTCTCTTCTCTCTCTTCTCTCTCTCTCTCATCCCTCTCTCTCTCATTTAGTTATATTTTGATGATATTCCTCTCTCTCCTCTCTCTCTCTCTCTCTCTCTCTCTCTCTCTCCTCTCTCTCTCTCTCTCTTTGTTTACCAGCTAAAGTAAAGTGACATTGATTCTGGTCATTGGCTCGATTGGTGATCATCACTAACGGCACAAAAGTCCCCTAAACACCATAAATGGAATCAGGGTGTAGGTCTCGCTACCTCACTCCCATGATACTAGCATACAGTCCAGCCATTTTAACGTCATACTCCATAGTTTCTAAATGGTTCTCCCGGCAGCTCTAGCGCCCGGGGTCATGGCTAGATTCTAGTATATCACAAGTATCCACGCACTTTGGCAGTATGGCACTGTCCATTCACCTGTCAATCATCTCTTTATCATGGTACTGTCATTCACTTGTCAATCATCGTTTTACCATGGCACTCATTCACTTGTCACTCATATATTTAATCATGGTACTGTCAATTCACCCTATCAATCATCGTTTTACCATGGTAGTCTAATTCACCTGTCAATCATCGTTTTACGATTGCACTGTTATTCACCTGTCAATCTTCGCTTTATTATGCCACTGCCATTTACCTGTCAATTATCACTTTACTGTTCATTCGTCAGTCAAACATGCTTTACCTTGGCACTGTCATTCACCTGTCAATCATCTTTTTATTCAAGTCCTTTTTTTCCCTGTCAAACATGCTTTACCTTGGCACTGTCATTCACCTGTCAATCACTTTTTTACTCTAGTACTGCCATTCACATGTCAAACATTGCTTTTTCCTTGGCACTGTCATTTTCCTGTCAATCATCGCTTAATGCAGTGATATCGTAGATGACATAAGGTGTTATACATAACCTTTATATTTTTTATCCAAGGCCAATAATATAAATTCACTGCAAATGTAAATATATTTTTGCAAATACATCTAGTGTACACGTACTAATACCATATCTAGTCGTGATAGTTAAGAAAGCAATTGTTGTTATTATTATTATTATTATTATTATTATTACAAGTTAAGCTACACTCTTAGTTGCTTAGTTGAAAAAGCAGAATGCTATAAGGTCATGGGCTCCAAACAGGGAAAAATAGCACATGGAGTAAAAAAAAAACAAGGAAATAAATAAACTACGAGGGAAGTAATGAACAATTGAAATAAAATATTTCAAGAACAATAATAACATTAAAGTAGATCTTTTATATATAAACTATAAAAGCTATCACAAAAAAAAAAGAAAGAGGAAGAGAAAATGCGATAGAATAGTGTGCCCGAGTGTACCCTCATGCAAGAGAACTCTACCCCAAGACACTGGAAGACCATGGTATAGAGGGTATGGCGCTACCCAAGACTAGAGAATAATGATAAGATTTTGGAGTGTCCTTCCTCTAGAAGAGCTGCTTACCATAGCCAAATAGTCACTTATACCCTTACCAGAGGAAAGTAGACTCTAAAACAATTACAGTGCAGTAGTTAACCCCTTGTTTGAAGAAAGAATTGTTTAGTAATCTCAGTGTTGTCAGGTGTATGAGGACAGAGGTGAATGTGGTAAGAATTGGCCAGCTTATTCGGTGTATGTGAAGGCAAAGACAAAATGAGCTGTAACCAGAGAGAGATCGGAGATCCAATGTAATACTGTCTGGCCACTCAAAAAAAAAAAAAAAATATTCGTATAAAAACTAACTCCAAAGGAAAATATATTTCCAAGTGCCATATCTTGATACATTAAAGAACTAATCATAAAAACATCAGGAAACACATCATAAGAAAACATTTGAAATCGTACAAAGTACGACTCTGTCCGATCCAACCATTTCCATATTCATGTCAGCTGTCAATCAAAGTGTCAAACTCCTCCCACTGCGGTTTGCGTGAGTTGTGCTTGGCGAAGTAAGTGGTTGTAAATTTTGGGTTTTATAAACGCCTTTCGTCTGTGGGTTATAAGTTATAACCGACTGCTTATTGCCAGTGAGAAATAACAGGTTAGTTGCTTTTAAGATAAGTAATTTATGATATTTTGTGGTATTGGTTTTATATTTGCTGTGTTTTGTAGTCTCTTTGTGGTTGTGTGAAGTTATTCTGCATATTTATCCTGTGTGGGATATATATATATATATATATATATATATTATAATATATAATATCTAATATATATATATTATATTAATATATTTTACAACCACCACACATGATGCCTGTTTCTAGTCCACAGCAGGACAAAGGCCTTAGACATGGCCTTGTTCATGTCTGGAGTTTGGCCAGTTTTCATCACGCTGGCCAACTGCGGATATGTGATGGTGGGAGATTTTCGTCTGATCGCTAAGCAAACTAACCTATAGTCAATTTATGTTTTAGTGAGGCAGATTTACACAGACCTCGCAGGGGTGCCCATTTCAGCTCGGAAGAGTGTTTTCCTGATCGCTGATTGGTTGGACAAGATAATTCTAACCAATCAGATAGCAGGAAACTTTTTCCGACCTAAAAGGGCACCGCTGCGAGTCAGTGCAAATGCACCTCATTAAAAAAAAAGATTGAGTATAGTATGGGGTGTCCTCATAGTACAGCCTTTGCTGATCATGGCGATACGCAAACCTTATGATGGGATTCGCCTATGAGAGAGAGAGAGAGAGAGAGAGAATGCGTGTATTTGTGGACCTCAACACACCTCTAGCGTGTATCATTGTCTATTGTGCATACACAGTTCGTCACGACACAACCGTATTACAAAACACGCGACATTGGATCCAGTAGCGTCCAGTCGATTCGGCTTATTTGAACTAATCCGAATGCATCCGGAAATTATGATTGACTTCGAGTCCAATCATCTCACCAATCCATAGTTTGGACATTTAGGGTACCGATTATACGATGTCTAGTTATTATAGAACATTGTGATGAGTATTACAGTGCTCTGAAAATGACTTTGAGTAAGTTATGTGGTGTCTGGATTTATTTGGGTGATTTCCATTTCAGTGGTAAGGACATCAGGATGTCTTGTTTAGTGCGGTGACTTCGATGATCGGACATCTGAAACCTTTAGGGACATTGTTTGTCCCAAAAATTGAGGTGACATTTCAATGTCCAGAAGTTTAGTACTCTGATTACTATCTTTGCTGTCCTTATATTGTCTCACTATCTGTTTGATGTTAGGACATCACACTGGGCATTTTATACCCAAAATGTCATGTCCTAGATCAGGGGCGCGCGAAAAGAAGCCCCCCCCCCCCACTCTCTCTCTCTCTCTCTTCTCTCTCTCTCTCTCTCTCTCTCTCTCTCTCTCTCTCTCTCCATGGAATAAGTCACTGCCACTCTTGTAGTGTAACTTCAAGGTATAGGTTTGATTCCCGCCTTTGGTAGGTACGCCTATCACATATGAAGTCCCACTGGATGTAAAGAGAGAGAGAGAGAGAGAGAGAGAGAGAGAGAGAGAGAGAGAGAGAGAGAGAGAGAGAGAGAGAGAGATTGTATCTAACGTTTGATAAAGACTCTGGAAATGTATTTAGAAGAATGAATGGATAGCTAGGATGCCTCAAGTTCGAACAGTCATCGGGAGGAATGAATGGAATTATCGATTCTCTCTCTCTCTCTCTCTCTCTCTCTCTCTCCTCTCTCTCTCTCTCTCTCTCTCTCTCTCTCTCTCTTTTTTTTTAGCAAGAGCTCCCCTATTTAGCATTTACTGATATACATGGCCCCTTTCTGAGTGAGGACACCTTAACATGGTAAAAGGGTTTGTGTACACCCCCATGTTTAGCAAAGCTGTATTAATCAGGGACATTCGCACTAGGTTGGTTTGCTTTAAGCAATCAGACTAAAGTTTCCCACCGTCACTAAAATACACACTGGCAAACGTGGTGATTTAAACTGGCCAAAACCCCAGGACATGGCTTGCAGTGGACTAAAAACGGCTGTATTTGTTGTTGATATACTTGTTAGCTAGTCACCTATGGGTTGGTTGCACTGAGAGCCATGAAAGTTGTAGGGGGTAGCAACTGCATCCCTGAAAATACTTTCTAAAAACTGATGGTAGAAACGCCAAGCTGGTAGTGTCGATTCAAGAAAGCCCGAAAGCGAGATAGGGTCCATTGCTTGCCATGAAATAATAAAAGCTTGTGTTTTGACATTTTCATCTGGTCGACAAAGCCATCCAATTTTAGAGGATTTACGACCTAATAGATCTGGTTTCTTCTTTTGATGATTCGATAAGGGTCGACAGTGCCACTCGATTTGATGGTATTAACGACCTTAATGATTGTCTATGATCTTTTGTAGTCATTATCTACCTCTTCTGTCCAGTCATTACAGTCGAAGATACCTTAATACCCCAGGAGATTGACGCCCTTAATGACCGTGCCTGTTCCCCCCTCACACCATTCGACTGCAAGGGTCGTTATCGACACATATCGATTATTGATGAGTTGTAGCATGCATGACCAGATGTTGCACAAAATCTATAATCGAGTTGCAAGCACCAATGGGGGGGGGGGGTTGGGAGGGGACAAAAGCCACCCCCCAAGCGTCTGTGACATACACATGCAGACACAACACTTGTCTCGATTTTTTCGGTTTTTTAATTCTTTTATATAATAGAACTATAAGCAGATTTGAGAGAGAGAGGAGGAGAGAGAGAGAGAGAGAGAGAGAGAGAGAGAGAGAGAGAGAGAGAGGTGGTGTTGAGGAGATTGTAAGTTGAATTTTAACCTTTGTGAATATATTCTTGGAAAACATAAAAGTGGGAGTTAGTAAAGGTCTCTCTCTCTCTCTCTCTCTCTCTCTCTCTCTCTCTCTCTCTCTCTCTCTCTCTCTCTCTCTAAATTGGTATAATTATGTGATATAATAATTTATCGGAACTTTTATTATATTTATCAATGATACATGGAAAGCTGTTTATATATATATATATATATATATATATATATATATATATATATATATATATATACAGTATATATTTATATGAATACAGATCTCTCTCTCTCTCTCTCTCTCTCTCTCTCTCTCTCTCTCTCTCTCTCTCTCTCTCTCTATATATATATATATATATATATATATACTATATATATATATTTATTATAAATATATATTGTATACAAATGAGAGAGACATACAGTATATTATACATTTCCCCATACGCTATTATATCTAAGAGAGAGAGAAAACATTAAAATACATCTAGAAAAGAAGGATACTAAAATACATAAGAAAAGATAAATATTACTATGTACAAACTAATCTAGATTCTACCCCAAATAAAATACCAGAGAGAGAGAGAGAGAGAGAGAGAGAGAGAGAAGAGAGAGAGAGAGAGAGAGAGAGAGAGGGGGGTCTAGAAATGACAGCGAAGCCAGTAATAGCCGCCATATCTAGCCATTGCATGCCATAAATTCCTGTTGCAAACCCTTATTGCAAGCGAGTAAAATTATTGTAATCCAGAATTTCCATCCCAGGATTTATGACTCGACGTTCGTAACTCGGGGTTCGTAACTCGGATAGTGGGAAATTAATTCAAGGTTTTTACTAATAGAGAAATTTCCAAATGTTAAATTTATGTTTTGAGTTTAAATTTTATCGTTATAGTTTTTTGATTTTATTGTTATTCATTGAAATATGTGGAGGGCATGAAGCGAGGTTATTATTTTTGTTTATCAGGTTTTGTTATTATAAGTTTTCTTTTTTAGTATTACCATCATTATTTATTATTGTTATTGATATTGTTAATATTGATAGTGTTATTGTCGATGTGGTTATTATTATTATTATTATTATTATTATTAGCAATAGTAGTAGTAGTAGTAGTAGTAGTAGTAGTAGTAGTAGTAGCATTAGTAGTAGTAGTAGTAGCAAAGTTAGCAGTACTATTATAGGTCCTCATCCATAAGTAAATATATATATATATATATATATATACTATATATATATATATGCATATAGATATTACATATATATATGTATGTATATATACATATATATACATACATACATATATATATAGATATATATATATATATATATATATATATATATATATATATATATACATGTGTGTGTGTGGTGTGTGTGTAGAGAATTTTTTAGCAATGGTAACCAGCTCTTTTAGGAGAAGGTCTCTCCAAAATCAAACCATTGTTCTCTAGTCTTGGGTAGTGCCATAGCCTCTGTACCCTGACCTTCCACTGTCTTGGATTAGGGGTTCTCTTGCATGAGGGTATATCCGGGCACACTACTCTATCTTATTTCTCTTACTCTTGTTTTTTTTTCAAGTTTGTATAGTTTATATATGAAAGATCTATATTAATGCTGTTACTGCTCTCGGTATAATTTATTTTGTTTGTTTATTACTTTTATTGTAGTTTATTGATTTCCTTGTTTCCTTACCTCCTTGGGCTATTTTTCCCTGTGGGATCCTTTGGGCTTATAGCATCCTGCTAAACACTCCAGTGATCGTTGGGTTCATCACGCAAGGCTGAGCAAAAGCTAATTCGATATGTGTGTGCGTATGTGCGTGTTTATCATGGTCTCCTGTGTGGACCACTGGTTTATGGCCGAGTATAAATAAGGCATCTCTCTCTCTCTCTCTCTCTCTCTCTCTCTCTCTCTCTCTCTCTCTCGTTTAGTAGTTTCTAAGCCGGAATTATTTCATTATCTGGTTTAGGCCTATACTTTAATTGTCCAGCTTCCAATGCATTTTCCCGGAAATATGTAAGTTGCTTTTACTTGTGCGTGTATATCATCTCTAACTTCATTTCCCTTCAATTTCCTCATTCCATTCATTTCCCTTCAATTTCCTCATTCCATTCATATCCCTTCAATTTCCTCATTCCATTCATATCCCTTCAATTTCCCTACTCCATTCATTTCCCTTCCAAAACCTTATCATTTTCCAGGCCATAACTCACTTCTCACATTTTCTGTTCATTTTCCGTCAAAAAATTTTAATTCCTCGCACCATTTTCTCTTCATTTCCTCATCTAGAATCTAATTTTTCCATTCATTTCCCCACCTATAACCTCATTTCCGTTCATGTATCCACCTAAAACCTCATTTTCCGTTTATTTTTCCTCCTAAAACCCCATTTTCCCACCTAAAACCCCATTTTCCCAACTAAAACCTCATTTCCGTTCATTTCCCCAACTAAAACCTCATTTTCCGTTCAATTCACCTACTTAAAGACCTCATATTCCGCTCATTTCCCCACCTAAAACCTCATTTTCCGTTTATTTTTCCTCCTTAAATCTCTATTTCGTTCATTTCCCCACCTAAAATCTAATTTTCCGTTCATTTCCCCACCTTAAACCTCATTTTCCTTTTATTTTCCCTCGTAAAACCTCATTTTCCGTTTATTTTCCCTCTTGAACTTCATTTTCCATTCATTTCCCTACCTGAAACCTCATTTCCGTTCATTTCCCCACCTAAACCCTTCTCTTTTTTCCATTCATTTCCCCATCTAATACCTCATTTCCGTTCATTTCCCCACCTAAAACCTTCTCTTGTTCCGTTCATTTCCCCACCTAAGACCTCATTTTCCGTTCATTTCCCCACCCAAGACCTCATTTTCTCTTCATTTCTCCACCTCAGTCCTCATTTTCCGTCCCAAGACATAATTTTCTCTTCATTTTCCCTCTTAAAACCTTCTTATTTTCCCGGCCATAACTACTCATTTGTCGCATCATTTTCCGTTCATTTCCCCACCTAATTATCATTTTTCCGGCCACAACTACTCATTTCTCGCATCATTTTCCGTTCATTTCCCCACCTAATTATCATTTTTCTGGCCATAACTACTCATTTCTCGCATCATTTTCCGTTCATTTCCCCACCTAAAAATAATTTTTCCGGACATAACTACACATTTCTCGCATCATTTTCCGTTCATATCCCCACCTAAAAATAATTTTTCCGGCCATAACTACTCATTTGTCGCATCATTTTCCGTTCATTTCCCCACCTAATTATCATTTTTCTGGCCATAACTACTCATTTCTCGCATCATTTTCCGTTCATTTCCCCACCTAATTATCATTTTCCCGGCCATAACTGTTCATTTGTCGCATCATTTTCCGTTCATTTCCCCACCTAATTATCATTTTTCCGGCCATAACTACTCATTTCTCGCATCATTTTCCGTTCATTTCCCCACCTAAAAATAATTTTTCCGGCCATAACTATTCATTTGTCGCATCATTTTCCGTTCATTTCCCCACCTAAAAATAATTTTTCCGGCCATAACTATTCATTTGTCGCATCATTTTCCGTTCATTTCCCCCACCTAAAACCTCCTTTTCCCGGCCATAACTACTCATTTCTCGCATCATTTTCCGTTCATTTCCCCCACCTAAAACCTCCTTTTCCCGGCCATAACTACTCATTTCTCGCATCATTTTCCGTTCATTTCCCCCACCTAAAACCTCATTTTCCCGGCCATAACTACTCATTTCTCGCATCATTTTCCGTTCATTTCCCCCACCTAAAACCTCCTTTTCCCGGCCATAACTACTCATTTCTCGCATCATTTTCCGTTCATTTCCCCCACCTAAAACCTCATTTTTCCGGCCATAACTACTCATTTCTCGCATCATTTTCCGTTCATTTCCCCCACCTAAAACCTCCTTTTCCCGGCCATAACTACTCATTTCTCGCATCATTTTCCGTTCATTTCCCCCACCTAAAACCTCATTTTCCCGGCCATAACTACTCATTTCTCGCATCATTTTCCGTTCATTTCCCCCACCTAAAACCTCCTTTTCCCGACCATAACTACTCATTTCTCGCATCATTTTCCGTTCATTTCCCCCACCTAAAACCTCATTTTCCCGGCCATAACTAATTTCTCGCATCATTTTCCGTTCATTTCCCCCACCTAAAACCTCATTTTTCCGGCCATAACTACTCATTTCTCGCATCATTTTCCGTTCATTTCCCCCACCTAAAACCTCCTTTTCCCGACCATAACTACTCATTTCTCGCATCATTTTCCGTTCATTTCCCCCACCTAAAACCTCCTTTTCCCGGCCATAACTACTCATTTCTCGCATCATTTTCCGTTCATTTCCCCCACCTAAAACCTCATTTTTCCGGCCATAACTACTCATTTCTCGCATCATTTTCCGTTCATTTCCCCCACCTAAAACCTCCTTTTCCCGGCCATAACTACTCATTTCTCGCATCATTTTCCGTTCATTTCCCCCACCTAAAACCTCATTTTCCCGGCCATAACTAATTTCTCGCATCATTTTCCGTTCATTTTCCCGCCACTGTGTAGCAGGTTTAATCCCCATGCATTCTTTAGTAAACCTGATCTAGCCCCCATTAAAAAAAAGTCTTTATATACTATTAAACGCCATTTTTAGTGGTAAGATTCTAGGAAGATAAGATTTACTTGATTAGACCGAAGTGTAGATTCGGGGTGTAGATTGGGCGTGTAGATTTGGCCTCATTTAGGAGAGGAATGAGATAATGTTAATGGATACTTAGATAAGATTCTAGATTTTGATGAGGGTGAAACTTGAGTGGATCGTGTGGTAATTAGTGGAGGAGAGGTAGTATGAGAGATAGTACTAGTGTAAAAGCTTATTTTTAATATTATTTTGTTAACTAGTAATTATAATACTCTCTTTACTCTACTTCAATTTGAATCATACGTAACTGATACAATCCTGTATCTTATATTACGAAATAGGCTACGAAATACAGAGGAATACAAAATATTCAAACGTCGTCAGGCGCGAAAATTGGAGAGTCGGGGAAAATCCCTAGGGCTTCCCTTGGTCTGGGCGGAGTGAAAATAGCAAGTGGAGAGCGAGTTTAGGGAAAGTCCCTAAACGGCGCCCTCTTGTATTATGCATCTCTACACAAGGCGTGTTTTTATTTTTTCGTCTGTGTTGAGCTGCGAGTATTAAATACTCGTTGGATCTTCTGCGAGTATTCTAAAATATTTAATACTCTTTTTTTTTTTTTTTTGCGAGTATTAAAGAGTAGGCCTATTTTATACACAAATATATGCGTAGATATCATTGCACACCTATAAGAACTTACAAATTCTCTCTCAAACAAAACAATTAAGATTTAACGATGCAATACCCTTCCTATATAGGCCTATCCTCGTAATTCAATGAAAGTAATTACATGAGATATTACGAACGCCTGCATGTGCCTCATATAGGCCTATATTGGCGAAGGCTTATGTGAACTAGGTCTAGAGAGCGAGGTGGTGAAGTTAATAAGCATGTGGGCCTAGTTAATGGGTTCCCCAAAATTTGCACTTGGTTGTAATTAGAGAGAGAGAGAGAGAGAGAGAGAGAGAGAGAGAGAGAGTGTCTGACTAATATCTACCCTCGAAGCTATAAGAAATAGAAAGCAAAGGGGCACTCAGATAGACAGACATACGGACGTAGAGCGTGGAAGAGGGTAGAAAACCCTATCTCTCTCTCTCTCTCTCTCTCTCTCTCTCTCTCTCTCTCTCTCCCTTTTCCCCTTTTTTGAATCGATAATGCTGACCGCAACCGGTAGATGGCATCCTGGCAAACCTTTCCCCCTTTCGAAAGATCTTCCCCCTCCTCCCATCTCCCTACCATCCTCCCTGCAATTCCCCCCCCCCCCCCTCCCCTCTCGCTCCCCTCGTGAAGCTTACCTGGGGAACGGCCCGTACGGTCCCGTATCGCTTTACGCCTTACCTGTGTTTACCTTCTGCCCTATTCAGCGTTGTATCCAAGTTGGTCCGGCGTTCATTGTTGCTCATGATGTGTTTGTGTAGTGATTTCATTGTTATTGCTGTTGTTTTCATGTTGTGGTTATTGTTGTTGTTGTTACTGTTGAAGAATGCGTATAAGCCACTAATACTACTTGTGTTATTACTAATGTACCTTCTACAGTTTTAAGCTCGTATAGTTTATCAAATTAAATATGTATTATATAATTACTAACGTTTTTCTGGCATTTTTCCAACGCAATACATTTATTTATACTACTGTACGCGGCCCGTCAAAAATGACGGCTAAATATTTAGATGGATATGTAGGCACACATATTTTAACCCTTCTCACTCCCTCCCCCTTTCCTAACTACAACGCTCACCAGGGTATGGCTATTACATATCGCCCTACCCGAGGGCTGGGGAGAGGCCGATTAGTCATACGTCTGGCAATGATCCTGAGCGTGATCGGAAAAATAATTCTATCTATCTATCTATATATATATATATATATATATATATATATATATATATATATATATATATATATATATAGCCAGACACTTGCTCTTTATTATATAAGGGATATATATATATGTTTATATATATATATATATATATATATATATATATATATAAAGTAAAAGTAAACTTCTTTTTAAATATTTACCCCTGGAAACGTTTACTAACATAACTCAGTTGTATTTACAGCTGATGAACACTTTGAAACGTTTTGAAAGTATCTCTCAAAGTTAATTGGTCTATAGTTAAAGGTTTCTTAGCCTTAATCTCACAAGGTAATCCTGACATAACAAAACGTTCTCCTTTAGTTGTCAAACAATAAACGTTTATAGACAACTGTCTTCTGCTATATATTCAAGGAGATAAACTAGTAATTGACATCTCTAGTTTCCTTTTTTGCTATCTTGCTGTGTAGAAGAGACTTTAGCTATGGTAAGTAGCTCTTCTAGAAGGACACTCCAAAATCAAACCGTTGTTCTCTAGTCTTTGGTAGTGACATAGCCTCTGTACCATGGTCTTCCACTGTCTTTGGTTAGAGATCTCTTGCTTGAGGGTACACTCGGGCACACTATTTTAACTTGTTTCTCTTCCTCTTGTTATTTTCAAGTTTTTGTAGTTTATATATGAACTGTTTATTTCAATGTTATTGTTCTTAAAGTTGCATTGTAGTTTTTCCTTATATCCTTTCCTCACTGGGCTATTTTCCCTGTTGGGGCCCTCAGGTTTATGGTATATTTCATCTCAGCATAACTACGAATTTAAGCAAATGTTTCAATTGGGTTAAACGTTAGCGAGTGTCATGACCATAGTCTCTCTGTTGACATTTCAATACAAACGTTTAGCAGCGTCTTCCGGAAGGTTTATAATACTTTCATGATGAAATTCTAACAAGGGATTTTAGATATAAAATTTCATTCCTGTTTCAATGTGTTTACAGTTTTTTTCTTTTATTATAAAATGCATGTTTACATTCTTACAATTTATCTGTCTGTCTGTATACCAAGGCACTTCCCCCTATTTTAGGGGGTAGCCGACATCAATCAATTGAAAAAAAGGGACCTTTCTTCTCTCTCTACACACACACATATATAATATATATATATATATATATATATATATATATATATATATGTATATATATATATATATATAAATATATATATATATATATATATATATATAAATATATATATATATATATATATATATATCATCATATATTTACATGAATATGTTTTTACATATACTGTATTAACAATTGCAATTTTTACTATTTATCAATTTTTTTCCTCCCTTGAAATTTCAACCATCGCTTTCTCAATCTATTTTACCCCCTCGCTCCGCCTTATCTCCTTCCTTATCTATGTCACCCGTAGCCTTACTGCTTCTCCCCATTTTCACGGAAGTCCTCTCCTTGCAATAGATTCGTGTGTCTCTTTTCCCCCCGCAAGGATGCGTAATAAGGGATGTCATCCCAGCTGACAGTTCCCACCGCCGCTTCTCCCAGATCCTTTGCTGGCTGAGTTGCCACGTTCTGATATTTTTGGGTCCCGAGTTGCCAATGACTTATTAATCGA
>NC_090743.1:117609044-117614044 GCF_036898095.1 Palaemon carinicauda | reverse complement strand
ATTCCTAGGCCGCGTAAATGTGACTCGTTTAGAGTGGCCCATCACAATAACCCAAAAATGCCCATCCAAGTCTTCCGTTTAAAGTTCGATTGTGGCAAGTGCTACTTAGGCCACTTTCTCAATCAAATTCCTAGACCCTTGGTTGTATATGATTACATTGGATATTTAATGTGCCCTGTACATGTTAGGGTAACTTTCGATACACAAAGGTGGGAAGAGTTTCTGAAAAATAGGAAGGAAAGGGAGGAGGAGTATCAGAAGAAGAATGAAAGGAGTCAGGAGGAAGAGCAGGCGAAGAAGACAACTGACCCTAATCGTCAAGAGGAACAAGAGGAGATAATAGTAAGATTGAATATAGAAATTAAGCGTTTAGGTTGTCGACTAGAGATTCTTGAAGAAAGGGTGATCAAAGGACTAAGAAAGACTAGCAAAGAAATGAAAAGGCTTCAAAAGGAGCTTCTACGAGAAGATCAAATCAACGCTCGTTTGGTGGGGCTTTATGGAAAGGATGAGGAGACCTCCTCACATTCATCACTTGATTCTTCCTCCTCACATTCATCACTTGGTTGTTCTTCCTCACATTCATCACTTGAATTCCCCCTCTTCTTAAATCCACCAGAATCGTCCCCTTTCTTAAAGCCACTCTTCTCACAAACACCACCAGAATCCTCCCCTTTCTTAAAGCCACTCTTCTCACAAACACCACCAGAATCCTCCCCTTTCTTAAAGCCACTCTTCTCACAAACACCACCAGAATCCTCCCCTTTCTTAAAGCCACTCTTCTCACAAACACCACCAGAATCCTCCCCTTTCTTAAAACCACTCTTCTCACAAACACCACCTGAATCCTCCCCTTTCTTAAAGCCACTCTTCTCACAAACACCACCAGAATCCTCCCCTTTCTTAAAGCCACTCTTCTCACAAACACCACCAGAATCCTCCCCTTTCTTAAAGCCACTCTTCTCACAAACACCACCAGAATCCTCCCCTTTCTTAAAGCCACTCTTCTCACAAACACACCAGAATCCTCTTTCTTAAATCTACCCTTCTCACAACCACCACTAGATATTCAAGATAAGCTTCGGAAGAATTATGAATAATGGGAGGAAAAAGACCACATCCCGGGATTCTGCAAAATTGTATCTTGACATAGAATCACTGTACCCGCTTCGCCATATGTGCCGTCTGTTGCATATAATGCATACCATCGTGAAATCGAATGGGAGTCCGAGGAGCGATACATCGAAGGGTTACCAGAAAAAGACAATGAAAAAAAGTATTGGTTGATGCCCTCTTACACATTAACCACCTCGTAAATTTGAGTTCTTTGTAAAGGATGAATACGAGATAGAAAACCTGGCACCACGGCAGGTCTATGAGGTAATGACTGAACTCTATAAACCGTGGAATTTGAAAAGGTACCATCTTATGACAAACAATTGTCAATCCATGCTTAGAGAGCTTCTAGAACGTCTAGGAGTTGAAATATCTGAGGCAAACAAGCTTTTAAGATGGCAGCATGTGTAAGGAGATTGTACTGAAAAGTCAGCATGAGGTTGCAAAAGAATCTTCAATTTGAGAGAGAGGATGCCCATTCTAAATTGGCACGGGAAATACAGATAAGTTAGCAGAAAGAGAAGGAGAATGGAAGGGAGGAAAATAAGAAAAAAAACGAATACCAAGAATCTGGAAGAGAAGGAGAATGGAAATGAGAAGCAGGAGAAGGAAAATGAAAAGGAGGAGGAAAGAAGAAACAACATGATAACAAGAATCAGAAAGAAGAGGAGGATAAGAAGATAGGTAGATGGAGAACGCTGGCCAGAAACATCGACCCTCATAAAAGTGGGAAAAGATGCAGACAAAGGAGCAGAAGAAACATAAAATTACTTAAATGTCGACATTGATATGAAAACCCAAGACAGTAAATCCTTTTGAGGATTAAAATGAGATTAATTTGTATGGTGGATATAGAGGATTCTCAAAGTTCTTAATCTCCATTACACAATATGAAGAAAAGACCAAAAAAAAAAACAAAAAACCAGACATCTTAATGTTGTCTAAGCAACCTGACAATTAAGAGGATGGCAAGTGCATTCCTGCCTTCCGGGTTCAAAAGAAATATTCTACAATATGGACTCAGCAGAGGGAAGAAGTCTCACTTGTTCTAGTATGCAGTGTTTACTTGTAAAGATTCACCTGTACTGTTACTTTATCATGTGGATGGATGCAGAAAAGACAAGTGTGATGTCTTTTAGTATGCTGTGTCCCCCTAAAGAGGACATTTAAGAGATAAACTGTGAATGGCAAGTGGAATTCCAGCCTTCCGGGTCAAAAGAAATAGTGTTCAATATGGACTCAGCAGAGGGAAGAAGTCTCACTTGTTCTAGTATGCAGTGTTACTAGATAAAGATTCACCTGTACTGTTACTTTATCATGTGGATGGATGCAGAAAAGACAAGTGTGATGTCTTTTAGTATGCTGTGTCCCCTGAAGGAGAATCCACAGTACTGGAATAGTGGATCAGGAGTTTTTGTTATTTTTAGTTGATATTAATAGACTGTAAACACTTTTCCTCTTCAAATTTAACATCCGACTGTTTTTTAACCTTCTCCATCATTATTGAATATTAGAAATTTAATTGAATTACTACTCCCCATGGCTATAATCATTCGGTGTGTGTGTGTAGGCAAAGGGGAAGTGAACCGTAGCCAGAGGGGAGGATCCAATGTAGTACTGTCTGGCCCGTCAAAGGACCCCTTAACTCTCTAGCGGTAGTATCTACGGGTGGCTGGCACCCTGGCCAACCTACTGCCTACAAAGACTTATAAATGGTTTTTGTATCTACTCTGCGTCATGAGAATTTTGTTAAGTTTACCAGTTATTTGGGACATTCATAACCCAGCAGCTCATTGCGTCCTCTCAAAACTTTAGCATATTTAAGAAAAGTTTCTCCCTTGATAGGGTCTATATATTTTTGTTCATCGATTTATTTCTATATAAATTAGATTTTCTCCTTCACTGAGAGACGCCAAACGTTTACTCTGTAGGTTACCGTGGTCTTCCTGGTTTAGAGTTCTCTTGCTTGAGGGTACACTCAGGCATACTATTCTATCCAATTTCTTATTTTCCTTCTTCACAAGGCTATTTTCTCTGCTGGAACCTAGGGCTTATAGCATCCTGTTTTTCTAACTATGGTTGTAAATTACGTAATAATAATAATAATAATGATAATAATAATAATAATATTTTATTGGCATAATAAAAAAAAAAAATGAGACCCACATCAAATGCTACCCGATTCGTCCAGAACGGCATCGAAACATAAATATGACTTTTAATGTCTTTCAGGTAATAACAACGTGAAACAATTGATTATATAAGATAAACTCTAAAACTGCCCTTGCAGAACTAAGAACACCTATCACTTCCTGTAAAGTAATTGCCCTTGAGCCAACATTAAGTGATTGTCGCTTTACTTTTATGAAGATATCTACAGTCAGCATCGATCTGCATGGAATAAGGGCACGTTATTTACTGGGAATGAGACGTTTCGGCTTAGCCCATTTGCCATCGCCATTTCGGCCTTGGCCAGTTAGGCGTAGCCGATTCGGCACCAGAATTTTTCGGCGGAGAGACTATTGGCCGTCAACTATTACTTTGTAATATATATATATATATATATATATATATGTATATATATATATATATATATATCTATATATATTTATATATATATACTGTGTATATATATATATATATATATATATACTGTATATATATATATATATATATAATATAGTATATATATATATATATACATATATAGTATATATATATATGTATATATATATATCTATATAATATATATATACATATATATATATATATATATGTATATATATATATATATATATATATATATGTATATATCGCTAATCATAAATAACTTCTTTGTTAAAGTATAATTTAGCTCTCACTCACTTTAACCATTCTAAGAAATTAAATTGGTTTACCGTTTCCTTTTTCTGTTTTACATAAAATAACTAAATAAGTCATTGGGTGTTTTCAAAAACAAAGACGCCGAAACAATGTGACGCCTAAACGGCTACGCCGAATAGTGCTGCTAGTTTTCTGATGGAGAATTGGCTATGCTGAAACGTCGACGCCAAATGGGCTACGCCGAAACGTAGTAAACCCACATTTCTTAATGTACATAGTCAATGTAGATCAAGCACGTCCATAATACGTGTGTGTGTACAGTATATATATATATATATATATATATATATATATATATATATATATATATACACACACATATACATCTATATATATACACATATATATATACAATAAATATACACACATATACATATATAATATATACATAAATTATATATATATATATATATATATATATATATATATATATATATGCATATATGTATATATATACATACATACATTACATAGTACGCACGCCCTTGATATCAAATGACCAACCTACAATACAAACCTTATCCGTGACCTTAATACAATCAGTAGGTTACCAGGTACTCTATTGAACTCCAAACTTGACAGAGCTTAAACTATGTATCTCTGTCTAATGTCTGGTTTTGAATAGGGGTGAATTGACCGTGATGCCCCATTACTATAACATAATCGTACTCAATTATTATGCATATAAAGAAAAAAGAAATGATAATATAATCTCATAACTTTAAAATTGCACCCCTTAACAGTGAATTTCTTTTATTTTCCAGCGCTGCTTGTTGTCAAACAATTAATTAATACACACAATGCAATGGGACAAGTCGTAAAGAAAGTATTTCTCTCTCTCTCTCTCTCTCTCTCTCTCTCTCTCTCTCTCTCTCTCTCTCTCTCTCTCTCTCTCTCTCATATTACCTATTCCGTTTCCGTTCTCAGCCTTCAATACAGCAAAGTCTATTTCTCTGTATCCTTTCAATATCATCCATTTTTCTTCAATTCTATATTCAAAG
>NC_090743.1:117592551-117597551 GCF_036898095.1 Palaemon carinicauda | reverse complement strand
TTATGTTGATTGATTTCTTATAGTTTGATGGTAATTAATCAAATTCTTTATTATCGTATGAAATTATGTTGATTTCTTATAGTTTGATGGTAATTAATCAAATTCTTTATTATCGTATGAAATTATGTTGATTTCTTATAGTTTGATGGTAATTAATCAAATTCTTTATTATCGTATGAAATTATGTTTATTGATTTCTTATAGTTTGATGGTAATTAATCAAATTCTTTATTATCGTGTATGAAATTATGTCGATTTCTTATAGTTTGATGGTAATTAATCAAATTCTTTATTATCGTATGAAATTATGTCGATTTCTTAGTTTGATGGTAATTAATCAAATTCTTTATTATCGTATGAAATTATGTCGATTTCTTATAGTTTGATGGTAATTAATTAAATTCTTTATTATCGTATGAAATTATGTCGATTTCTTATAGTTTGATGGTAATTAATTAAATTCTTTATTATCGTATGAAATTATGTCGATTTCTTATAGTTTGATGGTAATTAATCAAATTCTTTATTATCGTATGAAATTATGTTGATTGATTTCTTATAGTTTGATGGTAATTAATCAAATTCTTTATTATCGTATGAAATTATGTTGATTTCTTATAGTTTGATGGTAATTAATCAAATTCTTTATTATCGTATGAAATTATGTTGATTTCTTAAAGTTTGATGGTAATTAATCAAATTCTTTATTATCGTATGAAATTATGTTTATTGATTTCTTATAGTTTGATGGTAATTAATCAAATTCTTTATTATCGTGTATGAAATTATGTCGATTTCTTATAGTTTGATGGTAATTAATCAAATTCTTTATTATCGTATGAAATTATGTAGATTTCTTATAGTTTAATGGTAATTAATTAAATTCTTTATTATCGTATGAAATTATGTCGATTTCTTATAGTTTAATGGTAATTAATTAAATTCTTTATTATCGTATGAAATTATGTTGATTGATTTCTTATAGTTTGATGGTAATCAATCAAATTCTTTATTATCGTATGAAATTATGTTGATTTCTTATAGTTTGATGGTAATTAATCAAATTCTTTATTATCGTATGAAATTATGTTGATTTCTTATAGTTTAATGGTAATTAATCAAATTCTTTATTATTGTATGAAATTATGTTGATTGATTTCTTATAGTTTGATGGTAATTAATTAAATTCTTTATTATCGTGTATGAAATTATGTCGATTTCTTATAGTTTGATGGTAATTAATCAAATTCTTTATTATCGTGTATGAAATTATGTCGATTTCTTATAGTTTGATGGTAATTAATCAAATTCTTTATTATCGTATGAAATTATGTCGATTTCTTATAGTTTGATGGTAATTAATCAAATTCTTTATTATCGTATGAAATTATGTTGATTTCTTATAGTTTAATGGTAATTAATCAAATTCTTTATTATCGTATGAAATTATGTTGATTTCTTAAAGTTTGATGGTAATTAATCAAATTCTTTATTATCGTATGAAATTATGTTTATTGATTTCTTATAGTTTGATGGTAATTAATCAAATTCTTTATTATCGTATGAAATTATGTTGATTGATTTCTTATAGTTTGATGGTAATTAATCAAATTCTTTATTATCGTGTATGAAATTATGTTGATTTCTTATAGTTTGATGGTAATTAATCAAATTCTTTATTATCGGGTATGAAATTATGTTGATTTCTTATAGTTTGATGGTAATTAATCAAATTCTTTATTATCGTATGAAATTATGTTTATTGATTTCTTATAGTTTGATGGTAATTAATCAAATTCTTTATTATCGTGTATGAAATTATGTCGATTTCTTATAGTTTGATGGTAATTAATCAAATTCTTTATTATCGTATGAAATTATGTCGATTTCTTATAGTTTGATGGTAATTAATTAAATTCTTTATTATCGTATGAAATTATGTTGATTTCTTATAGTTTGATGGTAATTAATTAAATTCTTTATTATCGTATGAAATTATGTTGATTGATTTCTTATAGTTTGATGGTAATTAATCAAATTCTTTATTATCGTATGAAATTATGTTGATTTCTTATAGTTTGATGGTAATTAATCAAATTCTTTATTATCGTATGAAATTATGTTGATTTCTTATAGTTTGATGGTAATTAATCAAATTCTTTATTATCGTATGAAATTATGTTTATTGATTTCTTATAGTTTGATGGTAATTAATCAAATTCTTTATTATCGTGTATGAAATTATGTCGATTTCTTATAGTTTGATGGTAATTAATCAAATTCTTTATTATCGTATGAAATTATGTCGATTTCTTAGTTTGATGGTAATTAATCAAATTCTTTATTATCGTATGAAATTATGTCGATTTCTTATAGTTTGATGGTAATTAATTAAATTCTTTATTATCGTATGAAATTATGTCGATTTCTTATAGTTTGATGGTAATTAATTAAATTCTTTATTATCGTATGAAATTATGTCGATTTCTTATAGTTTGATGGTAATTAATCAAATTCTTTATTATCGTATGAAATTATGTTGATTGATTTCTTATAGTTTGATGGTAATTAATCAAATTCTTTATTATCGTATGAAATTATGTTGATTTCTTATAGTTTGATGGTAATTAATCAAATTCTTTATTATCGTATGAAATTATGTTGATTTCTTAAAGTTTGATGGTAATTAATCAAATTCTTTATTATCGTATGAAATTATGTTTATTGATTTCTTATAGTTTGATGGTAATTAATCAAATTCTTTATTATCGTGTATGAAATTATGTCGATTTCTTATAGTTTGATGGTAATTAATCAAATTCTTTATTATCGTATGAAATTATGTAGATTTCTTATAGTTTAATGGTAATTAATTAAATTCTTTATTATCGTATGAAATTATGTCGATTTCTTATAGTTTAATGGTAATTAATTAAATTCTTTATTATCGTATGAAATTATGTTGATTGATTTCTTATAGTTTGATGGTAATCAATCAAATTCTTTATTATCGTATGAAATTATGTTGATTTCTTATAGTTTGATGGTAATTAATCAAATTCTTTATTATCGTATGAAATTATGTTGATTTCTTATAGTTTAATGGTAATTAATCAAATTCTTTATTATTGTATGAAATTATGTTGATTGATTTCTTATAGTTTGATGGTAATTAATTAAATTCTTTATTATCGTGTATGAAATTATGTCGATTTCTTATAGTTTGACGGTAATTAATCAAATTCTTTATTATCGTGTATGAAATTATGTCGATTTCTTATAGTTTGATGGTAATTAATCAAATTCTTTATTATCGTGTATGAAATTATGTCGATTGTTTTTTTTATAGTTTGATGGTAATTAATCAAATTCTTTATTATCGTGTATGAAATTATGTCGATTGATTTCTTATAGTTTGATGGTAATTAATCAAATTCTTTATTATCGTGTATGAAATTATGTTGATTGATTTCTTATAGTTTGATGGTAATCAATCAAATTCTTTATTATCGTATGAAATTATGTTGATTGATTTCTTATAGTTTGATGGTAATTAATCAAATTCTTTATTATCGTATGAAATTATGTTGATTTCTTATAGTTTAATGGTAATTAATTAAATTCTTTATTATCGTGTATGAAATTATGTCGATTTATTATAGTGTTTCATGAAATTATTATCGTGTATGAAATTAAGTCTTTCTTACAGTAACTCTTATTGTATTTAAAGGTTTAAAGGCCGCTCATGAATGGCAGAGGTAAGGGACTGTGACAATGGCCTACCAAGCAGGACAATGCCCTAGACACTGACCATATTACATATGATCAACCACCAAGCCCCTTCTCCCCCCAAGCTAGGACCAAGGAGGGACAGGGAATGGCTGGTGATAACTCAGTAGATAGACCTATACGCTCCCCCAAAACCATCCATCCTTAGCTCACATGGATGGTGAGATTGCAGAGACCAAAGGAACTAACGAGTTTGAGCGGGACTCGAACCCCAGTCAGGGACGTTACCACACTCAGGCCACCAATTAATTAAATTCTTGAATCTTGTGAAAATCTACATCGCGTCATAATGCATTAATGTATTTGATTTTTCTTTTTTTTTATTTTTTTGTAGCTATCTGGAGCTTTCTCCGATGACCGGAACCAAACTGAGTTTTTTTTTTTTATATATATATTTTATTAGGAACACACATTTATAATTACAATTTATAATATATATACATCATAGTATATTTGCATGAATCATTTTTTTAACATAGTTGTGGAATGATCTTCCTAATCGGGTAGTTGAATTAGTAGAACTTCAAAAGTTCAAACTCGCAGCATATGTTTTTATGTTGAACAGGCTGACATAAATTCTTTTATAGTTTATTTATCGAATATCTGTTTTAGTGTTTTAGATGTTTTTAAAATATTTTATTTGAATTTCCATTACTTCTTATATCGTTTTCCTTTTTTCCTTTCCTCACTGGGCTATTTTTCCCTGTTGGAGCCCTTGGGATTAGAGCATCTTGCTTTTCCAACTAGGGTTGTACCTTGGCTAATAATAATAATAATAATAATAATAATACTGTATTTACAATTGTAATTTTTACTATTCATGTAAATATGTTTTTAAATAAGAAATATATCGACTCGTGAATATTTTTCTTTTAAGATCTACACATTCATCATTCTCCGCCTTCAAGAATCAAACTGGATATAAATCGACGGTTTCTGTGGGAGCATTATGCTCATTTACAAACCTAGCCTTGGGTAGTGCCATAGCCTCGGTACCGTGGTCTTCCACTGTCTTAGGTTAGAGTTCTCTTGCTTGAGGGTACACTCAAGCGCACTATTCTATCATATTTCTCTTCCTCTTGTATTTTTTCTGGTTTTTATAGTTTATATCAGAAAAAAAAAATCATTTAGATGTTGTTACTGTTCTTAGAATATATTATTTTAATTGTTAATTACTTCACTTGTAGTTTCCTTATTTCCTATCTTTACTG
>NC_090743.1:117552551-117585051 GCF_036898095.1 Palaemon carinicauda | reverse complement strand
TGGGACCAATCCAGAAGAAAGGCATCTACGTGAACTGCTGCTGGGTCCGGAATCGGTGAACAATAAATCGGGAGCCTCTTGGTCATCGAGGTAGCGAATAGATCTATGGTGGGCTGACCCCACAGGGCCCATAGTCTGCTGCAAACATTCTTGTGAAGGGTCCACTCTGTGGGGATGACCTGACCCTTCCGGCTGAGGCGATCTGCCATGACATTCATGTCGCCTTGAATGAACCTCGTTACCAGCGAAATCTTTCGATCTCTTGACCAGGTGAGGAGGTCCCTTGCGATCTCGAACAACTTCCTCGAATGAGTCCCTCCTTGCTTGGAGATGTACGCCAAGGCTGTAGTGTTGTCGGAGTTCACCTCCACCACCTTGCCCAGAAGGAGGGACTTGAAGTTTCTCAAGGCCAGATGAACTGCCAATAGCTCCTTGCAGTTGATGTGAAGTGTTCTTTGCTCCGGATTCCACGTGCCCGAGCATTCCCGTCCGTCCAGTGTCGCACCCCAGCCCGTGTCCGATGCGTCCGAGAAGAGAAGGTGGTCGGGGGTCTGAACAGCCAATGGAAGACCTTCCTTGAGAAGAATGCTGTTCTTCCACCACGTCAGCGCAGACCTCATCTCTTCGGAAATAGGAACTGAGACCGCTTCTAGCGTCATGTCCTTTCTCCAGTGAGCAGCTAGATGATACTGAAGGGGGCGGAGGTGGAGTCTCCCTAACGCGATGAACTGGGCCAGCGATGAAAGCGTCCCTGTTAGACTCATCCACTGCCTGACTGAACATCGGTTCCTTCTCAGCATGCTCTGGATGCATTCTTGGGCTTGACTGATTCTGGGGGCCGACGGAAAAGCCCGAAAAGCTCGACTCTGAATCTCCATACCTAGATAGACAATGGTTTGGGATGGGACGAGTTGGGACTTCTCTATATTGACCAGGAGACCCAATTCCTTGGTCAGATCCATAGTCCATCTGAGATTCTCCAGACAGCGACGACTTGATGGAGCTCTTAAAAGCCAGTCGTCCAAATAGAGGGAGGCTCTGATGTCTGCCAAGTGAAGGAATTTGGCAATATTCCTCATCAGTTTGGTAAACACAAGAGGTGCCGTGCTTAGGCCAAAGCACAGGGCTTGGAACTGGTAAACGACCTTTCCAAAGACGAACCTTAGGAAAGGTTGGGAGTCTGGATGGACGGGGACATGAAAGTACGCGTCTTTTAGGTCCAACGAGACCATCCAGTCTTCCTTCCTGACCGATGCTAGTACCGACTTCGTCGTCTCCATTGTGAACGTCTGCTTGGTGACAAAAGCATTGAGAGCACTGACGTCCAGCACCGGTCTCCAACCTCCTGTCTTCTTCGCTACCAGGAAGAGACGGTTGTAGAAGCCCGGGGATTGATGGTCCCGGACTATGACTACCGCTCCCTTTTGTAGCAAGAGAGACACCTCTTGCTGTAAAGCTAGCCTCTTGTCCTCCTCCTTGTAGTTGGGAGAGAGATTGATGGGAGTAGTTGCTAGAGGGGGATTGCGCAAGAACGGAATCCTGTACCCCTCTCTTAGCAACTTCACAGACTGAGCGTCTGCACCTCTGCTCTCCCAAGCCTGCCAGTAGTTCTTGAGCCTGGCTCCCACTGCTGTCTGGAGAGGAAGGCAGTCAGATTCTGCCTTTTGAGGACTTGGAACCCTTCTTCTTTTTGCCACGATGACTGTCGGCACGGGTACCTCCTCTGCTGGAGGTTCTGCCACGAAAGGGCGGGATGAACCTAGACGCTGGTGTGTCCATCCTAGGTCTAGGCACGGAAGGTAAAGCTGTGACTTTACGTGCGGAAGACGCCACCAGGTCATGGGTATCCTTCTGGATCAACGAGGCAGCAATCCCCTTGATCAGCTCTTCCGGAAAGAGACACTTGGAAAGCGGAGCAAACATCAACTCCGACTTCTGGCATGGTGTGATCCCCGCAGACAAGAAGGAGCAAAGGTGATCTCTCTTCTTAAGCACTCCAGACACGTACGAAGCCGCAAGCTCACCAGACCCATCCCGAATGGCTTTGTCCATGCTAGACATGATAAGCATGGCAGAGTCCTTATCCGAAGGGGAGGTCTTTCTGCTTAACGCTCCCAAACACCAGTCCAGGAAGTTGAAGATCTCAAAAGCACGAAAAACTCCCTTCAACAGATGATCCATGTCAGAAAAGGACCAGCAAATCTTGGAGCGTCTCATAGCCAGCCTGCGGGGAGAGTCAACCAGACTTGAGAAGTCGCCCTGGGCAGAGGCAGGAACTCCCAAGCCGGGTTCCTCTCCCGTGGCATACCAGACGCTAGATTTGGAAGCAAGCTTGGTAGGTGGAAAGATGAAGGCAGTCTTCCCCAGTTGCTTCTTGGACTGCAACCACTCTCACAGTACCCTCAAAGCTCTCTTGGATGAGCGCGCGAGTACGAGTTTCGTAAAGGCAGGAGCTGCAGACTGCATGCCTAAAGCGAACTCAGAGGGAGGTGAGCGCGGGGTTGCAGACACAAACTGTTCAGGATACAACTCCCTAAACAGGGCAAGGACTTTCCTAAAGTCTAAGGAGGGAGGCGTAGACTTGGGTTCTTCTATGTCGGAGTGCGGATCGTCCAAATGCGCAGCTTCGTCGTCATCAGATACTCCTTCATCCGAATGCTGAGGAGGAAGTGGCAAAGGCGGAGCAGACAGCTGAACGGCTGAATCCGGCAGCACGGGTGCATGCGTAGCTGCACTGGATCCAACATCATGCCGCTGCTGGTCAGTCTGCGAGCTGGCAACAACAACAGCGGAGTGCTGGTGCGTGGGAGGGACTGCCGTGGGTTGCGGAGACTGCCGCATTGCGTCAAAACACGGCAGCTTGACAGCACCTTCCCACTGCTGATGCGGTAGCTCACGCATGTTAACGGAGGGTGCCGCATGTCGGCTAACGTCAACATGTGTCTGGCAGGGTCGACTGCGCATCGGTGGTGGAGCTCTCACAGGTGGAGTGTGGGAGCAGGCAGCCGCAGTATCTGCTGAGCGCACAACCGTGGCAGGTTGTAGGTTAACAGGTGCAGTGTCAACCTTCTCAGCACGATACTCCTGCATGAAGGAAGCAAGCTGAGACTGCATAGTCTGCAGCATAGACCACTTAGGGTCTACCGTGGTTGGTGCGGCAACAGACGGAGTGATCGCCTGCTGCGGAACCACTCTACCTCTCTTGGGAGGTGTGCAGTCTTCGGAAGACTGCGGCGAGTCCGAACTGACCCAGTGGCTACACCTGGGCCGTTGGACTCGCTCGGAAGGGACCTTGCGCTTGAGAGGTCGTGAGACCTTGGTCCAACGTTTCTTTCTAGAAACTTCTTCCACAGACGAGGAATGAATGGGCTCACTCGTCTGTTTGTGGATGGGACGATCTCTGAAAGATGCGTCCGCAACCACTGAGGGTACATCCGTACGCTGATCAAGGCCTGTCGAACCCTTTGGTCCTTCGACATTGCTTCTCCCCTGGGCTTGGGAGCTTGCAAGAGGTCCCGGACTGGGAGGACGACTGGCACGAACAGATGCACCCTCATGCGTAACACTGACACTGACACTTTTCACCGCACTTGCACTCACTACACTTCCCACTGCCCTTTTTTCTTTCAACTCTTTGACATCGGCCAAAAGTTGATTCCGGTCATTAGCTAATGACTCCACTCTGTCACCAAGAGCCTGAATGGCACGCATCATGTCCGCCATCGAGGGTTGAGCACTAGTAGCAGGGTTGGGAGTCACCACTACAGGGGAAGGAATAGGTTGAGGGGCATGGGGAGAGGAAAAATCAAACGAGCGAGAAGAACTCCTCCTGATCCTATCCTTCTCTAGCCTACGTGCATTCTTTAGGAATTCGTTAAAATCGAATTCCGAAAGCCCAGCGCATTCCTCACATCGATCTTCCAATTGACAGGATTTACCCCTACAATTGGAACAAACGGTGTGAGGATCTATAGAGGCCTTCGGAAGACGCCTAGAACAGTCCCTAGCGCTACACTGCCTGTACTTAGGGACTTGAGAATGGTCAGACATCTTGAATTCTTGAATTAGCCAAGGGGGGAATCCAAAATCTAGCAAAGTTCATTAACAATTAATCCAAATCTAATCAAAAAGCTTGATAAGCTAATGATAATAGTTCCTGAATAGCGAAAGCTAAAATCTAGAGCGAATACATCACCAAAAGCGTGAAAACAACTCCAGAAACAACAGCGTATCCAAGTAGGTCTTGGCGGTGGCACGACAGAGGAAAAATTGAGTTCTTGTTGACAAGAAGTACCTGAGTACCTACTCGACAGATGGCGCTGTTGTTGTACACCCCCACCTGTATAGCGATCGCTGGCGTATCCCGACCTTAGATTTTTCTGTCGGGCAACAGAGTTGACAGCTACATGATCATCGGGTAAGATTAATATTGAAAAGTTTTCATTCATTCTCTTCACCACCATCTCTATGCATTATCATCAAATTATCTCTTTGAAACAGTTGTTATAACATCGTAATCCTTTTCTCAATGGTGTCAGTCATTCCCATCGTTTTATGAATCTAGTCTCAAAACCAATATTTCTTGTAACTTGGATTTTTATCACTAATTCTGATAACCTTTCTTAAAGGGACACAAAGTTAAAGCTTGGTGTAAAAATTTATCGAGCAATAAACTTGCCTTTAAACCCAATAGAGAAAAATGTCTTCAAATTGTTGTTAAGCAAGGAAGAGTACTACAGAGCTTATCTAAATATTGCTTTTCCCCAACTTCCGACCTAAAACAGAGTCCATCAAACACCACTCTAAAGACCCCATAGAAAAGGAAAAAATTTGTTTGAAAGTAGACAGCAAAAACAGATGTACCAAAACTGGTGCCAAAGAGACTAGAAATACACACAAAAGTAGAATACACCCAAGCGCTCTCAAAGGGCTGATATAATTCTGATGGTAACTTACCTTTCCTTTGTCATCACAACGATACTCCAGCGACAATAGTGACCAAACGAGCCTTTTAATCAGCTCCTCATAAATGTCACAAAGTCCCCTGTTCACTCAAACAGTCCAACCTGTTGAAGAATATAAACCTCTGAAATTTCAAGCAATCAATCACACGTACTTTGGAAATTCAATCATTGTGAATGGCAGAGGTCTTCCACGAATGCAATTTACACAAACTTTACAATACTTACGTTAGTTGGTTATTAAAGTTTTTAACCAGGGTATTATGATGAGGGTCTAAACTCATGGCATATAAAACAAAGTAATTTATATGGAATGGGAAAACAGAATTATACACATGGAAAAAAAGTGGAGACATGAATTTTGTATTTAGGTAAAGTTTAACTAATAGGTGTTTATTTGACTCTACTTTCCATTAATATTTTCTTTTCCTTTCATTCATTAGTGATTGATTTGAGTTTTTCCCCATCTATGATATGCCATAATCAAAACATCTGATTACCATTTGACTAAAGAAATAAAAACATGTCCTGCATAATCAAAGGTCTATGTACAGTATTGTGAAAAGGAATGCATTTAATACAAAAAACAGATATAACATTAACTTTCTTTTCTCTAGATCACAGCACTTAATCAAACTACCCAGCATTGGTTTCTATATTACGACAATCTATTCATCATCCTCTTTTACGTCGTATTATACATGACATTTCTTGTGATATGAAGATTTATGAAAACTTAGGTCAAATAGCCAGGTTGAGATGCCATTATGGGTAAAACATTCTATTCAATCGTTGATATAAAAAGTGATAATCTTCATACATATGTACACCTACAGTACTTTCTTTACATAGAGGTGATTCAATTAGACTAGTGATTTACATATCTAGACATTCAGGTGATTAGCTAGAGGGATTTGTTTACTTATGTTGAGTTGAAAATTGAAGCAAAGATCTGGCAATAATTTTAGCTTTCTGGAAGCATTGTAAACATTAATGGGACTTGAGTTGCCACTGGAGGGATCTCCTCCTGAGACGACCATTGGGAACTAGACGGGCCAGCGATGAAAGGTGACCGAAGAGACGTAGCCACGATTGGGCTGGAAGTTCTTCTCGTCTGAGAAAAGGTCTTGCGACCTTTCTCAGCCTTGCTATCCTGTCGTCTGATGGGAAGGCTTTGTGGAGAATGGTGTCTAAAATCATGCCTAAGTATACCAGTCTTTGAGTGGGAAGCAGAGAAGACTTCTCGAGATTTACCATGATCCCCAGATCCTGGTAAAGTCTCAGAAATTTGTCTGGGTGTTGAAGAAGGGTTGACACCAAGTCTGCTAGGATTAGCCAGTCGTCCAGATAACGGAGGAGGCGGATGCCAATCCTATGTGCCCAAGATGACACTAGAGTAAACACTCTGGTGAAGACTTGTGGTGCTGTGGAAAGACTGAAGCACAGCATCTTGAACTGGTATATTCTGTTGTCTAGGCTTAATCTTAAGTACTTCCTTAAAGACGGATGGACTGGGATCTGGAAGTACACGTCCTTTAGGTCCAATGTGCACATAATGTCTTGCGGTCTTACTGGTAGTCTGACCGTGTCTGCAGTCTCCATGCTGAACGGAGTTTGTTTGACAAACTTATTCAGAGCTGAGAGGTCGATGACTGGTCTCCAGCTTCCAGACGCCTTCTTTACAAGAAAGACTCGACTGAAGAAGCCTGGGGATCCGTCGAGGACCTCTTGGAAAGCGCCCTTCTTCAACAGGATCTGGATTTCTACTTGAAGGGCTTGCCCTCTTGCCGATCCCATGGCAAGGGAGTTCAATGACTGGATTCCCGGTCAGGGTAGGTAGAGATGTTATGAACGTGACGCGATATCCTAGACTGATCACGGAGATTGTCCAGGAATCGGCCTCGAGTTGCTTCCATCTGTTTGCGCAACTTTGTAGGCATCCCCCCCACTGGTGGAAATGCAGGGGGACTGCCTATCCTAGCTTTTGCGGCCTCGGCTGCTCCCTCTAGGATTTTTGCCTCCCCTGGAGGACTTTTTGCCTTTCCTTTCTTTGACAAGAAAGGGCTTAGACACTGTTGTCTTCGCTGCAGTTTTTGTTGTCGTTGTGGTCTTGGTTGGACGGGACTGCTGTGGTGCTGGAGGTTTATAGGGCTTAGATGTTAAAGCCCTATGGAGGAGGGAATCTTGATGAGACTTCCTCCACCTCTCAGCAGCATGTTCCACATCCTTAGGCTCAGGGACCCCTCTATGGAGGAATGTCTGAGCCTATTGATCTCGACGCTAGAGACCTTCTGGTGGAACCTCTCAGCTATTGCATCTCGACGTTTCGAGATGGTATTTGCCCACAAGTTCGAGACTTGGTGAGCAAGAAAGTCGATCGTGCGGATACCTGAGAGTAGGAAGGTTTCCATAGTTTTCCTAGTACGTTCCTTGGAGAAATCCTCGGATCGTATCAGGTTACCTAAGGTCCCTAACCAGATATCAAGCCACGAAGTAGCTTGCATAGCATACTTCGTGACCTTCTCCTGGTTAAGGATCTCGGCTGCCGAGAACGAGGCCTGCCGGTTGGAGAGTCTCTCAAGAGGGATTCCCCTGGTTATCTCTTCCAATTGAGTGGTGAAGAGGAAGAGCTGAACTGGGCTCCTCCAGGATCTCGAAGTACCTCCTCTGCTGTACGCGAGGAGGTGGGAGGAGCTTGTTCTTGGTACCGGAACAGTTAGTATTATAATTATTATTATTATTAAATGCTAAGCTACAACCCTAGTTGGAAAAGCAGGATGCTATAAGCCCAGGGGCTCCAACAGGGAAAATAGCCAAGTGAGGAAAGGAAATAAGGAAAAATAAAATATTTTAAGAATAGTAACAATATTAAAATAAATATTTCCTATACAAAATATAAAAACTTTAACAAAACAAGAGGAAGATAAACTAGATAGGACAGTGTATCCTCAAGCAAGAGAACTCTAACCCAAGACAGTAGAAGATCATGGTACAGAGGCTATGGCACTACCCAAGATTAGAGAACAATGGTTTGATTTTGGAGTGTCCTTCTCCTAGAAGAGCTTCTTACCATAGATGAAGAGTCTCTTCTACCCTTACCAAGAGGAAAGTAGCCACTGAACAATTAGAGTGCAGTAGTTAACCCCTTGATAGAAGAAGAATTGTTTGGCAATCTCAGTGTTGTCATGTGTATGAGGACAGAGGAGAATCTGTAAAGAATAGGCCAGACTATTCGGTGTCTGTGTAGGCAAAGAGAAAGAACCATAACCAGAGAGAAGGGTCCTATGTAGTACTGTCTGGCCAGTCAAAGGACCCCATAACTCTCTAGCGGTAGTATCTCAACGGGCGGCTGGTGCCCTGGTCAACCTCGGAGAGCTGCTGGGCCATCTTGTCCCTGGTACTCTTTGCCCCTTGAGACCAGGGCAGAGCTGCACTGGTCTTTAAGGGTTTTTGAGTACCAAAGACGCAGTCTAGGATAGTGTCTTTGCCCTCTCGAGGTGGGATCTCTGGGTCGGAAAACTCGTTGAGAACCCTCATTAGAGTCAGAACCTGCCAGAATACATGTTCTGACTCCTGCTGTTCTCCTCCGGTTGTAGGAGACTTCTGTCCCCAAAGGCTCTTCTTGGGGAGAGTCGCGGACATTCCCCGAGTGGCTGGCTGGCTCCATTCTAGTCCTAGTGGAGGACTTTGGCATGGTTTTGGAGTCTTTGGATTCCTTCCGGGGAAGGAGGTAAGACTCCAACATCAATGCGTGTGGCATGTCCCTTCTGTTCTCAGATTGCAGGGAACTCTTGGCGTGAAGAGAGATTTCCTTCATTGGTGCGATGGGGGGGAGTCTCTCTTCACGTGGTTCCCTAGATGACAGGAGATCTTCGTCCGACAGGGATGGAGAGTTTGTCCGAGGAACAGGAGGAACTTGCCTCAATGGTCTGCATGGAGTCAGCTTCGCCCTCGGGGAAGTGACCTCGTCTGAAACTCCTCTTTTCCTCTTCAAAGAGGTAGAGGAAGCCATGGGTCCATGCCTTAGATCTAGAGCTATAGGTCGCTCTGATGAGCGATCAGACAGGACAGGCTTGAAAGCCTGGGTTACGGCTCTGATTAAGGCATTGAACCAAGGCTCCTGGCTGACAGACGCACTGTCAGACAGATCGCCTGAAGGGAAAGGGACCGAAGGTTCCATGGGAGGAGTTACTGGAATAGGTGGGTTCGTCTTAAAAGGTAGCTTAGGGATCCTGAACCCCTCTGCATGAAATTGTTTCCCTTCTCCCACAATGTGCGATGGTATGCGCTTGCGGGGAGGGGAATGAGGTGATGGCGACCTTGCCAGATGACGTGCCTGTTGGTGCGCATGCTCGCGCGAGGGAGAATATTGGCGCTGGTGCGAGGGAGAATAACGGTGCTCGTACGAGGGAGAATATTCGTGCTCGCGCACGGGAGAATGTTGGTGAGCGCGCGCAGGAGAATATTTTTGCGCGCGGGAGTGTGTTGGCGCGCGTGCACATGGCATGCGCAGGAGAAAGATGGTATGCAGGTGAGTGCACATGGTCTGGCGAGCACTGGCGCGCAGGTGAGGGCGGCAACATGGTTGTCGCCTCACCTAAGAACTTGTACACAGGCGAGTGATGGCGTGCAGGTTTTTCCTGGCGCGTTGGTTGGCGTGCAAGATGGCGCACAGGAGAGCGCTGGTGCACAGGTGATGTGGGGCGCACAGGAGAGAGCTGGTGCACGGGAGAGCGCTGGTGCGCAGGAGAACGTTGACGCATAAGAGAGAATTGGCGCGCAGAAGAGTACTGGTGCGCAGGTGGGCGCTGGCATGCAGGAGAGTACTGGTGCGCAGGTGGGCGCTGGTGCGCAGGTGGGCGCTGGCGCGCAGGTGGGCGCTGGCGCGCAGGAGAGTACTGGTGCACAGGTGGGCACTGGCGTGCAGGAGAGTACTGGTGCGAAAGGTGGGCGCTGGTGCGCAGGTGGGTGCTGGCACATAGGAGATCGTGGGCGCAGGGCGCATAAGTGCAGGAGAGCGCTGGTGCACAGGAGATCGTTCGCACGCAGGAGAGCGCAAGTGCGCTGTGGTGTGCTGGCGAGTAGGCGACCCTGGGCGTGCTTGCGCACGGTGCGCAGGTGATCGTGGACGCGTGTGGGCGCACATGCACATGGCGCGCAGGAGAGCGCTGAAGATAAGGATACTGATGGCATGTAAGCGCATGTTGGCACGCAAGCGCATGAGGCTGCTGCCCTCTGTGAGGGCGAGCAGGATGAGTGGTGCGCCGAAGCGTTGTTGTTTGACAAGCTGCTGGTGAGCGCTGGTCAGGGCGCATGGTGCGCAGGGCGAGAGTGATGGTGCACAATAGCACACTTTGGAGGAGCTTTATTAGGCTCATACAGGAACGGCGATGGAAGGTCAGCAGGTTTGTTGTATGGATGGTCGACGTGTCCTTTAAAAGGACGACCATCCACCGAAGGAGATCGCGAACGATCTGCAGAGTGGTCCAGGACTGAAGTCACAAGACTGGTTGCAGGTGCAGTGATGAACGATTGAAGGTCTAGAGGATCCTCTGCGGGGGACTGCATTAAAGACGTTGAACCAAAGAGGCGCCTCCTCATCGCAGGTGAAGGAAGGCCTCTAAGGCAAAGAGGAAGGCAAGCCTTCCGACAGATGCACCCTCCGGGGGCCGTTGGATCAGCAAGCTGACCATCAGCAGTCCTCCGAAGAGGAGTCTCTGTAAGTGAACTCCCCCGAGGGAGAGAAACACTAGCAGGAGAGACCGATGATGAACTTAAGTTTCCCATTTGGAGGATGGTCAGAAATGGGGAAAACTAAGTCGGCAGCTACAGTTGTAGAGTTTGGAGTGGCAGAGGAGATGGGTGATGTCGCATGAGACACCTCTGACACAACAACGTCGACAAGAGTCAGGGGATCTACCTCTGACGGCGACGACGATTTCCTGACAGAAGCATCCATGCGGATGAACTCAAGCAGTGAGGAGGGCGAACCCGTGAGCCCCAAGGAGGATCAAATCGGAAATACGGATGTTAGTGACAAGGCCTCACCCGGGGGGAGAGGTGGTGCTGCTTCGCTAGGGGAAGCAACCTCATCTCTCGAGACCCGGGGTTGGTCAGAAATAAATTGGTCTACGCTACTACTCGACGATCTCTCGAAAGAGACCAACTGAGTAGGAGCTTCGGAGGAGGTTTGAGCGACGGAAGAAGAGGCCTTGGGTTTTCCTCCCTTCGAAGGAAAATATCCCGCTTGGACTTCTTCCGCCGTCGCGAAAACCTCTCCCACTGGGAGGAAGACCACTCCTTACTCTCACTACACTTGTTGACACTATCACACCATTGACCTCTGCAAGAAGGACAAAGGACTTGAGGATCAGTCTCGACCGCCAACATAAATGTTCCACAGGGGCTGTCGGAGACTCCAGGCCAGGTGCGCATGGTTGCAGAAGTCAACTTCACACACACTTAGTCTAAGAAAAAAGAGAAAACAAAATGGCATTAATGGCTGCCAATTGTCGACGAGGATGAAGAACAGCAACGACCATTCACCATCCGAGCCGAAAGCAAAGTGAGCTCAATCACAGGTGTGAGAGGGCGAGCGGTAGCAAGCTACCCTCCCTACCTCCCGCTAACTAGCGGTGTGGGTAGTTAACCCTCGTTAAAAATTAATGGCTCGTCATTTCAGCTACGCCGAAAGTAATACCCCTATTAAATAGCGTGGTTTGTATTCCAGGTACAGAACAAATCAAGTTTACATGAACCAATAATTAAAAATAAAATAGTAGGAACAATTAAGAAAAGTCTCCAAGTGCAAATACATGTTTTATTCTTATTATATAAGTCACAGCCTTCGTGATTATCCAGAAGTGCTTCTTCAGCCTGGTTTGAAGCTTGGTAAGCTGTTGAACATTTACAAGAATGGTGTTTTCAAACAGTCCTTCGATCATATAATTCTTATAGATTGTATAGTTGTTGAATATTAGCATTTACGGTAATGTACTTTGGATAGGAACTTTGACCAAGAGTCCACACTGACTATGATTTCAAGTTTTATTTTCTTTAAAGGACAAATTTAGTATTAAATGAGGCATGTCCTTAAACAGCACAACGGTGAACAAGACCCACTGAGGAAATCGTAACAAAATACGGATTTTTGAGCCAGGACGTAAGATCGGTAGTCAGATTGCCTAAACAAAATACAGGATATATTGTCGAAATTAGATTACAAAAAAACATATAAAATGTCCGATAGGTATGGTCAGATTGTCCATACAAAATACAGTACATAGTATAAATTAAATCTTTTAAAAAAGAAATAATTTATCGCACTGATTTGTTAGATCCCACCAGGAAAAAAATTAAGCTTAACAACTGCTAAATCTCTACTTTTATCATTATTGAATTTTCTGAAAAAGGAATAAGTATCGCATTGTCTTTTTCAGATCCCACCAGAAAAAAAAACTTTAAGCTTTACGATTGCTAAATCTCGTTCTAAAATTATCATTTCTATAATTTGTAGGATTTTTCATTATCAATTGCTCATGGGCAAGTTAGATTTAACTGAAGCCCTAAATGGTAATACTGTTTAACTTTTACTTTATTTTTATAATTGAGTATAAATACAGACATGCTCATGAATCCAAAAGCTTTGCATAAATGCAAGCAGATTGAATCCAAAAAAAAACTACAAATAAGCTACCTGTGAACTGCCTTTTCTCTTGATGATGTAGTTTCTTATATTCAAAGCAAAAGGATTACCAAAAATAAAAATTCAAATTGAATCCTTTTGGGAAATACTATAAAGCAGAAATGACTGAAATTGTTGAAAAAAAAAAAAAAACCTTATAAGAAATGGGCGTAATATTCTACCTTCAATTGCACACAATAAGGCCAATATCCTGTGATTCTATGGGAGGGTGAAGGCGAGCTTATTGAAAGGGCTCAGCAGGTAAGACTTCTGGGAATGTGGTCCTCATTATTTTGAATAATTCTCGTTATCTTTAGCAAATCTATTTTCCTTCGTATTGTTATAATGTACTTGTTAACAATAATAATATAACACAGATGCAATTCATTATTATTATTATTATTATAATCATCATCTTTGAACTGATAAACGTTACCGAAACAAAGCATTCCCCATAACATATCTTTATCAACTTTACTCCTCTCCTGTTTTTCCAGTTTTCTCTTGTCCGTATTTTATTGTTTGGTCTGCGTTATGCTGCTCATTCTCTTAGTTCCTACACAAAATCTTTATATCTCTTTCATCAGTTTACTAGGAATAGGGCAAAGATAGAATGTTACACCATACATAGATAGCAGGGGAAAAAATCCTCAACTTTGGAAATCAATTTCAAGTTACATAGAAACTCCCAATCCAAAATACGCTTTCATGTGACTGCAATGTAAAAGTTATTCCAAATGTAAAATATTCAAACTACTGTATTTCTTGTTGGTTTGATATGCTGCAATAGTTACAGTATTCATTTAGGTATATTACAGAATATAGTAATCAATAAACATCAAGTAAACATTTGCATAAAAAATGAGACCGGTTTACAAGGCTCTTGCTAAAATTACATTAAAAAAGAGTCACAAAAATGCACATGCCTTTAAGAATATGTAAATTTCTCAAATAGACTTTGCATAGAAGGGAAAAATATTCATTTGCCTTTTATATGTGGAAACCTTGTTAACAACCTTTAACACCATGGGATCTAGTTCGTGCAGCACTTCTGATTTTTCTTTAGGCTGAAGTATTTACGTAAGTAGTATGCAAAAACCTTTATCAAAATATGCAGTCTCAAGCATGAGCTAAAAGTACATACAGACTTTCCGATCTTTGGTAAACATACTCAACGACGCGAGTGACACAAACAAATGCGCATGTATTTCACAGTATCTCTGGCTGATGAACTTGATGCATGACTGCATTAACTCCACATTAGAAATTAAGGTCTCTGACTCTGTACTTTCGAACCATCCCATCACGACAAGCTGTATAAATGTTGTTGCTATCGTAAGATATTTTGTATATTGGATCACAGTCGGAACCAGTCAGCTGATAGGGGCTGGAGCCATCCAGACGATAGAACTGGCACAGTCCGTCTCGCCTTCCGGCGAGTACCCCTCCATTGTAAGCCACGAGGCTCTCGACCGGCGAGGCGCTGTCGTGGCTTAGAGGCCGAGTTGATGATGCCTGTAAGGCAATACCACAGAATTCAGTAATGTAATTGTTCAAAGACTTACATTTACACTTATGAACTAAGGGACTTAAAACAATATCCTAACTAGACTGGTATATTGAACTATCAAACTATCATTATTATTATTATTGCTTATTAGAGATATGGGCACAAGAGCAGTGCAGATATACAAAAAGTTATCTGGAAGGAAAACCAAAGAGAAAGAAGGGTTGAATAAGAACTGCCAATAACGGAATGAGTTTAGTGGCTGGGCAAATGACTTTGACAAGCTTCCCTTTTATAACTGACTTCTGTTGAGAAGGATGAGAAATTTATAACTCTTCAAGAAGTAAATATTTACATGGGTAAAGAATCATGCAAGACCATTAAATTCTAAAACCAGAGTTGCATGGAGATAATGCCATAGAGTAGAGAAGGGTGTTAGTGAGTCTTCAAAAGTCTTCATGGAATCACATGTCTGTTTCCATTGTTAGGAACTACTAAATAATCTCGGCATTTCAGCAAAATGACTGAGATTAAAGATTTGCTATAAAACAAAGGATAAAAATTGGAGCAAAATGCAATATCTAAAGATTGAGCGAAAGAAATCCAAAACCGTGAATTTATAAGATAGGATAGCGTAAGGATTGAAAGAAAAGTAAGAATTAGTGTAATGTAAGCGGCAAAGATTTGAGTACAGTACACCCGGTAATGACAGGGAGAACCAATTCCATGTAAAAGTGAACATATTTACCTCCATTGAAAAACAATCTCTTTGCCATCATGTTATCTTTTTAATCATTATTTTACAAATAAGACTAAATGTGATGAGTTGCTATAAATACAGATTATTTAAATATATTCTAAAGCCACAAAAAACCCACAACACTTCCGATTCATTTTAGTTTGGATCTTAAAATGGGTTCCAATAGAGTGTAGGCCTTTACCCAGAAATACTAATTAATGGAGAAATTAAAAGGTCAGGTTCCAATAGAGTTAATTTATATTAATAAATACTAATTAATAGAGGAGTTTCACTGCAACTACAACTGTAAACCTAAGAAAACTCAGTGCAATTGTAGACATGCGTATGTCAAAATGATAATTATCCTTCTTAAGGTAATCATGATAACTGAATATGTCAGAAAGATTATTTTTAGATTACGTACAAAGTACAGTTCTGTTATACTAAGGATACACACATTAGGATTTTGTATTACAATTTTGTCAATATTTCAATCATGATTTAAAAGTTTCTCACACACAAGAAAAATATAGTAAACACTTCTTGCAATTATTGTACCTCACATGAGGACTTTTCTAAAACTAAATGAGTTTCATAGCATAAACCCAGTGCCTCATTAGGTACTCAACTACTACAGTACTCTGTAGAAGTTTCTATCAAAATGTATATCACTGAAACCATTGGTTTACATAAACAAATTCTTAAATACCTCCCATGAAACCTTGGTATATCAACAAGACTAAAGTACTGTAATTGGACCAAGTTGGAGCAAAAACGGGGGAAAACATGGAACAGATGAAAAGTTACAGAGAAAAATACCTTGCACTCTGTCTACAGTGTTATACACAAGACACACTGTAAGCAGTATGCCCAAATGCAGCTACTCTTTACTGAATGAACACTGGCTAATAGTTCCCCTGAACATCAAGGATCAAATCATTGTTATTGTCCTTTCAAACTCACAAAAATCCAACTAAGTACATTATCTTGTATGGAGTCTGGTGCTTGTTTAGAGTAGCGCTACTGGATACCACTGTAAGGGCCATTAAAAGGGGGGTGGGGGGTTGCAACATTCTCCTCTGGCACTGGTTGCCCCAATCTTTTAGTCTTCTGTAGTTTACCTCTGTTGCCACTTCCTTCTTTTCTTCTTATTCTACAGCCTCTGTCAAGTTTTGCTTCACAACCATCAGATGGTTTTTTCAGTTTTGTTGCTACTGAATAGTCTGCCTGGTCCTAGTTCTGGGCCATATAGCCCAAATTCCACAAGTCCACATGTTAAATCATATATGGGCACTAACATTTGACATGGGATATTCAATTCCATTTTCAGGAGGATCCACTTTCCCTTTAGAAATTTTTCTACCCAGAGAGGTTCCCATAGCCTTTAAATGATGTTTTCCATGAGGCAATGGAGCTGTAACTCCAGCACAATACTCACAAAGGGCACACCATTTTCAGGTGTGACCTTGAGATGACAATGTTGCTTCATTCTGCCCTTTAGTCAAAATCTTGGAAGAGAAAAATTTTATGGACCAAAAAATCCTTGGAATTTTAATTTCAAATATCATTAATGCCCATCTCATTTACTGTACTTGAAAATTTTAGGAAATTTGTAGTTTTATACCTACAGTATATCCGTTTAATACATAAAATAAAGAATAAAATACTTTGCAGGAGATTAAGCTTATAAAATAAATTTTAAAAGGCCACTAGTCATAAACCACATCACCACCAAGAACCTTGGCAAGGATATACCTGTCACCCTTGACAAGTCTCAGACAGGTACTGACATAAAAATTCCTATAAATGGGATACTCAACCAATGGAGGGGATCAAACCATCATAAAAAATAACAGGCAATTACCAGCCATTAAGTACTTATCTGTTAAATGTGTATGTCCTAAATACTATACAACCTGCAAAGTATTGTTTTCAATTTTCTGGAAATATTGTCATACCTCCAAGGATGTATAACTCTCATTAATGCCTTTTATTTTATTAGGGTTTTGTAGAATACTGATGCTGCTGATATTTGATCAAAACTTACCTCTGTGGTGATGATTATTATTATTATTATTATTATTATTATTATTATTATTATTATTATTATTATTATTATTATTACTTGCTAAGCTACAACCCTAGTTGGAAAAGCAGGATGCTATAAACCCAGGGGCTCCAACAGGGAAAATAGGCCAGTGAGGAAAGGAAACAAGGAAAACTAAAATATTTTAAGAACAGTAACATTAAAATAAATATTTCTTAAACAAACTATAAAAATTTTAACAAAACAAGAGGAAGAGGAATAAGATAGAATAGCATGCCCAAGAGTACCCTCAAGCAAGAAAACTCTAACCCAAGACAGTAAAAGATCATGGTACAGAGGGTATGGCACTACCTAAGACTTAGAGAACAAGGGTTTGATTTTGGAGTGTCCTCCTCCTCCCAGAAGAGCTGCTTACCATAGCTAAAGTCTCTCTTCTACCCTTACAAAGAGGAAAGTGGCCACTGAAAAATTTCAGTGCAGTAGTTAACCCCTTGGGTTAAGAAGAATTGTTTGGTAATCTCAGTGTTGTCAATTGTATGAGGACAGAGGAGAAGATGTAAAGAATAGACTGTCACTAGACTATTCGGTGTATGTGTAGGCAAAGCGAAAGTGAACTATAACCAAAGAAAAGGATCCAAAGTAGTACTGTCTGATAAAAAGGTAAAACTCATTACATGTTTGAGGATATCTACTTCCAGCAATTCAGAGGCAGCTAGCTTTGCCAGCTTGCCTGCTTCCTCATTTCCAAGCATGTCTGCATGCACTGGTATCCAACAAGAATTTATTATGATACCTATATATTTCATTGTTCATAACCAGTCTGAGGTCTGCATAACCAATTGAACAGTAGATATAAAAGCTTCCATTGTCTGTAACAAAAACTTCTTGAATCACAGAAATTTGTGAAATTGCCTTTCATAAAAGTGGTTACAATTCAGTATCAAAATTAGATGTTACCAAAGAGAAGGTGCTACTTTAAAATTAAATGCTCTCATTATAAAGACCAAAACCAACAAAATTCCTAGATTTAGAACTATCTCTAAAGATAAATACACTATCCCTATCTTTGTGTTCTCCAGCATGTTTCATATAAATTGAGTGGATCTCCTCTCAAAACTGATTCTTTTCATCCCACTCCTTCAGGTAGTTTGCAAGGATGAGTTTTTGACAATTTATGGGGGGGGGGGGGAAGCCATTCATATTATTATTATTACAATCCAAGTTACAACACTACTTTGAATAGTAGGATACTATAATTATGCCCAAGATTTCCAACATGGAAAATAGCACAATGAGGCTACAAAATAATGTACAGTAAATTATAGAATATTGTGCCTGAGTATACCCTCAAGCAAAAGGACTAACCCTCGATAGACTAGAACTGGTCAATAATCCTAGAACTCTAAAACCATACTGGCCAGACAGTACTACATTGGATCCCTCTCTCTGGTTACAGCTCATTTCATCTTTGCTGACAAATACACTGAATAGTTTGGCCTATTCTTTACACATTCTCCTTTTTCCTCATACATTTGACAACACTGAAATCACCAAACAATTCTTTTTCTCTCAAGAGGTTAACTACTGCACTGCAATTTTTCAGTGGCTACTTTCCTCTTGGTAAGGGTAGAAGAGACTCTCTAGCAGCTCTTCTAGGAGGATACTACAAATCATCAAACCATTGTTGTCTAGTTTTGGGTAGTGCCATAGCCTCTGTACAACGGTCTTCCACTGTCTTGGGTTAGAAATCTCTTGCTTGAAGGTACACTTGGGCACACTTTTCTGTCTTGATTCTCTTCCTCTTGTTATTTTGAAGTTTTTATCCTCTTGTTGTTTTCAAGTTTTTATAGTTTATATATGAAAGATTTACTTTAAGGTTATTATTGTTCTTAACTTCTCTTGTAGTTTTTCCTTATTTCCTTTCCTCACCGGGCTATTTTCCCTGTTGGAGCCCTTGGGCATCATGCTTTTCCAGCTAGGGTTGCAGCCTGGCTTTCAATAATAATAATAATAATAATAATAATAATAGATATATATTTACCAAGGCACTTCCCCCAATTTTGGGGGGTAGCCGACATCAAACAAATGAAACAAAAAAAGGGACATCTCCTCTCTATGTTCCTCCCAGCCCCCTGTGACCGCGGGGTCATAAAAACAATTAGAATAACACCAACGTATTCCTGCGTGTCGTAAGAGGCGACTAGAAGGGATGGGACGAGGGGGCTGGGAACCCCCTCTCCTGTATTATAATCCTGTGAGAAAAATCAAATAATAAGAATAATACTAATAATAAGGACTTTTGGAAGAGCTTCCTAATATCTAAATTGGCTTTTTATCTACTGTTTTAAAAGCATGTGAATTAATCTACTGTACTTAAATTGCAACAATATTTAATGATGGCAGACTAGCAATTTAGATCCAAAGGCAACTATCCTTCAATTGCTAGAAGACTGGGGATAGGTGATGTCTTGAGGCAAAGACTCCAGTTATTGGCCTGATGCTTGCATGATATGACGAGTTAAGAACCTTAAATCTGTTTGCGTTACTCAGGAATATATTTCAAACCAATACAAGAATTTTGATGAAAGTTTTCTTTATATTCTCAGTAGTGTTTAAGAGACTGCATCCCCACGAGGTATGGAAAAACACACTTAAAATAACAAGTACAGTAATACTTTGTCTTTCAGTTTTCAAATGAGCAACTCATGTTGTTTTACAGTCAAATATTAACCATATTTTTTCTTCTATTCAATGCAAGGGAATAGTTTTCCTTTAATATAAAAATTTGGATGTAGTACAGAGGTAACGTGTTTTGCCCAGTACAGTATTAGCATGGCAGCAGGTCGATCCCTGCCTGGGACTCTGAGTTTAAGCTGTTTACTGAGGAGGCCCATACTGTGGTTGGGCTCCAAAGTGGGGGGTTGGGCTTGCCCAGCTGACATAATGGTGATTAATTATTCTGACGAAACTGGAACTGAAAACAGAAACCTCTCTAACCTCTAAAAATGTGGCAGAATTTAATGATACCAATATTGTCTATTAATAGCTTCAAGCCATTATTATCTGCCCACTTTGAAATGCAATCAATGCAGTCATAATTTTTTTTTCAAAGCCCAACCACTCTTGCTTTAACAAATATAATGCGACGTCATCAGCAAAGGTGTATGGAATTCCTTAAGGATCAACAGTGGATAGTTTGTTTCCAGATCCCAATGGAATTCCTTCCGCTGGGCATTTGGAAAAACTGACGTGCTAAGAATGACTGAATAAAGAATGGCAGTTCATCTCTTAATCAACGCTAGTGAAGAGATCTTAGAATTCCATATCTCAAAGTTGTATCATGTGTCTTTTCAATGTAAGAAAATAAAGTCACATGGAGCTGTTCGGATGCAAAAGCCTCATAAATCATAACTAATACCATGGTTGTTGAATGCATATTTAGAGAGAAATGATCTTTCCTATTCTAAATTTCAAGATAACTGAACAACAACTTGATACATATTACTTATCTTAATATGATTTTAAAATTGCTAGAATATTAGAAAGTTCCTAGCCAATTGGTTAAGTGCTGCTACACAAAATTCTATCAATTATACTTATTACAGAGTGAAGGGTTTCTTGATATGTGTTTTAAAATTTCATAAGTAATTTCCTCATACTTGACCTTAAGAAGTTGACAATTCCACTGAAGGAGGGATGTGGCAGCCATTTACCTCCAAGATTTCCCCTATTAATTTTAGTTTTTGTATGATTTATCACATTACTTTTGGTTTCCTGGGGTTTTTTAATGTCTTGTACTACATTGGATCCCTCGCTCTGGTTAGAGTTCACTTTCCTTTGCTTACACCTACACCGAATAGTCTGGCCAATTCTTTCCACATTTTCCTCTTTCTTCATACACCTGACCACACTGAGATTACCAAACAATTCTTCACTTTATGGTTAAACTACAGCACTATACTTGTTCAGTGGTTACTTTCCTCTAGGCAAGGGTAGAAGAAACTAGTTAGCTATAGTAAGCAGCTCTTCAAGGAGAAAGGCATTCCAAAATCAAACCATTGTTCTCTACTCATGGGTAGTGCCATAGCCTATGTACCACGGTCTTCCCATCTTGAGTTAGCTTTCTCTTGCTTGAGGTTACACTCAGGTACACTAGGTTTCCTTATTTCCTTTCCTAACTGGATTATTTCTCCTTGTTGGAGCCCTTATAAGGCTTAGAGTACTTTATAGGTAATTTGATCATATCAATATATACAATTCTCACTACAGTACAGTAGCTTTGAAATATTGGTAAATTTAAAAAAAATAACATGTTTACACAAAATGGGTAAAACATGGATCATATTAGAGCTCATGAAAGATATTAAATAAATGCACTCCTTTAACAATTGCTGAAATTGAAAAAGGACCAAACAAGTTATTGAGCAAAAGGTCAAGAGAGGAGGGAGACACAGCAGAAGCCCTTACAACAAGTACAGTACACTTTTTGAGTCATTATTCAACTGTTTAGAAATGAGATGGAGAAAATTCAAATAAAACCTATTTCTGAAAAATTACAGATAATGAAAAATATATACTAAGCAATATAAACTCTTATATCATCATTATTATCATTAATAGGCAAGCTACAACCCTAACTGCAAAAGCAGGATGCTATCTGCCCAGAGGCTCCAACAATTTGGAAAGGAATTAGAGAAATAACAAATAAACTACGAAAAATTATAAAAAAAATTCAAAATATATTAAGATCAGTAACAATGTTAAAATAAATGTCTTATATAAAGTATAAAACAAGACTTATGTCACTCTTTTCAACAGAAAAATTTGCACAATAAGTTTTACCTTATTAAGTTCCACTGATTCAACCACCAGATTATTAATTTCATTGCACAAGTTTGTCATAGCTGTAATAAAACTTCTAGAATAATGTGTAGTATTGCCTTATGCTGGAAAAGGGATGACAGTACATGAGAGTACAGTCCGGGAAGATCTGAATGCAAAGGACGGTCAGAATTATGAAAAATCTTATGAAACATGCATAAAGAAATAACTGAACAATGATGCCAGAGATTAGTAATTAAAATGACCACAAACCTTTCTCCAACAAATAAAGGTGCAAGTCTGTAACTGAAGACCAGACAGGAGAACAATACTTGAAACAAGTTAGAATGAAAGAATTAAAACATTTCCTCATGACAGCTTGATCACCAAAATCTTAAATGACTCTTAATATCCAATTTTTTTGTAAAACTGAAGAAGAAACAGATTATATGTGTTTATCATAAGAAAATATATAATTAAGAATCACACCTAGAATTTTAAATGAGTTGAATAAAGTTGAAGAGACATTGTTAATGTGAACATACGGATGTTGAGGAGCCAGTATTCTTAACCAATTTATAATCCTACTCGAGAGTTTTTTTGAAGGTTCAACTTCATGCCCCATAATATGCACCACGCACTAATTTTAGCTAGATCTCTTTAAGGGATTCAGCAACCCAAGATCTACATTCAGGATATGAAATTGATGCAGAGAGAGTAGCATTAACTTCATATACAACAAGCTTGTTTCCTAAGCCAATCCATATATCATGCACATACAGTATGAAAAGTAATTGGCAGAAAACACTACCCTTAGGAACATTAGATATTGCATTTCTACAACAACTCTTTGCAATTTATTACCTAAAAATTCAACAATGATGCTCAGAAAGGACCCACCTACTTCCATTTACTTCAAGTTTGAAAATAAAGGGCTCATGATTAAGACAATTTAAGACAGCACTGAAGCCAAGGCCAATCACACGAACTTCCTGACCACAATCAAGCGATTTCTGTACAGCAATGGAAATTGTAAGAAAGGTTTTACATGCTCCAAGACCTTTGCAAAATATTTTGCCATAAGACTTTAAATAACTTAGGTATATGGAAGTTAAGGAAATTGGGCAGTGCACCTGTAATCAGCTGAGGTATATCTACAACAAACATACATACTTCATGGAGCAACATTACCAATTCTCCAACAAGTGCAATAAGAACTTCTTGCTATCTTACAAAAAAATAACAGACAATTTAGGAGCTGAGGAAGCATTTTAAAGGTTTAAAGGCCACTCATGAATGGCAGAGGTAAGGGACAGTGACATTACTCTATCAAGCAGGACAATGCCCTAGAGACTGACCATATATGCATATGATTAGCACCGAAGCCCCCTCTCCACCCAAGCTAGAACCAAGGAGGACCAGGCAATGGCTGCTGACGACTAAGCAGATAGATCTATAGACTCCACCAAACCCCCCCATCCTTAGCTCACAAGGATGGTAAGGTTGCAGCTAGCAAAGGAACTAACGAGTTTGAGATGGACTCGAACCCAAGTCTGGCGTTTGCCAGTCAGGGACGTTACCGCATCGGCTACCACAACCCCATAGAGATAAACGACATACTCTAACATTTATCCATATTTAGATACTAGAGATAATCCTTATACCAATAAAGAGTTTTTAATGAAGAAATGGGCAAAGACCTTAATCTAAACTTTAATTGTATATTTTCCTAATGCTGGATCTACAATAAAATACAGTAGTGCTGGGCGTGCATAAAGTGTTAAAATGGACCCAGTGTTTTATCTAAACAAAAACATCACATTAAAGCAAGAACAGAAGAAAAAAAGGCCATGTTATAACTTGGCGTTGCATTGCTGGTGTGGGAAAACCCCTTTGTAAGATGTTCATCCCATAGTGAAAGAAGAATTCCCAGCTTCTTTTAATGCTAAAGTAGCACAGGCAATGGAAGCCGCATGGGACAGTGCAACTCAAAGCACTACTGTCCGACAACTGGAAAGTGAACTAGCAATAGAAAATATATTCCATTCGATTACTTTACTTTAATTTAAGGGGTATTTTACTGGTCCTATACAGCAGGGGAACCCTACTCTCTACAGGACCTCCACAATCATTTTAGCATGTTCGTTCGAAAGCATTCAACATTTCACATCGCATATTGCTCGTTTATTGTTAAATCATCTCTATCAAAGCACTCAGAGAACAAGAAAGTGTGAGATTAACGCTGGTGGTTGATTGAATAGATGATGGAATGAACCAAAGACTGCTGAGTCAGACATAAATGTTTCAGAAACAGAAAGGAAAGCGGCATAGAATGAACTCTGGACCCAAATGCTGTAGCGCTGCTTATAGCATGATTAGGGAAAACACCAAAGATGCCAAGAGAGTGCAGTAAATGTTACTAGCACTACTAATGCTATATAAGGCATAAGAACACATTATCATTATCATCATTATTATAGATGGAGATGGTTTGGTCATGCTCTTCGCACTCCCCAAGAAAGATTAGTTCACCAAATCTTCGCACTCCCCAAGAAGGATTATTTCACCAAACATTTTATTGGGCTACACAAGGCCCTAAAAGAATTGGAAGACCCAGGCCTACATGGCTGAGGACTATGAAGCGTGAAGTAGGAGATGACGAATGGAGAAGTATTGATTTAAAAGTTCAAGATAGAGAAAACTGGCAAAATCTAACTACCCTTTGCGTCAATAGACGTAGGAGGAGATGATGATGATGATGATGATGATGACGATGAAGATGAAGATGATGATGATGAAGATGATGATGATTATTACTAGATAAGTAACAATCCTATTTGGAAAAGTAGGATGTTACAAGCCCAGGGGGTTCAACGGGAAAAACAGCCCAGTGAGGAAAAGAAATAAGGAAACAGATAAAATAATTTGCCTAAGTGTACCCAAAAGCGAGAGAACTCTAACCCAAGACAGTGGAAGACCATGGTACAGAAACTATGACACTATCCAAGACTAGAGAACATAGAATAGTGTACAATAATCACAAACACAATCATACAAATAAATTCTTAAAAGGTAAGCACAGAACCTAATAAGTCATTCCCCATACAATTACCATAATCATTTTGAACCGATTGAAAGTTAGTTAAATCTAATTACTCGAGAAAAATAACTTCTCTTGGCAAGAAGATTTAACTGAACGGGGCAGAATTCTTCAAAGAAAAATATTTCTCTCAATAGAAGACATATAAAGGTACCTATTCATCACTCATGTAATATTGAAACACTATAAACAAACAATTGAAACTGAACATAGAAAAAGCGGAAGATTTTGTCACTATAAACATAAACCGAAAATAAAACTCAGAAGTCGATCAAGAGTAACCTAAAGTAAAACTCTCAGTCTTAACTGCTGACTATTTCCATGAAATTATAGAAATACTCTCAAAACTGTTCAGATAATTAAAGGATATAAATAGATCTAAAATTCTCAAAATAATAAAAAGATTTCTCATTTGCTTGAGCAATAACATAAACCTTGGCTAGCCCGAGGCTTACACTAGGGATGATTCTATCAACAAATCAAGATGGTGGTCACTAACCCCAACTAAATTGAAATGAAGAGATTAGCCTTTTCTTAAAACATCTCCCAGAATAAAACGTCGTTAACCTAATTCAGAAGCATTTCTTATTAATCCAAAATAAAAGATATTTAGTAAAAACCAACATTTCAATTGGAAATCAGGAAAAAAACTACAGCAAACAACCTTTTTTACACATATTGTTTTGACTATAATAGGTTTGTTTGTTTACCTATGAAGAGGCTGAGGTTGATCAACCCATGTGTTAACAATTTATCTGCTCCTCAATGGGACAGCTAATTCGCCGGGTCTTAAAGAACTTTCTAGTGTTTTATTATGGTCAAACTTTTCATTTCTTTGTAGGAAAAGCAATAAATTTCAGGTAAGTCACTTATATGAACTTACCTCTAGCTACAGGACATTAACACTTACATTCACTAGACTTCTTGGAAACTGAACAACAATCTACAAATAAAGTAAAACCTACCACAGCATCAATTATCACAAGTCGTCCATCATACAGTCCAACAACCCCTATAGTAGGCGAGGCCCAGCAGGCAGACAAGATGTTCTCTCTTAGCGGAAAAGAGCAGATCACAGTGCGACTTTCAACTCCGACGACGTACACCTTCCCATCTTCGCAGCCCGCGAGGAGCAGCTTTCCAGACGTGCAATGTTCTAATTCACCTGTAAAGAGAAAAGTTTGAAGGTTTCATACTAACAAAATCCTTTAATTACTATTACCTGAACTTTATAGTATATACTGTATATGAAAGATCTATTCTAATGTTACTGTTCTTGAAAGGTACTTCCGTTTAATTGTTCATTACTTCTCTCGTAGTTTATTCCTTTCTATGTTTCCTTTTCTTACTAAGCTATTTTTCCCTGTTGGAGCCCTTGAGCCTATAGCATCCTGCTTTTCCTACTAGGATTGTAGTTAAGCTATAATAATAATAATAATAATATAAATCTTTTCATAACTATCTCAATCACTTCATTCAAACTTTCAGACTATTTTGGATGTTTGTCAGCTTTTTAAAAATTATGTTAAATGGAAAGGATAGAATTATAAAACAGAAGGGTGACATATAAGGTCTTTAAGAGGTTCAATCATTCATTGAAACTTATCAAACAGTCACACAGTAATTAGTTTTAACTTCAGACATATCCTGATGATTCCTGGAACAAGTAACCCACGGTTTCTGAAAATGCCTTTCCTTGTACTCCAGATTTGTGTTTTACTTACGAGAATTTAAAATAAGTAGCATTTGCACAGATGAAAACAGTAGGGCTAAAAAAATCTTAAACGACTGTAAAGCAAAACATTTAAAAAACAGTCATCACTTATGCATTAGCATAGTGGCCGATGCGGTAACGTCCCTGACAGGTGAATGCCAGACTGGGGTTTGAGTCCCGCTCAAACTCGTTAATACCTTTGATCACTACAACCTCACCATCATTGTGAGCTAAGGATGGGGTTTTGGGAGAGCCTATAGGTCTATCTGCTGAGTCACCAGCAGCCATTGCCTGGCCCTCCTTGGTCCTAGCTTGGGTGGAGAGGGGGCTTGTGTGCTGATCATATGTGTATATGGTCAGTCTCTAGGGCATTGTCCTGTATGATACAGCACTGTCACTGTCCCTTGCCTCTGCCATTCATGAGAAACCTTTAAACCAACTCTGAACTTCTAAATCTCCACTGATTCAGCTATTTGGTAAGGAAGATTATTCCACCATTTGGTCACAGATAGATAAAACTCCTGGGATATTCAACAAGCTATAAATTTAGATAAGAAACATTACTAACACATAAAGATTGCATATTTTGACTGACTTAGGAAGCAAAACACAATCTGACCTGGATCCTCCATTGGCGTGGGTAATTCCATGAGGCCGGTTACGTCGCTGACCGCACAGCAATTGATGGTAGATTCTGCCGACAGCAAGGTGTCGATGCATTTGGCCGAGGCGCAATTCCAGAGTCTAGCAGTGCCGTCTCTGTGAATTATGACTAAACGTTAAATAAAAAATTATCATCGATGAGAAATGTCAAGAAATCAATGAATGATATGGAGCTATTTCCAGATAATTTTTTAAATACAATATTAAGGTGCTTGAATTACTGCAAGGATTATCAATGTCAAATACTGTACAGTTAAACTACAGTACGGTGTTTCAAATCAATCCATAACACGATTCAAATCAAGTACAGTATGAAATATGAACATGATATGTAGCTTGTATTATATTCAAATGTTTTTTAACATATCACCCCATTTCACAAAGGCCTTATTCTACCAACTCCAGGACTACAGCATTTGGCAACCCATAAGTGACACAAACAGAAAAATTAAAGAATAAAAGATTATTAGCATAAAACAAATGAGTTTCTTAAATATACCCTACCATACTGTATTTTATCTTTATATTAATTGCTTTCAGTGTGAATAAAAGACTGAAAATACTGTAATGGAGTCCAGTTTTAATTTTCACACAAAATTAACTCAGAAAATGTAAAAACATATTTTGTAATTAATTTATCCTATGGGTCATTTAACAGGCTTCCTGTCAAAAACGTGGTCATCTACATGTTACCCTCTACTGGTAGCACACTATAGTAAAACTATGGTAGAGTAAGAGCCACCTGTCTTAGCATCTCTCCTCTTCAACTTAAAACACTCAGATTCTGTGAGACCTGGTTTCTTTTAGTAATTACACATAACAGAACTGCTACTCTCTCAAATCTAGCTAGCAGTTCTGACAGAATAGGTTCATAAGTTCACACATACATGAACATCAGCATTAGGTATATAAAAATTCATGGTGAAAAGGGAAAAATAGTCACAAAATATCAACATACACAACTAATAAAGGAAATCTACTGCTGGCATTATGAAAACACCAATCATCAAGTGATTCAGAATATGGGCGACGACTCTTCTTACAGAACTTCAGGCATTTCTACTCAAGGCATTAACACTTCAGATGGTACTGTAATTAAGTCCCACAATGAAATGAAACTTATAGAAGATATTTGTTCAATTTAACGTAGCCAGAATCTTAAAATAAATTGTGATATTAAGCCAGTCAAGATTTGACCCTCGCGACAGAGCTCCAGCAAGAGAACGAAGACGTATTTTAGTGGAGAATCGTAATTCTTCTGTGACATTTCTTGAGGTGGGATGGGCTAAATATTTCTTGAAATTCAACAGAGAGTAAACAATATAAAATGTCTTAAGAACATTGAAAACATTAAAATTGATCTCTCATACAAAAACTATAAAAACTTAAAATAACAAGAGGAAGAGAAATATGATAGAAAAGTATACCCGAGTAAGAGAACCCTACCCCAAGACAGTGGAAGATCATGGTACCACCCAAGACAACAATGGTTTGATTTTAGTGTCTCCTTCTCCTATAAGAGCTGCTTATCACAGCTAAAGTCTCTTCTACCCTAACCAAAAGGAAAGTAGCCACTGAACAATCACCGTGTAGCTGTTCACCATTCGAGTGAAGAAGAATTATTTGGTAATATTAGAGAGTCTATCAGAATCCATGGAGAAACCGGATATTGGAGAACAAATTAAACCAGGCTTCTGAACATTATACATATCTTATATGAAGGATGATGTTCAATGTTCTCTTCTTAATCACAACATTGGCAAACAAACCAGCATTTTCTGAAGCATAATAAAAAATGGTGCAGTCTAGACAAGAAGGCATATCTAAAACCATACAAAATTTAGGATGATTACCCATGGATGCCTTCATTTTAGAAGTTGCATCTAGAATAACATTAAAAGAAAGAATCTACTGATTTCTTACCAAAGTAATTCCCATGACTGAAGACTTTCTAGCTGGCCAAACTGTAAAGTCTGAATCAATACACTGCACTGCCTTTTAATTACCTCTATTAAAGGTTCTAGTAAACTTTGCTGTTTCAGAAGAACTGATAATCAAGGTAATTGACCCGTGGAATAAATTTTTTTTTTTAACTGGGAAATTAATGATGAATATAGTTGTGATCCTGTCTGTTTAGCAGAAACTCTATTCATCATGTTCTCCAATTTTTAATTTAACAAAAGATATATCAGTTTAGTGAGATAGGTGTTACTGTATGGACACGAATCATGGTATGACAATGAAACAATGTCCAACAGATTTAGTAGATTTGAGAACAAAGCCCTCAGAAGGATACTGGGAGTTAAATGGCAGGACAGGATTAGAAATTAAATTATAAGAGAAATTACTCCAGTGCCATATGTGGATGAGATCAAGATGAGCGGAAGATGGAGATGGTTTGGGCACGCTCTTAGCACTCCCCAAAAGAGATTAGTTAAGCAAACTTTTAACTGGGTTCCACAAGGCACTAGAAAAGTTGGAAGACCCACACCTACATGGCTAAGGACTATGAAGCATGAAGTAGGAAATGATGAATGGAGAAGTATTGTATTAAGAGATCAAGATAGGCACGACTGGTGAAATCTAACCGAAGCCCTTTGCGTCAATATGAACAGTCTTCTGCTAAGTATCCCCAATGCTAATATTCAAAAGCTTAATTGAGGCCTTAATACTACTTTACAGGGACATTTTTTATTTTTTCCTGATTTACAGACAGTATAACCTATTTATAAAAGTTATGACCAATCAACAATCAGAGCAATATTAATCTACACCTGAATCATACGTAGGGTACACCAAGTACACCACTCACTTCTGTACCAAGTACAATACTCCCTTCTGTTATTTTTGTTCAAGATTCTTCATTAGTTCAAGTTTCGTTACCTGTGTTGCACATTTAAGTACATAGAACTACAATACATGTTAGTTAGTACAATAAATTAACCCTTGTTACAGTAATCTGTTTGATCATACAAAACCATTAACCCTAAATAACCTTCTTCCATGAGAGAAACACTTTGAGATATATTAAAAGGCAGAGTCCCTTTGGTATGTGCCCAGAACAGGCATCACCAATTCAAACTTCGGTGCAGCTCCTCTGTGGGCTGGCTGTTTATACCTGAATTTTTCTCTATCTCTTTTTTTCATTCTTCACTTACAAGATTATCATTGTAACTTATAAACAAATCATGTCAGCTACCATGGTTTCAAAATGAATTTTTGTTAGTGTAGATTTGCAAGCCATTATGTACTAAAATTCCAAAAAATTCTTGACAAATCATTATGTTCATCAAAAATCAAAATATTTGTAACAATTACAGCAAATACTCTGAAGTTGAACCAAAATGATTTTACTCTATGGGAAAGGAAAAGCCAAAAATTAATGTTTATAAACCAAGTCCCTTTTCAAGTTTTTCTAATTTCTTGAAAAAATTAAAGGTACAAGCATCAATTTTTATGTTAAAAAAGAAACTCATATTCTTTGTCATGTACTTCTGGGTGAAATTAACCTTTAGCATTTAATCCGAACATAGCTATCTAAATCCTACTACCATAGTTATAAATTGTAAATGCTGTATTAGTTCAGAGGATATAAGGCGTACATATTACTATTCCGTGACATAAGTCAAAAATATTTGCTACTTCGTCAAGACAAAACTTACTTGCTCACAGAAATTATGTTTTTTCCACGGTCAACTATGGCAGTGTCAAGAATAGCGGAAGTGTGGCCCTTGAGGACGACAGGGCAAGCTCCGGTCGCTGCATCCCAGATTCGCATCTGCATGTCGCCGCCCCCCGATAACACGACGATGCCCGAGGGAAAGAGGCGGCAGGTGTAGACGTCAAAGAGGTGGCCCTCTAGAAGTCTCTGTAGAGCAAATATGTTGGTAACTTTATGGCAATGTCAGAAATATAAGTTGGTACCATTGGATCTATGTTGAAAAATAAGTAAATAGAAAATGTAGGAAAGATTTTACTGTACTATAAGATGAATGCAATGTATAAAACAAATACTGTACAATATTTTTACTCTAATTAGCCTACATAAATTATCCAAATATACAGTACATAGAGAAGTCAGTGATATGAAAAGGTCTGTTCATAATACTGTACTGTAGAGGAACATTTTAACATATACCATTGGTTAACCCTTTGAAGGCCATTGGACATACTCTAAATCCAGATACTTCTGCTCCCTTCGATAATATTGGACATAAATAAGGCCAGTTATTAACAGTTTTTTCTTTCATTAATTGATTACTCGTAAGAAAATTTAACAAAAACTATGTAAAATTTTATATCAATGGAAATAAAATATATTTAGCTATAGGACTGAAATTATTGTAGTCCAATCATAGATAGGTTTTGTGCCAAGATGAGTTAGGTAGAACTTCCAAAAGAAAGGGCGTAAGGTTTAAGTGATAAATTTATTGGGGAAGATTGGAACTCAAAGGGTTAAGGAGGCATCTAGGTGAAGATATCTTTAAAAACCATCTTGATGGTTTCATGTAAGCACTAGCTGATATCATAAGAGGGCCAACAATGACACTTACAACAAAAAGTCTCTCAGAAATTGGACATACTGAGTAACAATATAATATAAGTAAAAACAAAATGACCTTCAAGAAGTAGCTACTATTATTATCATTATTAGCTAATCTACAATCCTAGCTGGAAAAGCAAAATGCTATAAGCCCAAGGGCTCCAACATGGAAAAATAGCCAAGCAAGGAAAGGAAATTAGGAAACAAACTCCAAGAGAAGCAGTGAGCAATTAAGATAAAATATTCTTAGAACAGTAATATTAAAATACATCTTTCATATATAGGCCCTAAACTATAAAAACTTAAAAAAACAAAGACAAAGAGATATAAGATAGAATAGTGTGCCTGGGTGTAACCTCAAGCAAGAGAACTCTACCCCAAGAAAGTGGAAGACTATGGTACAATGGCACTACTGAAGACTAGAGAACAATGCTTTCATTTGGAGCTTCCTTCTCCTAGAAGAGCTACTAAGTATTGAATTAGTTATTATTATTATCATTATTATTTGCTAAGCTACAACCCTGGTTGAAAAAGCAGAATGCTATAAGTCCAGGGGCCCCAACAGGGAAAATAGCCCAGTGAGGAAAGGAAACAAAGAAAAATTAAACATTTTAAGAACAGTAACATTAAAATAAATATTTCCTATAAAAAAAAAAATATAAAAACTTAATAAAACAAGAGGAAGAGAAAAACTGCATACCATACAGCACTGTATCTTATT
>NC_090743.1:117516567-117552051 GCF_036898095.1 Palaemon carinicauda | reverse complement strand
GCGATCCTTGAATGCCTTAAAGCCAGAGGCTTTGGCTTCCTCTTTGAACAGGAAAGTTCGCGACGGCATTCTCTTCCAAAACAAGCCGGTTTCATCCATATTAAACACTTGTTCCGGCTTGTATCCACCTTCAGCGATAATGTTCTTGAAAGTCTGGTTCACGTAAGTTTCAGCAGCGCGCAGTGTCAGCCGAAGCAGACTCCCCATGCAGGGAAACGCTTTTCAGGGCGAAGCGTTTCTGAAACTTCGCGAACCATCCTTTGCTTGCGGAAAAACGTTTCTGAGGCTGGGAATCAGTGGATGTCCCTGGTTGAGGATCATCTGCATCATCATCATCTTCAGCATGGTTGCCGTCGTCGTCTTTAGGTTCCTTTGCAGCAAAATTCTCATATAAGCTCAAAGCCTTTGTTTGGATGGTGTTCGTATCCAACGCTATGTTCTTCTTCCGGCAGTCGGCAATCCACACAGCTAAAGCACCTTCCATGCGTACGATCGTTTTATTACGCGTTGTAACGACTCGCTTCGCTGATCTGCTAAAGGTGATTGCAGCAGTCTTTCTAATGTTCGCCTCGTCCTTTTTGATATAGCGAACGGTGGATTCGTTGATGCCAAAATGGCGGCCGGCGGCCGCGTAACTTCTACCATCTTTTAACATGTCGAGAAGCGTAACCTTCTCAGCTATCGTCATCATCCTTCGGTGGCGTTTAGGCTCACTACCAGCCTTACTAGAAGCAGAACGCTTGGGAGGCATTGTACAGTAGAATTTAACAGAAAGTTCAACAAAAAGTTCAACTTAAAACAGTCGCACACAGCACAGATTAAACTTCACAAACTTAAGAACGTCTACTCAGCAATACGCGGAAAGAGAAAGTGAACGATCCAGCCCCGCGAGAACTTTGATGCTGTGGGTAGAAGATGCGGGCAAAACACCAATCACAGGCTAGATAACAAAACTTGAGTTCTGATTCGTCATCTATCAGCGCTTGAACCAATCACAACCCGTCTTACAGTACTATGATGCGTTGGTTACTCATAGAAGATGCCCCGCGCATAATGAACGTACGTAGATTAAGTACAATACCGTAATAATAATAAATAATGATAATAATACTGTACAGTAATAATAATAATAATAATGATAATAATAATAACAATAATAATTTTATTAACAACAACAATAATAATAATAATAACAATAATAATAAAAATTTACGTACGCTATTTTTACGGCTCTCTCTCTCTCTCTCTCTCTCTCTCTCTCTCTCTCTCTCTCTCTCTCTCTCTCTCTCTCTCTCGTACGCTTACAGTATTCGAAATGTGATTTTTGCAACAAAGAATATTATTGGATGCAGTACTGTACTACGTACGTATACATACAAAAGATTCATGGAAAAGAAGCACGTCCATTACAGTACACACCATTCTAATATGGTATGACTGCATCTGATTTGCGTTTCATGTTCGATTTAATTTTACTACGTACTGTACTGAATTATCGTATGATCACATTCTCTTTTCGTGTTTTATTTCTTTCTGTGCTGAATTATATATCATATGTAATGCAATGAACAATCAGTAAGAGCAGATATTACTAATTACAGTATTAATGGAATTACAGGTAACAAAATATCGTATTTGGTTGTCTTCAGATTTCGCGGTATTTTCGAATTTTCCGGAAAATCCGCGATATGTATATATATATGGGTTATGGGAAAACCCCGCGAAGTGGTGAATCCGCGATTGTCGAACCGCGAAGTAGCGAGGGTTCACTGTATCCCCCAAACTCCTCCTGGTGAAAAACCAGTCGCCTAGCCAACGTAACGCTCTCTAGGAGAGCGAGAGAGCACTAGCTTAAAAACAACGGCTTCGAAGTAGCTAGGCCTAGTGTAAGCTCTGACGTTTAGGCGAACGAGGAGCAGCAGTTACAAGATCCGGACGAAGATCCTTAAAAAAAATCATCATGATTTAATTAAAGTCCATAGGAGGCTAAGCAGCTTAAGGCTCCTCTCCATCTGACAGAGTCCTCAAGGGAATATCAGTAGGAGGGAGAACAGCAACTTCCTCATCTACAGGAACCTTGTCCGATAAAAGCTGAGTCTCTCACTGGTGCATTAGTAGCGGACCAGAACGTAACGTCATGTAACTGCTTGACAGTCTGTGAACTGTCAACAACTGAACTGTCAACCACAACAGGTGCGTGAGGACGTACAGCGTCCCACTCGAGACTGCTTTGACTGCCTAGACTGAGCAGTCAAAACAACTCTAGAATGCGGAGGTTGACGCACAGCGTCAAAACAAGTCAACTCCGATTGTTAGTGAACGTCTAGAACGTCAACAGGAGCATCAGCCAGTGGCCTAACGTCCAAATGCGGCTGAAAAACCACACGAGACCGCATCGAGTGTGGTTCTAAACAACCTGACTGACGTGACTAAGCTACGCCAACGTCAACAGTAAGCACAAAGGAACGTTAGGTTGGCTGAAAGCCAGGATATCGATGAGATAAACGGCTAGACTCAACGGACTAATCGGCAGAATAGTCTTCCATAAGGGAGGCAAGCATATACTGCATGTTTTGCCATACAACCCCTTAAGGATCAACGGAAATGGTTGTGGTAATAGACGAGGGTAACGTCTGTGACCGCAACACTTTGCCTACAAAAAAAAGACTTTCGGAGTCTGTGTTACGCTTTTGTTAGGCGGCGAGCAGTTATCCGATGACTGCATAGGGTCAGAGCTGTCCTAATGGCTGTAACCAGGACGCTGGACCTGTCCTGAAAGGACTGACTTTCGCTTAAGGGCTTCGAAACCTTGTGACAGGTTTCTTATGCGAAAAGCCTACGGATGGCGAGGAGAAACAACGTCTCTCTCGTCTTATGGTAGGGGAGATCTTGGTAAGAAACACCCGATACCGTAGAGGGAAAACGTCTGTTCGTTGGTCAAGGCCTCTCGAACCCATAAGTCTTTTGACATTACTTCTCCCCTGGGCTTGGGAGCTTGCAAGAGGTCCCGGACTAGGTGAACGACAGGCACGAACAGACGAACCCTCGGACGCAACACTGTAACACTTTGCGCCTCGGACGCAACACTGTAACACTTTGCGCATATCACTTTATCACTTCGATTTTCTGTTTTGCACTTATTTCTACCTGAAACACGCAATTCTACCCTTCATTAAAAGGTAGTAATTGCGAAATTAGTCGTATAATGCAAGCTCATAATACCAGCAAAAAACAGAAAACATATTTTAAGATAAAAAGAAAAATCTATCCAAAACGAGTTCAAGTTTTGAGATGAAGATAAAACACCTGCATAGCGAAAGCTCAAAACTAGAATAGTGTACTTCACCAAATAGTTGTGAAAACAAATCCAGTTAGCACAGCGAATTAGTAGGTCTTGCCGGTAGCCCGACAGAGAGAAAATTGAGTTCTTTGTTTACATTGAGTACTGAGTACCTGCACGACAGATGGCGCTGTTGAAGTACACCCCCTACCTGCATAGCGATCGCTGGCGGATTTTTAACGTAGAGTTTTCTGTCGAGCAACAGAGTTGCAGCTTATATAATCACCGGCTAAGTTAAATATTGAAAAATAAATATTTCTTATAAAAACCCCATAAAAATGACAAATTCAAAGATAATTTGTATTTTTCCTAACCATACAAACCTTAGCTATTTACATTGGGTTTACCTTTTAGCGCAGCTGAAATGGCGAGCCATTAGAATTTAACGAGGGTGTATTACCCCCGCGCTAGTTAGCGGGGGGGTAGGGGAGTGGTAGCTAGCTACCCCTCCCCCCCCCCCTCACACACAGATGAATGCTCACTTTCACTTAGAGGTAGGACTTGTCTTGGGGGACAGGGCTGGCGGGCAAATATGTGTAAATAGCTAAGGTTTGTATGGTTAGGAAAAATACAAATTATCTTCGAATTGGTCATTTGTTCCGTAACCGAAATACAAACCACGCTATTTACATTGGGTGACTTACCCATTAGGTAGGGTGGAAAGTCCCCAGCCATACTGGCTTTGGCTTTACCCGGGGACTCAGAATCCGAGTGAGTCGCACTCGAGAAAAGGAGTCCCTGCACATCACAAGTTCCTTGCTCCGCAAGGAACCGTGTGGCCTACATAAGCTTGTGTGTGAAGGAAGAAGTGTGACCCGTCCTAGGCAGCTGACCTGGAGTTCCAGAAGGAACTCTGGGTTAGGACGTTCCCAATACCACCTCGTCAGGGTATGGGGGACGCGACAGTATTGACTCAATACTCGGAACACAAGGAAGCATGGTTTACCTGCAGAGGTTCGAGGTCAGCTATGCAGAGACCAGGATGCTGCTTCCCCGTAGAGGGGATGATGAAGAAAGAAATAAGGGCCAGACATACTTCTTTCGTTCATGCAGACTAAAACCTGATAACAATGCCCTCAACCTTCTGCTACCTGTCCAAAAAGGAGCCTGAGGTTAGACCAGCTGTTGTGTAGCCACCACAGAGCGATAAAAAACGTATCGAGACTCCTGTGGGTCACGCCCTGCAGGAAGCGGGCTGCGAAGGTCATTAGACGCTTCCAGACTCCAGCTTGTAGCACCTGCGTCACAGAGTAGTATTACTTGAAGGCGAGGGACGTTGCGATGTATCCAACATCGTGCTGTAGGGCGACGTGACGGGGGAGGGTCTGGAGACAGGTCGAGATGAATGTCCTTGAGTCTGGGCTGAAGATACCTGGTGACTCTCCCCCGTGTCCTCCTTGTGCTCCCAAATCGGCTGCAACTGAGGACAAACTGCAGCTGTTCCCAAAGCTAACGTCTCGATTCCTTTACTGGCAAGAAAGAGAAAGTCTTGGGACATCAGATACAGAATGGAGACTCAAAATCTTGAAGGAATTGGACCGAAGGGCCGGGACCCCCAGATTCTGAGTCTAGCCAACAACTCAGGAGCGAACCTGAATGTTGCCTTCCCCTCTTCCTTAGAAAGGGCGGAGTCGTACGAGACCAAGAAGATTGCTTACACACTGGCCGTGGCCAGAGTGAGCAGGAGACCCAAGGCGGAATACAATCCGAGGCCTGTCGTAAAGGGTCTTGAGAAGATCTCTTAAAGGACTAAAAGTCCGAGCCATGCTCCAAGTTGGAGGTCTTCCTCCGACTAGGGCAGGGACGATCGTAGCTTCGCATGAGCGAGGAAAGATCCAGCGGGCAGGAAAAAGTTATTCCTTTAAGCCTGAAGGTCAGGGAAAGGCTGAGCGACAGGCTTCATTGCCGAGAGCGGAAAGGAGTTTCCTCCCGCCGAAAGGCAATAAGACCGTTATTGCTGGAGAAGAGGCCTCAAGGGAAGAGGTATATCTCCCACGGCACCAACCACCGAAGACTCTTCACTTTGCCTGGAAGACCCCTGCGGATGACTATCGCAGATGACGCGACCTCCGTACCGCAACTGTAGCGGGTTGTCTCTTCTTGAGGAGGAGGCGTAGTGTCTCCAGGCATGAAGCCGAAGCGACGCCCGGGTTTGGAAGAGATGTCGCAGTGTGGTTGTTTGAGTAGTCTGCGCCGTGGGAGAAGCTCTCCCGGGAGTTCCGTCAGGGGAAGCAGAGGGTCCAGAAACCGTTCTGCGCATAGTCCCAGTGGAGCTCTCCCATTGAAAGGTTGACAGACAACCTGGTCTTGTTGAGACCCATTGTCCACAGACAAAAAGGAGGGAAGACGCAGGCGTCGAAGTTGTCCCACCATCACCGGAATGCATCTTTCCAGAGTCTCGGGGTCTGAGACTGGGGGGAAGAACAGCGGAAGCTTGAGGTTCCAAGCTGTCGCGATCAGGTCCCCCAGACCAGGACTTGCTGGTTACTCAAGGTCAAAGACCCCCAGGTACACTCTCTCTGCAAGGCTCTGCTCGGATAGTCGGAGAGAACATTCCTCTGCCTGGAATGAGAGAGCCGATGGTGGTATTGAGAGAATCTCAATCATCCCGGTATCTCTACTGCAAGATGTGAAGGTGTGAAAATGCGTCCCCTGCTGGTTAGAACACGCCAGAATCATGAAGTCGACGCGCACGGGGCGACTCGGCAGGAGCTGTAGGATCTGTAGAGGGGCCAGACTACGGCCCCTAAGCCTGCCTGAATGATGGAGAGGTATCCTTCAGGTCTTGACCATAGGCCTGGACTGGAACATGGCCCCCCCCCCCTTTCCTTTGCCGAGTCCGAGAACAGCATCAAGAATGTGGGGAAAGGACGAGAATATCCACTACCATCAAGAGGTTCCACAGGTCAACACCCATTGCAGGTCTAATAGTTCCGCTGGTCCCATAGGGGCCAGGAAGTCCGGTTAAACGTTGCCTGAAACCACCGGAACTTGGACCGCCCCACATGGAACTTATCCTGAGGCGACCGTTCGGACTATAGACGGGTCAATGAGGAAAGGAGAACTAGGAAACGTTCCAAGGTAGGGCTGAAAGCTCTGCTTGACTGAGAACAGGTACTGCGACTCTCCTCAGTCTTGTCACAGTCAACTGAAAGGAAGGCTCGGAGGATGTGGCAACAGAATCTGGCGTCCCCAGGTGGTCACCCATCCAAGTACCGACCAGAACCGACGTTGCTTAACCTCGCTGGACGGACGAGAAGCGGGGTTTCCAACGTGGTAAGGCCGTTGACTCAATATCATGGCCAGATACTCCAGATGTTGAGGCAGAAGAAGAGAAGGCTCCAAGCAAAATACCATGAACCCACACACATGGTAAGCATCCGGAAGCTTGTCCCGGCGCTGAAGAAGGTCGAACCCGAGCCTACCGGAGTTGACCAGCCCTCCAAAAAGTAGAGGAGGCGGAAGCCTGCACCTGAGAGGCCATGAGGAAAGCAGGGAGAGTTCTCTGGGGAAAAAAACCTGCTATGCCACGGCGGGATAGCCACACTGCATCATAAGCAGGAATACTTCCAGTCTAGGCTGAATTCGACGAGCTCCCTGGAAGATGGATGGAATGGAAACTGAAAGTACCCGTCCTTCCAATCCAGGGTTTAAGGAGTCCTGTTGCCTCGTTACCAGTCTGATCGATTCTGCTGTTCTACGCTGGCCGAAGTTTGTTCGACAAACTTGATCAGGGCTGAGAGGTCGCCTACGGAACTCCCCTCTCAGATCCTTCCTTACAAGAAAGGATCGACTGAAGAGGCCGGGGGTGAAGCCGTCGATGATCCTATGGAGGACCTTCGCCTAAGGTATGGATCATTCTGCCCAACCGGGCAACTCTTGCCGACGCTATGGCATAGAGGTTCAGAGACACTGAATTCGCTGACAGAGACGGCAGGCGCGATATCCTTGGCTGATCACAGAGATTGTGCGGGAATGGGCATCGGGAAGCTGTCATCCGGATGAGTAACCTTAAGCATCCTCCCAGCGAGAAACCTGCAATCCTAGAGTTCGTGAACTCTACCGCTCCTTTTAGGACTATGCCCCCCCGGGGGAGCCTCCCGTGCCATCTGTTCCTGACAGGAGGAAACCGCAATTGGACACCTTGACCCAGTTGTCGTAGCCGATAACTTAGGCCGACGTGGTTGAAAGAAAAGGGCGCTGGAGCCCTGCAGAGTCTGGAAGAAAGCGCCTTGGAGGAGTGAAAACGGAAGTCGATTTCCTCCGCACAGCCGCTGTCTAAGTCTCTGTCCTTGGGCACAAACAAACTCTTCTCAAGGATGGAAGAGTGTCTGAGGTCGTCGACCTCCACAGATGAGACACCCGAAGGAAGCCCTCAGTCAGCGCGTCCAGATGGTACAACATCGAGCTTGTCCGCAAGTTAGATACTTAACGACGAAAGGCCAAGGTGCCTGAGCTCGAGAGGAGGAAAGTACCCATGATCTTCCTGTAGCTTCCTTGAACCAAACCTCGGGCCGTAACCGAGGAGGGAAAGGACCTGGTAAGCCCCCAGAGGAAGGGGTAAGCAGTCACCCCTTGGCCGATGGAGAAATCTCGAACGGAAAGCCCCCCGCCAAAAATCCTTCCAGGGAATGACGGGGAAGGGCTAACCCAGGTTCCGGAAAGAGGAGTATTGCTCAGACCTCCCTGAAGTTTCTTCCTATTCTTGCAAGTGCCATGCTCTGCGTTTACGGGGTGAGGCCGTGTTCTGGAAAAACGCTCCAGAAGAACTAGCCAGGCTGGCCATGCTGCGAAAACCCCAATGGGAATCGTGGTCGCAATCGCCCTGGAGCTCGCGCGATGGTAATTCAAAGATTTGCGCGTGGGCGAACGTGGAAGCGCCCATGCGCGGTCACGCAGGAACGCAAACGAAGGTGAGCGAAGGAGCGCAGAAGGAGGGCGAGCGTGGTAGGAAGGGCGAGAGCTGGTGGTCGGCGAGCGATAACCCATAGACGAGCAATGGATACTGCAAGAATTAAGCCGACGTTCGTGCGAAGAAACACTGCAGGTTCGCGCGACGGAACACCGTCGGTTCGCGCGACGGAACACCGTCGGTTCGCGCGACGGAACACCGTCGGTTCGCGCGACGGAACACCGTCGGTTCGCGCGACGGAACACCGTCAGTTCGCGCGACGGAACACCGTCGGTTCGCGAGACGGAACACCATCGGTTCACGAGACGGAACACCGTCGGTTCGCGCGACGGAACACCGTCCATCCAAGCGATGGAATACCGTTGGTTCGCGTGCGGGCGAACATTGGAGAGCATGTGCGCGGACTCGCATGAGCGTAGACGTGCAGGCACGTGGGCGTGTGGGCGCGCAGGCGAATGATCGCGCGGGCGCGCGGGGCGCGCAGGCGAGCGGTCGCGCGGGCGAGCGGTCGCGCGGGCGAGCGGTCGCGCGGGCGAGCGGTCGCGCGGGCGAGCGGTCGCGCGGGCGAGCGGTCGCGCGGGCGAGCGGTCGCGCGGGCGAGCGGTCGCGCGGGCGAGCGGTCGCGCGGGCGAGCGGTCGCGAGGGTGGGCAGGTGAATGAGCGCGAGTCCGAGGCGGCGAACGCAATCGTTAGCGCGATGGCGAGGAAACGCGTTGCCGCGTGGGCGAGGAAGACCGCTGGCGATATGGATCAACAGGCGATTGGTGGTGAGCTGGTGAGCGCTAACGCGCAGGTTGGCGATGGAGCGTTGTGGCATGTCGACGCGTTGGCGAGCAATGGCGAGCAGCATGCGCAGGTCAGTGATCGCGCGATGGTGAGCAGCATGCGCAGGTGGGCGATCGCGCGATGGCGAGCAGCATGCGCAGGTGGCCGATCGCGCGATGGCGAGCAGCATCCGCAGGTGGGCGATCGCGCGATGGCGAGCAGCATCCGCAGGTGGGCGATCGCGCGATGGCGAGCAGCATCCGCAGGTGGGCGATCGCGCGATGGCGAGCAGCATGCGCAGGTGGGCGATCGCGCGATGGCGAGCAGCATGCGCAGGTGGGCGATCGCGCGATGGCGAGCAGCATGCGCAGGTGAGCGATCGCGCGATGGCGAGCAGCATGCGCAGGTGGGCGATGGCGAGATAGTTGCTGGCGAACCATGTTCCTTCAGAAGTGTTGGAGAACGTTGGCGTGCCGGCTGTAACACACGCGGGCGATCCGGAGATCGCCGAGAGACAGGTGATCGCTGACGTGTAGAACGCTGTTGAATAGGCGATACTAAAATCGCCTGTGCGCGCTGGCGAGCAGGTGATCGCTGGCGAGCAGGTGATCGCTGGCGAGCAGGTGATCGCTGGCGAGCTGATGATCGCTGGCGAGTTGATGATCGCTGACGAGCAGAAGGCAACGCGTGGAAGCCTGCGCATAGAAGAAGAGTCCTTTACCCAGACCTGAACCAAAGTTCTAGATCGCGAGGGCGAACGTGAGCGCACAGGGCGCGTAACAGGAACCAACAGGAACAGCAGGGATGATCATCATGAGAGCGCTGACGAACAGGAGCGCGCTGGCGAAAGGAGAGCGCTAGCGATCAGGAAGCGCTGATGAGCAGGAGAGCGCCTGTGCGCTAATACTGAGCAGGAGCAGGAGAGAACACAGCAGAAGGGCGCGCAGGGGAACCCTGACACGCAAGGGAAGAACCCCCGTGGGAGGCAACCCTTTGCCCCGAAGGGAACGTAGTCCGTCGGGAGACAGATGTCCATCGGAAGACCGTAGCCTGTCCGCCGGGAGACTGATGTCCGTTGGAAGACCGTTGTCCGTCGGGAAGACCGTTGCCCGTTGGAAGACGAGATCAGACTGCTGTCCATCTGCACCAAGGCGGAAGATCAAGAAAAAGGAGTTGTAGGCTGCAAACGGAGATTCAAAAAGGCGCCTCTTAGCACCCTTATAGGGAGATGAGAGGCCCTTACGACAAGGCGGACAGTGGGCCTTACGGCAAGGGAGGCCAACAGCAACAGCAGCAGAAGAATCCTCCGAAGAGGAGTCTCTATGAGTGTACTCTCTCGCGAACGAAAGAGAAACACTTCGTAGAAGAGACTGGTCAGCCAGTGACCTAAAAGGAGCAATCCTCCGAAGAAGGGCTCCTGCAGTTGCCCAGCCCCTTGAGCGAAACTGCAGGTGTGACCGCTCAGCACCAAGAGCATAGTCGCACGAAAAAAAGGCAAGAGAAGAACCCCCCAAAAGGGGAAAAACTCAAGCCTGGACAGGAAAAACTTCCCTCGGAAGGTAAGTTACCCGCCCAAGGAGGCAAGCCTCCTGAGAGTTCTAAAATGAACTGGAGAGCTGTCCGTCGTCACGGGAGTACTTCCAGTAGAAGGAGACACGCCCCTGACGAAAATACAAGGGGGGAGGCAGCAACAGCCGAATCCCCAGGCCTCAACAAGACAGCCCACACCGTTGCCATATTACAGAAACGAACTAAAAAAATAAAACAAAAATCATTACTGTAGTACACATTCATTCCCCCGGGAAGGCTCCGAAGAGGAATCCCGAGGGAAAGGTAACAAGAATTACACAACAGGCACGTGCCCTCACAACCACTTACACTCACGGAAGGAGAGCTGTAACCAAAACAGAATTATAACAATTATAATTATGAAACTATGTAATTATGTAATTTAAAAATGAATGAACACTAAAGAAAGAACGAAAACCCAGTAAGAAATCGTTCTACAAGCTGAAAAAAAACAAAAAAACAACTACAATTAGATTCATAAACTAATTGAGACAAACGTACGGCGTAGCAACCCCCCCACACGGAAAGGAAGCTACAAGGGCGTAGTAACACGTAGTAAAAGGGTGAACGACCTCAAGAGAGAGAGAGAGAGAGAGAAAGACCGAAGTCAAACTCGATCGCCACCCATAAAATTACGCCGTGGTGGCTTAACTGCCGAGGACACCACGTAGATATCGAACACTACACACACAAATCTGAAAAGGAAACTTACTGATTTCTATACTCAAATATATATACAAACATGAAAACATGTTTACATATATATTGAGTAAAAGAAAAGTAAGCGATTAAGTAAAGACAAAACAAACAATAGCTGCCAAGAGAGGACCAAGACAGAGACGTCTTTCACAGTCCGAGCCAAAAGTGAAAAGTGAGCATTCATCTGTGTGTGAGGGGGGGAGGGGTAGCTAGCTACCACTCCCCTACCCCCCCGCTAACTAGCGCGGGGGTAATACACCCTCATTAAATTCTAATGGCTCGCCATTTCAGCTGCGCTAAAAGGTAAACCCAATGTAAATAGCGTGGTTTGTATTTCGGTTACGGAACAAACTTTAATAAAACAAGAGGAAGAGAAAGAAACTGCATACCATACAATACTGTATCTTATTCTCAAGCAAATTTTACAGTGGAGTAGATGAAGTAATGTAGTTATAGAGAGACAAAATACTAATCAATCAAGATATTGAAAGGGTAAATGATAAATAACAAGGGATTAAGTAATACCATCACAAAGACAATTTAAAATTCACTCGTTCACGGCTTACGTACACGAACGATGCCAGTCTCAGACTCCCACACGACGAGCTTATTGTCCGTGGAAACTGATACACCGAGGCCCCCGTTTGCTACGTCCAGGCAGATTACCTGTAACATAAAATCATTACTACTGTGCATAGCGGCCTACAAAATACATAGCATACAATGAAACAATTGTTTCTCAAATCGTTATAAATCTGTACTGGTTCCATCTTTCAATTCTTCAGACATTAATCAAAGGATACTTTCCCACATTTTCCTTTTTTCCTTAATTTTTTAATAAATTATGTATTGTTATTATCGTTATTATTACTAGATCAGCTAGAACCCTAGATGTAAAACCAGGATGCTATAAACCCAAGGGCTCCAACAAGGAAAAATAGCCCAGTAAGGAAAGAAAATATGCAAATAAATATACTACAAGAGAAGTAGAGAATAATCAATGTAAAATATTTTAAGAACTGTAACAGCATTAAATTTGATCTTTCCTATATAAACTATAAAAACTTGGAAAAAAAAACAACAGGAAGAGAAATAAGATAGAATAGTATACTGAGTATATCCTAAAATAAGAGAACTCTTTCATATTTTCATACGGTAGATAATTTTTGTGAGAATACTCTTTCCTTTTATGTATTACATGTATTGGTTACAGTATCTGCCATTCAACTGTCCCTTATTTTCTTTTCATAAGCAAAAGAACCTTACAGTTCCTAATGTGTATTTAGAAGCTACACCAGACTAATGTGTCAAATATCCAAGGCTTGGCTGATCAATTAGATTAGCTATTATTGGAGGAATAAAAATCACAAGTTTTAAAAGTACAGTACAGGGATTTGTACAGTACTTTTCCTAACTGTACAAACCGGAGCCCTTTATTAAGAGTATGACCTTTGACATTCACCTGTAACATGCAAGGTGGTTGAGGTGGGAAATGAAACTTGATAAACAAAGGTTTGTATAGTTTAGAAAAAATACAACTCACTTCTAAAATTTGTGATTTGTTCTCACACGAATACAAACCCTCGTCCAGTAATACGGGACTCATCCTTAAGTGAGAGGAGGCCTCTATAACCATACTGACTGGTTTAAAATCAGAGGTGCAGGGTGTTGACTCCCACAACCTTCTAACTTTGAAAAATAGATTCTCAAACGTTAGACTAGGTTACCGTCTAAGGACAGACGGTCACGGAAGTGCCAATATCCTTGTAAGGATAGTCTATCAATGTAGGACCTATATAAGGGGTCCTTGGGTTACGACGTTGATCCGATCTTAAGATGCCGTGTAACCCGAATTTCAGTGTAAGTCGGAACACCATAGATTACTCTATACGTACTGTACTGTACTGTAAAGTATTGTACTATAATAAAATGTATCAAATGACATAAAAAAAGTACTAGAAAAAGAGAAAACAATTCATTACCACATGAATTAAAGTAAATATTCATAAAAAAAAAGACCAATTCCTTACCTTAATCCTATAGTTGGCTTGCACACTGGAAGGGATGTTGCAAGGGATGGAGAGACAGGTTTATTGTGGAGAGGAAGCTGCAGAAGATTGGTGTCTAGAATCATTCCCAGATACAGTATACCAATCTTCTGAGAGGGAAGTAGGGAAGACTTCCCAAGGTTTACCATGATCACCAGATCTTGAAAAAAAACTGAGTCTGCTAGGATCAGTCAGTCGTCCCGAAAACGGAGGAGACGGAAGCCGATCCTGTGAGCCCAGGATGGGTGCTGGGGTAAGACCAAAGCACAGTGCCTGAATTGGTGTTTCCTGTTGTCTAAACTAAGTCTGATACTTCCTAGAAGGTGGATGATTTGAGCCTGGAAGTATGCGTCCTTTAGGTCCAGTGTTCACAGGAAGACCGGTGATCTTACCCCTTGTCCGAACTTCTCCAACATGGTGTGGACATCGACCCAAAGGGAAAGCTCCTTACGGATCCTTTTGCACGGGAGTTTGTTGATGCCGGGGTCTTGGCTCGTGGAGGAAAGGATGGGATGCTATACCCTGTGTAAGGATTCTTCCTTGGGAGAGAACTCCTTTAGCTGATAAAAGTGGCTAAGGTAACACTTGACCCTACCATGCACCCTGACGGGGTTGATGGTATTCCTTGGAACAGCATTGGTCTGGCGAACATTAACCAATGATCAACAGCTGGGTATTGTGGCTACTGTGCAGTTGGAGAGTGCTCGCGAGTAGTCACCTGCCGACAAGCCGCTGATGGGGGACTGTCGATCGCCTGCCGGTCGCTTTAATGGATAGGTGTGATGGCGAACAGCAAGTAGCAAGAAGTGTGTTGTTTGCCTTCTGATCTAGGGAATCACAGGGAGAGGTTGACTAGAGTATGAGTGACGAGCTGCTGGTGAACGGCGAACTACCAATGATCAGTGAATCTACGATCTGTGAGCTAAAGATGGTAACTGACAGGCAGATGAAGGCTGTCTGATCAGTCAGCTAAGGAAAGTTTTAGATTAATGAGTTGGTGATCGGCTTGGAGAGCCCTGAGAAAAAGCAGGATTGTTTAATGATCGTCAGTAGGTGATCGGTGAGCCATTAACGATCAGAGCTTGATCGATGACTGGCGATCGGCAAGCTAGAGATCAGCAAGCTAACGATAGGCTGGTCAGAGATTAGCGAGCTGAGGTTGATGATCGAAGAAAGACGAGCTAGTAATCGGAGAGCTAGCGATCAGCAAGCTGATGACTGGTTATAGACTAGCAATCGGCGATCGGCACGCTAACAATCGGAGATCGTTGGCAATTGGCAAGACTGGAGGTCAATGATCAGAGAAAGATGAGCTAGCGATCTGGCGATCAGCGAGCTTGTTATCAGCAAACGGTGATCTAGCGATCAGTTGGTTAATGATTTCTCATGGTGGAAGATGAGCTAGAAATTGGCGGTCGGCGGACTAGTGATCGGCAGTCAGTGAGCTAATGATCGGCGAGCTGGCAATTAGAGATTGGGGAGATAATGATAGGCAGTTCGCAACGTCCAGATCGTGTTTGCTGACAGTGGTGCTGTCAGAAAAACCTCCTGAAAAGAAACGGACCAAGGGTTCCCTGTGAGGAGTCTCGACCAATGGTAGATGCGGTGGATCCGCCTTTGAAGATGGAGTCTTCAGGATCTTGAACCCTTCTGTGAAGCCTCTTCCCTCTTTTCCCGGCGAGCATGCTGTAATGCATTTGCGGGGAGGGGAATGGGGCAATGGTGACCTGTCAAAAAATTTTCCCTTTCATTCTTTTTGCCTCTCGCGCGAGTGTGCAGGAGAGTGCTGGAGCATTGGCGAGCGCTTGTGCGCAGAAGAAGGCTGGCACGCAGGATGATGCTGGTGTGCAGTTTCCAGAGAATGCGCAGGAGCATGCAGGCGTGCAGGAGGATGGTGTGCAGTTTCCGGTGATTGCGCAGAAGAGGGCTGGCGAGCCGCCAAGCGTTGGTGCGCAGGTGAGCGCAGGCAAGTGCTGGCGAGCCACAGAACGTTGGTGCGCAGGCAAGCACTGACAAGCTGGAGAACACTGGTGTGCATGCAAACGCAGGTGCACAGGTGAGCGCGTGCGTGCAGACTAGAGCTGGCGAGCTGTAGAGCGTTGGTAAGCTGGTGAGCGGTGGTGCGCAGGAAAGAGCTGGCATGTAGGAGAGCGCCGGTGCGCAGGAGAACGGTGCAGCGCATGGGAGCACTATCGCGTAGGAGAGTGCAGCTGTGCAGGGAAGCGCTGACGAGTTGGAGAGCACTGTTGCACTGGCGAGCAGGCAAACATTGGTCCTTAGACCGGTGAGAATCTGCTGGAGAGCGTCGGCAAGCAGAAGATTGCTAAGGCATTCGAATGCGCTGATGAGCAGGCGAATGCTGAGGCACCGAAGGGCGCTGAAACACTGGAGAGTGCTGATGCACTGACGAGCGATGACGCTCTGGAAAGTGTTGAAGTGCTAGAGGGCGGTGACATAATGCTGTTGAGCGCTGGTGCACTGGAGGGCGCTGGCAGGCTAGAGAGCACTGGTGCACAGCTAAACGCTTAGGAGGTGCAGCACAAGCAGGCAGATGATGAATACGAGACAGGAAAGGGTGAAGTCAGGTCAGCGTGAAATTTGAACTGGAACCGGGATGTGCCCTTTGGAAGGGCGAACATCCACCGACGGGGTTCGCGAATGATCCACAGAAGAGTCCAGGACCGAAATCCGAGGAATAGTTGCACCGTCGTCTGGAAAAGGTCCAGAAACGGGCAAAGGTCGAGGGTCAGAAGACGATGAAAGAGGAAGCTTCTCTGCGGGAGAAGGCTGCATTGCTGAAGAACCAGAGGCATCTCTTCACCAGAGGTCAAGGTGTACTTCTAAGGAGAAGGGATGACGCCCTTTGATGATGTCCCTGGGGGCTGGTGGATCAGCACGCAGACCTTCAGCAGTAGCAATCCTCCGAAGAGAGGTCTCTATGAGTGGGCCCTCTCGCGAACGAGAGAGATGATCACTTCGCAGGAAAGACTTGCCTAAAACTATACTCAGCCCCCGAAGGAAGAGAGACTCAGCAAGGGGGGAGCGTAGTCTAGGCGAAGACAGCAACAGCAGTCGGAGTCGATGAAGTGATGAAGAAGATGCAGGGAAGTTCTCCCTAGGAAGGGAGGACTACCAACACCTGGGGAGAAAAACTCTCCCTCAGAAGGGAAAGTAATCCAACCCCTGGAGGTGACCCTCCTGGCAGCGCTCTGAGATGATCTGCTAATAGCGCTGTCTGAGGAAGCACCGGAGCTAGTTCCTCATAGATCAGGAGCTGGTATGGGCATACTTCTACGGAGAAGGGATGACGCCCTCTGGGGGCCGGTAGTGACAGCAGATTCCCCAGGCATGAACGGATCAGCTCTACTTCGTCAGCTCTCTTAGTCGAACCAAGAACTGAATCGCTAACCGAGGAAAAATAAAATAAATTATGTAGCAAAGAACTCCCTCGGGAGGAACACCTAGTCCGTGGCGGGAAAGGAGACCACTGAGGGAACAACATAAAATAAGAACTGAGCACTCCCTTCCCCGGTCAACATCCACAGGAAAAGGAAAGCGGAGAGTAACTGTAATAAAACAAGAATTACAATTATCTAAATCAGCTAAAAATATTCACTAATTGGCGGAACCACTGATCCTCCGGCGGGAGTTGTTCCAAGCGGTACAGAAGCTGAAAATGACAAATTTGTAGATAATTTGTATTTTTCCTAACTATACAAACCTTAGCTATTTAATAAGGGTTATTACTTTCGGCATAGCTGAAATGACGAGCCATTAGAATTTTAACGAGGGTTTACTACCCCACTGCTAGTTAGCAGGGGGTAGGGAGGGTAGCCTGCTAACCCCCCCTCACACACACCTGTGCTTGAGCTCACTTTGCTTGGAGGTAGGACTTCAAGGGGGATAGGGCTGGCGGGCAAGTTTGATTAAATAGCTAAGGTTTGTATACTGTAGTTAGGAAAAATACAAATTATCTACGAATTTGTCATTTGTTCCCTAACTGACATACAAACCATGCTATTTAATAGGGGTGACTCACCCATTAGGAAGGGTGGAAAGTCCCAGCCAGTACTGGCTTTTGGCTTTGCCCAGGGACTCAATATTTGAGTGTGTTCGCACTCAACAATAGGGAGTCCCTGCACCTCGCTAGAACCTTGCTACGCAAGGACTGCAGCCTACGCAAGCTGTGTGTGAAGGTACAGTATAATAAAGTGTGACTGGTCCTAGGAAGTTGACCTGTAGTCCTTTAGATGGAAACCTTAGGGTAAAACTCTCCCAATACCACCTCGTCAGGGTATGGGGACGTGACAGTATTATCTTAATACTAGGAACACAAGGAAACATGGTTTACCTGCAGTGGTTTGAGGTCAGCTGTGCAGAGAACCCAGAATGCTGCTTTCCCCAAGAGAGGGGAAGATGAAGAAAAGAATAAGGGCCAGACAAACCTTTTCATTCATGCAGACTAAGACCGGATAACAATGCCCTCAACCTTCTGTTACTTGTCCACTAAGGAGCCTGAAGTTTTAAACCAGCTTGCGCAGCCACCACAGGGCCGATAGAAAACGTATCGAGCCTCTTGTGAGTCACGTCTTGCAGGTAGTGGGCTGTGAAGGTCGTCTGACGCTTCCACACCCCAGCTTGAAGAACCTGCGTCACTGAGAAATTCTTCTTGAAGGCCAGGGACGTAGCTACACCCCTGACATCATGTGCTCTAGGGCGACGTGATGGAGGGTCTGGATTCAGGGACAGATGGATCACCCTACGAATCCATGCCGAGATGATGTTCTTGGTGACCCTCCTCTTAGTCCTCCCAGTGCTAACAAACAAAGCTTGCACCTGGGGACGAACAGCAGCCGTACTTTTGAGATATAGCCTCAGACTCCTTACTGGGCACAGTAGGAGATGGTCTAGGTCATGTTACAGAACGAAGACTCAAAATCTGGAAGGAGTCGAACCGAGGGTCCGGAACTCCTGGATTTTGAGTCTTAGCAATAAACTCGGGGACGAATTTGAACATTACCTCCCCCCATCCCCTTGAATGGGCGATGTCATAAGAGAGACCATGAAGTTCACTGACTCGCTTGGCCGAAGCCAAAGCTAGCAGGAAAACTGTCTTCCAAGTTAGGTGGCGATCTGAAGCCTGGCGTAATGGTTCATAGGGAGGTCTCTTAAGAGACCTGAGAACTCGAACCATGTTCCATGGAGGAGGTCTCACTTCCGACTGAGGGCAGGTAAGTTCATTACTTCGTATGAGTAGGGAAAGTTCCAGCCAGGAAGAAATGTCCATTCCTTTGAGTCTGAAAGCTAGACTTAAGGCTGAGCGATAGCCTTTCACCGCCGAGACAGAAAGGCGCATTTCTTCCCGCAAATACATGAGGAACTCTGCTATTGCTGGAATAGTGGCATCGAGTGGAGAGATACCCCTCCCACGACACCAACCACAAAAGACTCTCCACTTTGCTTGGTAGACTCCCTCAGAGGACCTTCGCAGGTGCCGAGACATTCTCTCCGCAACCTGTTGCGAAAAGCCTCTCTCCGTGAGGAGACGCTGGATAGTCTCCAGGCGTGAAGCCGAAGCGAGGTCACGGCCTTGTGAGGGACGCCGGAGTGGGGTTGTCTGAGAAGCTCGTGTCGTGGAGGAAGTTCCCTCGGGAGCTCCGTCAGGAGCTGCAGAAGGTCCGGGAACCATTCCGCGTGATGCCATAGCGGAGCTACCAGAGTCATCGAACAGTTGACCGATAGTCTGGTCCTGTTGAGCACCCTTCTCATCAGACAGAACGGTGGGAAGGCGTACACGTCGATGTTGTCCCACCGTTGCTGGAAAGCATCTTGCCAGAGTGCCTTGGGGTCCGGGACTGGGGAGCAGTACAGGGGCAGCTTGAAGTTCAACGCTGTCGCGAACAAGTCCACAGTCGGGGAACCCCACAAAGTCAGGACTTTGTTGGCTATCTGACGATCCAAAGACCACTCGGTACTCACTATCTGCGAGGCCCTGCTCAGACTGTCGGCGAGCACATTCCTCTTACCAGGAATGAAGCGAGCTGATAGTGATATCGAGTGGATTTCGGTCCACCTCAGAATCTCTACTGCAAGATGGGATAGCTGCTGCAAAAAAGTGCCTCCCTGCTTGTTGATATAAGCCACTACTGTGGTGTTGTAGCTCATCACCACCACGGAGTGACCCGCCAGGGGCCGTTGGAACTGCTGAAGAGCCAGAAAGACGGCTTTCAATTCTAGCAGGTTGATGTGTAGGCACTTTTCTGATTCTGACCAAAGGCCTGAGGCCCTCTGGTTCAGAACGTGCGCCCCCCACCCTTCTTTTGACGCGTCCGAAAACAGAGTCAATTCCGGGGGGAGGATGAGAAGACTCACTCCCTTCTGCAGGTTCTCGTCGACCAGCCACCACCGCAAGTCCGTCTGTTCCAAAGACCCCATCGGGATCAGAATGTCCGGAGAATCGGATCCTTGATTCCACCGGGACTTGAGCCGCCACTGTAGGGATCTCATCCTGAGGCGGCTGTTTGGAACCAGACGAGCCAGGGAGGATAGGTGACCTAAGAGACGCAACCACGACTGGGTGGGGAGCTCTTCTCGCCTGAGGAAGGGTTCCGCCACCCTCCTCAGCCTTGCTATCCGGTCGTCTGATGGAAAGGCTTTGTGGAGATTGGTGTCTATCAGCATGCCTAGATAAACCAGTCGTTGGGACGGCTGCAGAGAGGACTTCTCGAGGTTTACCACGATCCCCAGATCCTGGCAAAGATCCAGAAGCCTATCTTGGTGCCGAAGAATGAATTGAATATGGGATTTAGTCGGTGCCGAAGAAGGGTCGACTCTGAGTCTGCTAGGATCAGCCAAACGTCCAGATAACGAAGGAGACGAATGCCGTTCCTGTGCGCCCAAGATGAAATCAGGGTGAACACTTTGGTGAACACCTGAGGAGCTGTGGAGAGACCGAAACACAGCACCTTGAACTGGTAGATCTTGTTGTCTAGGCAGAATCTCAAGTACTTCCTGGAAGACGGATGGATTGGGATCTGGAAGTACGCGTCCTTTAGATCCAGTGTGCACATGAAGTCTTGTGGTCTCACCGCAAGTCTGACCGTGTCTGCTGTTTCCATGCTGAACTGGGTTTGCTTGACAAACCCGTTCAGAGCCGAGAGGTCGATGACAGGTCTCCAGCCTCCAGCCTCCAGACGCCTTCTTTATAAGAAAGAGTCAACTGAAGAAGCCTGGGGAGCCGTCCACGACCTCCTGGAGAGCACCCTTCTCTAGCATGGTCTTGACTTCGGCCCGAAGGGCCAGCCCCTTTGCCGACCCCGTGGCATAGGAGCTCAACGACACTGGATTCGCTGTCAGGGGAGGTTGAGAAGTTGTGAACGGGACGCGATAGCCTTGGCCGATCACTGAGACCGTCCAAGCATCGGCCCCGAGTTGCTGCCACCTGCGGACGCAACGCTGAAGGCATCCCCCCACAGGTGGAGACGCAGGGGGACTGCCACCCCTAGGGCTTGCGGCCGCGGCCGCTACCCCTAGGAGTCTTGCCTCCCCTGGAGGACTTTCCGCCCCTCTTGACCTTGGCTGGAAAGGGCTGGGGCTTAGACACCACTTTCTTAACTGCCGGTGCCTGCTTCGGAGCCTTACGAGGCTGCTGCTGCTGTTGCGGCGGAGCTGGAGGCTTATAGGGCCGAGCTGTAAGGGCCCTATGGAGGAGGGAGTCCGTGCTGGATTTCCTCCACCTCTCAGCCGTTCGCTCCAGGTCCTGTGGCTCAAACAGGTTCTCCCCAAGAAGGGAAGCATGTCTGAGCCTACACACATCCACGGCGGGGACCTTCGGATGGAATCTCTCAGTCACCGCATCGCGCCGCTTCAACACCGAGTTGGCCCACAGGGTGGTGACCTGGTGCGCCAAAAACTTGATGGAGCGGGTGCCCGAGAGTAAGAAGGTCTCCAGGGCCTTCCTATTGGTCTCCTTAGACAAGTCCTCGGAGCGCAATAGGATGCCCAGAGTTCCTAGCCAAAACTCCAGCCACGAAGTGGCCTGCATGGCACACTTCGCGACCTTTTCATGGCTCAGGATCTCTGCCGCCGAGAACGACACCTGCCGAGCAGAGAGCTTCTCAAGGGGAACTCCCTTAGCCAGCTCCTCCACGGAGTGATGGAGAGGAAGAGCGAGACTGGACTCACCTAAGATCTCAAAATACCTCCTCTGCTGAAGACGAGGAGGGATGAGCTTGTTCCCGGCAGAGGAACGACTGGAGGAGGCAAGAATTGCGAGCTGGGCGTTGGCCCTGGCTCTGGCACTCTTCAGACCCCGAGACCAGGGCAGAGCCGCACTGGACTTAGGGGCCTTCCGAACGTCGAACACTTCGTCCAAGATAGTGTCCTTGCCTTCACGGGGGGCGATCACGGGGTCCATAAGCCCGTTGAGTTGCCTCATCAGGCTCAGGACCTGCCAGAAGGCATGTTCAGATTCCTGCTGATCTCCTCCTTGCGGGCTGGCAGCTAAGTCTCCTGTCCCCGGAATCTCTTCCTGGGGTGAAGCGTGGACGTTCCCCCGGGGAGCCGCGGGTTCCTGGTGAATCCTCGAAGATGATTTCGGGACGGTCTTGGAGTCCTTGGATTCCCCCCTGGGAGGGATACAGGATCCCAACAAAGAGGTTCGAAGAGCCCCTTCCGCACGAGACGACTCTCCTCCATGAAGAGAAGGCTCCCCCCTTGGTGCCGAGGGGAAGACTACAGCTTCAATGGACTCACCCGAGGACGTAAAAGCCTCGTCCACGGGAGAAGGAGAAAACGCTCGAGCAGGAGAAGGGGCCTTCGCGACAGACCTCTTGGGAACCAACTTTGCCCTGGGGGAAGTCACCACGAAGTCCACTCCTCTCTTTCTCTTCAGCGTAGGAGAGGCAGCCGTTGGTTTGTTGCCCTGATCGGCGAGTGCTGGTTTCATTACCCTCACTAATGCCCGCATCAGAGGACCAAACCAAGTCTGTTGCTCCACGGACACAGAGTCCGAAATCCTCGCTGGAGAGAAAGGGATAGGGCGATCCTTCGGCGTGGACACCACTGTACCTGCCTGAAAAGAAGGGGGGGGAAGAAAGACGCACTAACCTCTCCGCAGTGTCTTCCCTGTCCTGCACAACAGTCCTGCGTTTAGATGGAGGCGATCCAGAGCGCTGTCTGGAAACACGCGTTCCTGCTGCTATCACTGGCTGCGAAATTCGCTGCGAACGATGGTCGCGTGGGCGCGAGGGCGTACAGGCGAACGAGCGCGAGGGCGTACAGGCGAACGAGCGCGTGGCCGAGCCGGCGAACGAATGCGTTGGCGCGATGGCGAGGGAACGCGTTGCCGCGTGGGCGAGTGAGAACGCTCCGAAGATCGCTGGCGACGTAAGTCAGGAGACCTGTAGTGCGAGGGAGAGCGATTGCGAGCAGGCGATCGGTGGTGAGCTGCCGAACGCTGGCGCACAGGTGAGCGATGGCGCGTTGTCTCATGGTGATGCGCTGGCGAGCGATAGCGCGCAGGTGAATGATCGCGCGAGGGCGAACCATGTCCTTCCAGAATCTCTGGCCGACGACGCGTTGGAGACCGCGTGCGCGCAGGCTGTAAGTCACGCGGGCGGTCCGGAGATCGCCAATGATCAGGTGATCGTTGACGCGTAGGAGAACGCTGAAGAGCAGGCGATACTAGGATTGTCTGTGAACGCTGGCGAGCAAGAGGGCGATGCGTGAAATCCTGTGAAGGAGCAGTTGGCGCGGCGCGTTCACGAACAGGAACAGGAAGAGCGTAGGCGCGTGGGCGAACATGTGCTTCAGAAACACGCGCTGGAGAACGCGGACGATGTTGAGTAGAAACAAGATGAGGATCGCGAGAGACCTCAGGAGACTGATGGCGCGCAGGGTGCCCAACAGGGACTGCAGGATGTTCAGAGACCACAGGGGAGCGCTGGCGAGCAAGAGGGCGATGATCCTCAAAAGAGCGCTGACGAACGGGAGAGCGCTGACGATCAGAAGAGCGCTGACGAGCAGGAGAGCGCCTGTGCGCTAACACTGCAGAAGGGCGAGCAGGGGAATGCTGGCGCGCTGAGCCCTCTTCAGGAACCACAGGATGGAGGATGTCCTCAGGAGAGCGCTGGCGAGAAGGAGGGCGAACATCAGGAGAGCGCTGGCGAACAGGTGAGCGCTGACGAGCAGGAGAGCATTGACGAGCAGGAGAGCGCCTGTGCGCTAACGCTGCACGTGAAAGGGAAGAATCCCTTTGCCCCGAAGGGACCGTTGCCCGTCGGGTGACGAGGTCCCCAGAAGGTGAAGTTCTAGCAGGAGTAGGAGACCGGTCCCCAGAGAGGTCCAAAGGAGCAAGAGCTGTAGGCTGAATACGACGAGGAGAGTCCCCTTCGGAAGAAGAAGATCCAAAAAGGCGCCTCTTAACCCCCTTATAAGGGGATGGGAGGCCCTTGCGACGTAGCGGACGGTGAGCCTTACGGCGAAGGCGGCCACGGGGAAGATCATCAAGACCATCAGTCCTCCGAAGGGGAGTCTCAGTCAAGGCACTCCCCTTAGAGGAAAGCTGGACAGCAGACGAGCCCGTAGGACTCACTTCCCCCTTCGAAGGATGTACGGAAGGGGGAGGAGAGCCGTCAGCACCAACATCCTCAACTGCACCTGCAGAGGATTGCCCCGCCCCGCCGGAGGCCTCTGCCACCACGACGTCGACGATAGACAGAGGGTCTGTTCATCGCCAAGCCAAAAGTGAAGTGAGGCAAATCACCAGTGTGTGGGGGGGGAGGGGTAGCAAGCTACCCTTCCCCTACCCCCCGCTAACAAGCGCAGGGGTAATTAACCCTCGTTAAAACTATTGGCTCGTCATTTCAGCTGCGCTAAAAGGTAAACCCAATGTAAATAGCGTGGTTTGTATTTCGGTTACGGAAAAAATTAATGGCAGTCCAAAATAAGCGAGGAGGAAGAGGGTTAACAACCGGTATCCATCTGAGCCGAAAGTAAAGTGAGGTAAATCACAGGTATGGGAGTGGTAGCAAGCTATCCCCCCTACCCCCGGTAACTAATGAGATGGGTAATTAACCCTCGCTAAAATTCTCATGGCTCGTCCTTGCAGTTTTACCGAAAGTAATACCCCTAATAAATAGCGTAGGTTTGTATACAAGTTACGGAACAAACTAGAGATTTAAGTCTCATTCATGTGGAATGGTTTATGTTTTTATTTTCAAGGCAACTATTTGACTTTAAACAGGTACTTTTACATTTTCCAAAGAACTACGAGCAATGTTTATATGTTGTGGCTAAAAACATATATACAATACCACTTTCATAATGTCAACATTTACTTTACTTGCCTGTCGTAAAGGAGGGTGGAATTTGCCAGAGTACCAACAGAGAATAAGAATAATCTTTTTCTTTAGCGGATCTGCTATTGTACTGGCAGACAATCCCCATTCTGAGTGAAGACCACATTAACTAGTAAGGAAGTATTATCAGCTGTTTAAAATACAGGGGGTCAAAACATAAACTAAAGTACAAGTGGCCTTTTAAATTTTGGCACTATCACTGCAAGCAAATGAGATATCTGGCAACTCTATGATGTAGGTACAGCACCATACAAAGGTTTTCATTCTCATAACGACAGTAAAAAGACTATCATAACTAACATTACCCTGCCATGAAACAACCGTACATCAATATATTAGCACATAAAAGTACAGTACTCACACACTCACACTTTTAGAATGAAGACCACCAAACACAGCCACAGGAGCTACGAAAACAGTGGTCAGACCGGTCGTGTTGTGGGTTACCGATAACGTCCTCTCTGTTCGAGAGTGAACGGTGAAAATACCATCGGACATGCTGCCTCCAATCTTGCCATGTTCAGATTTCCCTCCGAGCGGCTTTCTAAAGATCCAGGCTGTAGTGTCGTTGTCTCTGAAAATAGTAATGGAACCTAAGTAAAGTGATCATTAGTAAAAGCAAGAAAGTGTTCCCTTGATAAGTTAAAAGACATACTTATAAATTTACAAACTCTATTACAAGAAAATAAAGACAACACTTGTGAAATAGTGGTACTGTATAAAGTTAGAATCCAGGATTGAAAGCTTATTTCTCTGCATTATACACATTTTTTACATTAAAGATAATTTATCTTTATCTAGATAAAGAGTACCAGTACTGTACTTATAATAAATTATCTCATACCTTACTTCAGTACTTCATTCACTAGACTGACCTAATGAAAAAAGTTATCTAAACCTGTATAAGAAGGGTTTAAATCTAATACTGTAATAACAGTTTTTCATTAAGGCTTTCCACTATCTATCCTCTTGAAACAATGTTATAAATCATATAGCAATAACAGTAACAACAAATGAAGAACAATTTTTCTTCAGGTTAAGCTTTGTTTATCAATCATACCCTTATCTGCGACAATGGACGTCTCTCAGAATATCTCAAAATTCCCAACAGATGGTGCTGCTCTCACGACTTTGATTTCCCATCTCCTGTATTATTGGGCCTGACAGACATTTTTAATCAACAATCAGATCTGTTTTTACTGTTACGAGATTTTTTCAAGGCCAATTTTCTACCACAGTATATACTAATGATGTTTCCGCCTCTGACGCAAACAAATTGAAACATTTCTACTTTGATACTCATTTTGAAGGCAATAACAGATGTTATTAGTGTATTTATACAGGTGTTTTTAATGGTTTGATGAATTTAAACAATGAAAAAATATACTCATCTAATTTCTAGGGATGATTAAACTAAGAAATAAATCTAGAAAAACAAATTTCAGAATGAAAATTGGTTGGAAAGTAAACAAAGAGTTGCGACATATGTTAGACTAACCTAAGGGCACAGAAGTTCAGAGAAGCTGCAGGATCCCATTCCTAGATTAGGTTAGGTGGGGGACCTTACGTTAGGTCATAACCTTGTGTTTGGTTCCTTTCATAAATATAGTTTACCCAATCATAACTTTTAAAATTTTAAAGCCTATAATTTGAAAAATACGGATTTCCACCCAAATCGTTTAAAGTAGCGCGCACAGTACGTATAAATACATCAAAGACACTTCTTATTTCCTTCATTAATTATATTGTACTATACTATGAAATTACTGTTAGACAGAAACGAACTTCCTTTTCCTACGTCTTAGCTAAACTGTGTCCATTGGTCTACAAAGATTATGATTATGTTACATAAAGCTACCATTGATAACTCCTTTGTTTAAAACAAATATGAAACGGGGATTGAAAAAATAGGCCCGAAAGCCAAAGTTGAAAAAGAATGATATTTTCATTGATGAAGAATAAATTTCTTAAAACTATTGCTTCCTATTTTATATGAAAGTTTTATAAACAAAGAATTTAAACTCTAAAGTATTGCATTTTATATAACAAGGGACATATATCAAATGTAAGCCAGATATACAAGCAGTATTTCTATGCATTTAAGCAAAGAATTCTTCAATTATATATCTTTACTTATATACAATAGAATATCATACATGTTTGTATCTATAATTTGTAATAGGATAACTACTCAAATATTGTTAGTTATAAAATTATAATTGTATTTTTGTTGAAGATAAAAACATAGGACTAGTACGATCTATTAATTGTTTTTAAATTTAGTGACAACATATACACAATTAACAGCATAGGCAATTTAATCTAACAGTAACGAAGTACTATAATAAATCGCTGACAGGAAATTATCTGTATCAAAGTATCTCAAAGTGTTGTTTTGTAGATGTAAGTTATAACAGATGATGGTATGTATTTTTCAATGGATATAGGCCTATAGGGCACAGTCTAGATGTCGTGATCCTTATCATCACTCCTTGAAATAAAGTCTGGAAAAGCCTCCATCATTATTATTATTATAAGCTAAGAGTATCCCTGTGCATTTTGTTCCACTGCTATTAGAATGAGGCACATCTTAATTCATGAAATTGTGTAAAAACCCTTATAACCGATTCATTCCAACAGACGCCAAGTAATGCTATAAAGTCTACGCTCAGTCATTATAGATTGAATGCTTTTTTTTTCTCATTTTTTTAAATTTCTCATTTTTGACATTTATCATGTGGATTCTCACTTCTCATTTAGAGATAATTCTGATTTTTATACTTCTGATGTGTGAATAAATGTTATGTTTCCTCATATAAATATATATCATAAAGTTTACACATAGTCGCTGTGCACTGCATGTCTACATATAGCAAATATAAAAATTATATAAAATAAAACAAGGGTAGTGTGTAGGTGGTTAGGTTACCAATTTTTTGTCTGGCAAAATATTTGGTAATATTTTGGTAGAGTCCCACCCAGCCATTACCGCTTGCCAGTATATAGGAACTTGATGTTTTTCTTTTTTCGCAAGCGAAGCAAGCGCACAGCTGAGCAAAATTACCATTAGATTTTGGGTATATTTTGATACAGTCCTTAATGGTTTTTGCTCTGCCGTGCGCTTGCAAAAATAAAAAAAAACATCAAGCTCCTATGCACTGGCATGCAGTAAGGGCTAGGTGAGACTCTACCGATATATTACCAAATACTTTCCCACTAGGTTAACAATCAAAAGAGCAAAATATACCGCTTGCCAGACAGAAGAGCAATAAAATATTTGGGGTGTCTGCCGTTTATGGGGACAGGGATATCTTTCTTATTACTAGCCAAATCGTATTTCATTATGGGGTTGATGTTCTTTACAATTTTCTAACATACCATAATATGATGTTAATTTATCGTTTTGACTAATAACACAATTTACCTTTACCACGGCAATATTTTCTAAGTTCAGCATGGTCCGTACGCAAGTCACGGGTAGCTCCTGCTTAGTTTCCAACTTTCCCGATAGACAGAGCCCGTGTCATCCCAGTCTAAGAAACGTTTGGTTTTACAAATTAATACTGTCCCGTCAATCTACATATTTACCCCTTAGTTAAGTATGTAGTTTTTAAGGACACGTGATGTTTAGTGACATTTGATACTGCTGGGATATTTATCATGAAATGTTATGTTAGAAAAAGGCCGTTACAATGCGTCGTACGCTGAAGCCACGGCCAACTTACTCGGTCGTAAAATTTCCCGCAATCATTGTTTCCTGCCTGATTATAATAACACCCGTTTGGCGGCGCTCGATTCGCATATCAGCAGGTCGCGCAAGCATGAACAGTTTTCGATGTTCGTACGTATGTTTTCGCTAATTTCAACAATTTTCATTTTAATCTCTTGTTAAGATTGTTATTTCTTTCGAAATCGTCCCAAAATTATACCGAATACTATTTTGTTTTATATACAAACAAAGGTTAGGTTATCCAGCATCTAGTTAAGATATTTCGTCAGATAAAGCCAGTGTCAAACAAAGCAACCGAACTAACCCTTTCGTGGGCCGCGTGATTTCAAATTTTTAATCCCCCCCATGACCCGAGATTGACCTACAGCCGACCCTTTCCAAGTCTAACCGCTGTGATGGATAGACCTGTTCCGTATAGTTTCTCTGTGAGTGATATTTTCGAGTTTATCTCCCGTATTGATCAGATTGATGCAATTAAGACTCTCAGATATATACATCTACGTGATTTCACTCGTGTTACCCCCGAATTCTTTCACTATTTATTTCGAGAAGGCCTCTTAAGGGATTTTAGAGGTACATGTAAAAAGTGTAAAACAGGTGATGTGGCCCTGATGTGGTTTTAGCGACTACGAAATTTAAGGTAAGCCTGAGTAACCTATAATATGATCATGTGGATAAGATATAATTTTGAGTGCTGCCCAAAGCTTCTTTTCTGTAGGTGAGAGACTTACGAAGGGGGTCCGGGGGCTTGCCCCCGGTAGGGGTAGTGACCTGGGAACTACTAGGATTGGTTAGGTTTGGTTTGTGGGGTTTGTATGTTAGCAACAGTGTTTGGGGGGTCGCAGGGGGGCGTCAGCCCCCCCGTTTAGTTCACGATGAAGGTAAGGACATGGAACTTCTTTTCTGTAGGAGAGAGACTTACGAAGGGGGTCCGGGGGCTTGCCCCCGGGTAGGGGTAGTGACCTGGGAACTACTAGGATTGGTTAGGTTTGGTTTGTGGGGTTTGTATGTTAGCAACAGTGTTTGGGGGGTCGCAGGGGGGTTCCTAGTATGTAGATTGTTGGGACAAGCAGTTACAAAACTAGTGAATTTAATATTTTATTCCGTGATCATTCCCGCGAAAAAGAGCAGATTTTCCTACTTAGTTTCCAACTTTCCCGATAGATAGAGCCCGTGTCATCCCAGTCTAAGAAACCTTCGGTTTTACAATTTAATACTGTCCCGTCAATCTACATATTTACCCCTTCGTTAAGTTTGTAGTTTTTAAGGACACGTCATGTAATCATTCCCGTAAAAAGAGCCGATTTCGGACTTTTTTTTACTCGATTTCAAGAAACATTCGGTTTTACAATTTAATACTGTCCCGTCAATCTACATTATTTAACAAATCATTCCCGTAAAAAAGAGCCGATTTCGGACTTTTTTACCTAGATTTTCGGCCGGTCAAAGGGCTGTCCCCATAAACGGCAGAGGCTCCAAATATTTAATTGCAAGCATAGATATAATAAAACGGGGGTGACAACAGATACGGATAGGAAAGATTCTCATTTTCTATACAAACCGGCAGGCCTGGTGACCCAGCAATCTACACACAAACCTAAAATAAAATTTCCATGAGCAGAGTTGTATTGATATAGGCTGAGTTGTCTTGTTATGGGCCAAGCTGTCTCAATAAAGGCCAAATATGGACCAGTTTTCCCAACATAGTCCTACTCTAGATTACCCAGTATAACGTTAAACCTAGGACTAGGGGAAGGCGAGTCAATTAGGTTACATTACGTAGGTTATATACCTCCAAGGTGTTGGTTTTAATTTACAGTACAGTATCACAATATTATATAAAAAAATAAACTTAAAAGCAAACTCCAATACGGTAAAGACAATGGTATCCAAACATAGACCAGGCCGAGTCGCGACATCCATACAGAATTTAAGCTCGGCGTGACGAAATAACTCAAGACAATTAATAAATACACTTCAGTTATAAAGTTAAACTGTAATTTACCTGAGAGTGTCATGCCAGTCACTCTGTATGACGAGAACATTGCGAGTTTCTGCCATCAGGCCTAAATCCCAACACTTGTTTGTTTACATGAAGAGCAACGTTGCCAGAACTATAATCCCACGTTTCTAAATTTTATATTCAATGTTTTATATGATAACACACATATATAATCAATAAAAATACACTTTAATCAAATATGCAAACGTAAGATTTATTTTTAGAAATATTCCTATCACACTTCAAGTTTTTTCATAGCTATTGTATAACTAGCATTAATGATTACTTCACATTCCTGGTCGTTGTTGTTTCAATAACATATACACAGAAATCAATTTTAATAGAATTCAATCAATTAACATTTACTTATAAAGACATGCCATTAATTAAATTAAATATATTTATGTAATTATTTAAATTTTCGCATAACTAAAGTTGGCAATGATGAATTCCTTGTACACTGGCCGATGTTGATTTGAAAAATACCTCAATTGTGTGCTTAACATTCCTTAATAATGAATAGAATTATAGTATATCCTAATTTTTGTTGCGCTAGTCTTTCAATATTTACAGCATGTGTGAATATATTGCATATTTCGTTGTATTCGTTTAGAGAACACAACGTTACAGACGAAATTAAATGAAACATGAAATTCATATTTTCATAATGTTTCGAAGGTTTTGTTCACTGATAAATATTGTCTGTAAACGCCATACGGATTGAAATTAAATTAATTTTAATATAAAGAATAGACAGCAATGTCAGATTTTCTTTAAAAAATATCTAGTTTAAAGTTTGATTTTTAAATTTAATCATCAACCAGAAATGAGTCGTCAGGTATTCATAGTTTAAAGTTAAGTATTTTGGAAATGTTTCATAATCTATTATCGTTTCCATACTTACATGCTAGCACTTTGCTAGCACCTATTAAGTGTCTATATGAAATGAAAGTGAATAATTTCCTGTAGTCTAAAATACATCTTATTGTAATAAAGATCACATTCCTACGTAATCAAACACGATGAATCACCAGAGTCAATAATAGAATGAAAGTGAAATGATAATTTGGAAGCTCAATTCATCAAAATTTTTTGTTTACATTTCGTCGTTGAAGTCTTGAAGATGGCAATCGAACGTAAAGTCAAACTTCAACCGGGAAAGTATGTTTTTGTTGTGTTTAAGTGTTTTAGTGCGAATTTGTTTTATATGCGTCAGCAATTGAATATACATCTGTTGGCGTTTCCTATGTCTTCTATCGTAATGTGTAAGTATGTCTTTTAATGATAAAGTTTATGGAAAAAATCATTGAAAATGTTCTGACCGGATCTATAATAAAACCCTTATTTGTTTTATGACAGATGTATCCTATTTGATTTTCATCATCATCTCCTCCTACGCCTATTAACGCTAAGGGAGTCGGTTAGATTTCGCCAGTCGTGTCTATCTTGAGCTTTTGAATCAATACCTATCCATTCATCATCTCCCACTTCATTCTTCATAGTCCTCAGCCATGTAGGTCTGGGTCTTCCAACTCTTATAGTGCCTTGTGGAGCCCAGTTAAAGGTTTGGCGGATTAATAATCTCTCTTGGGGAGTACGAAAAGCATGCCCAAACCATCTCCATCTACCCCTCACCACGATTTCATCCTCATATGGCACTCGAGTAATCTCTTAGTTTCATTTCTAATACTGTCCTGTCATTTAACTCCAATATTCTTCTGGGGTGTTTATTCTCAAATCTACAGAATCTGTTGGATATTGTTTCATTGTCATACCACGACTCGTGTCCATACAGTAACACCGATCTCAATAAATTGATATATATATATGTAATTTCTGGCTATTTAATTTCCAAAATTTACTTAACCCTGCCATTGTTTGATTTGCATTTTCAATCTTACATTAAATTTTCATTTTAAAGACCATGTATTAGATACCATAGTTCCTAAATATTTAAATAATTTCTATTTAATTTTAGAAATTATTCATAGTTTTTCAACGAAATTTGCGCAGTTAGACCTTAACCGATTAAGGCAATAATCTTTTTTTGTCTTATTAATGTATATCTTTCGAACTCTGCTTGGTGCAAGGCCAAATTACATATATCCTACTTTATGGTTCAACTTCCACGATAATATGTAGGCCATTTAATGGTAGGTAAAGCATTGTAGCACCTTCCTTTATGTGTTAGGAACCTAATTCCTTGCATCTTACCAAGTAGGTGTAAGTAGATAACCTGACATTATATATTTATATTGAGTCATTTATAGTTTTTAAAGTAAAAGTAAGTAAAGTAATTAGCTAGAAGGCACGAGTCCAGAGGTCGACACCTGTCATCTCGTAAGTGCCCACAGTAGCATAAAATTGTAATAACTTAAGTCAACTATTAACTGAGATAGAGGTTGCTTTTGTCTAGCTTTTAAATGGTTGTGTGTCTAACCTCTGATTATAGCAGAAACTAGAGGACACTCCGTAGAGCGCAAACCTCTGCCACTGCAGCTTCTTTCTCGACCTTTTGCTCGACCTTTACTTTTACCTTTGACCTTAACATGTATTAATTGGCGTGGATTTCACACCCTCAAATATGAATCAAGTTTTAAGTCTCTATGACAACTGTGTACAAACTTATGGCTGATTATGCGTATTGGACATTTTGCTTGACCGTGACCTAGACCTTTGAGCTTGACCTTCCAAAATTTATTCATATCCAGCTTTTAATATAACAGTTAATCCCTGCAAGTTTTATTACTCTATGACTAAAGTTGTGGCCAGGAAGCTGTTTATAAATACACACACACAAACAGACACACAAACAGGGGGTAAAATATAACCTCCTTCCAACTTCTAGTGCCTTGTGGAGCCCAGTTAAAGGCTTGGCGAACTAATCTCTCTTGGGGAGTGCGAAGAGCATGCACAAACCATCTCCATCTACCCCTCACCATGATTTTATCCTCATATGGCACTCGAGTAATCTCTTATAGTTTCATTTCTAATACTATCCTGCCATTCAACTCCCAATATTCTTCTGGGGGGGGGGGGGTTGTTCTCAAATCTCCAGAATCTGTTTGATATTGTTTCATTGTCATACCACGACTCGTGTCCATTCAATAACACTGATCTCAATAGATTAATATATAGCCTGATTTTAATATGTAATTCCTGGCTATTTAATTTCCAAAATTTACTTAACCGTGCCGTTGTTTGATTTGCATTTTTCAATCTTACATTAAATTCCCATTTTAAAGACCATGTATTAGATACCCTAGTTCCTAAATATTTAGATAATTTCTATTTAGTTTTAGAAATTATTCATAGTTTTTCAACGAAATTTGTGCAATTATGGCACAATAATCATTTGGTCTTATTAATGTATATCTTTCGAACTCGGCTTTGTGCAAGGCCAAATTCCATATATCTTACTTTATGGTTCAACTTCCACGATAATATGTAGGCCATTTGATTTAGGTAAAGCATTGCAGCACCCTCCTTTATTGTAAGTGTTAGGAACCTAATTCCTTGCATCTTACCAAGTAGGTGTAGATAGATAACCTGAAATTATTTATTTATATTGAGTCATTCATAGTTTTCAAAGTAAATCATAGATGTAATCAGCTAGAAGGCACGAGTCCAGAGGTCGACACCAGTCATCTCGTAAGTGCCCACAGTAGCATAAAATTGTAATAACTTAAGTCAACTATTAACTAAATTTAAGATAGAGATTGCTTTTGTCTAGCTTTTAAATGGTTGTGTATCTAACCACTGATTATAGTAGAAACTAGAGGACACTCCGTAGAGCGCAAACCTCTGCCACGGCAGCTTCTTTCTCGACCTTTTGCTCGACCTTTACTTTTACCTTTGACCTTAACATGTATTAATTGGCGTGGATTTCATAACCTCAAATATGAATCAAGTTTTAAGTCTCTATGACAACTGTGTACAAACTTATGGCTGATTATGCGTATTGGACATTTTGCTTGACCGGACCTTGACCTTTGAGCTTGACCTTCCAAAATTTATTCATATCCAGCTTTTAATATAACAGTTAATCCCTGCAAGTTTTATTACTCTATTATTAAAGTTGTGGCCAGGAAGCTGTTTATAAACACACACACAATTAAGCACACAATCAGGGGGTAAAATATAACCTCCTTCCAACTTCGTTGTCGGAGGTAAATATTCAGCTGTTGCCTTAGTCTGGGAGTTTTAAACCAGAATATCTATGCTTTTGATTCCGTCAGTAAAGTCAGATTGTCATATTAACCTTTGGCAAGATATCTTGTGAATTTATCAATAGAATTCGTTGAGACTAAGGAGATATGTCTCCTCAGTGATTAGAATCTTCTACTTTAGTTTCGGAGTTGTTGATTTTATGCAAAAGGATCGATATTTAAGCTGGTGGTTTCCAGCAGTTGATATTCTCGAGATAGTTACCCAGTATAAAGTTACAATAAGTTTATTTCCCCTATTTTATTCAAGTAATGAGGTATGAGGATGTGTTAACGATCTTCTTTCCAAACTGTTATCCCTACATTAAAGGGTCGGCTCCCCGATGCGCCCTCTCCAATGCCTTCTATCAAAGGCATCCCATTCCACAATCCTTCTGCTCTCCATATCATCATTCACGCTATCTTGTCATCTAATTCTCTGCGTCCCTCTCGATCTTCTCCCCATAAGAGGTTCCTCTCAAGCCCTCCTCACCATCTATCCTCAACACTTGCGCACACCATCTCAGTCGTGACACTGACCACCTCTTTAATCTTTACTACGCCTACTATTCTTCTTATTTCATAATTTTCCAGTCTTGCAAGCAGTGATATTCCCATAATCCACCCCAGCAATCTCATTCCTATTCTCTCAAGCTTTGCTTCTTCCTTGTCTTAAAGCCTACGTTTTTTATCCTTACATTTAAACTGGTCCTATTACTATGCTATAGAGTATAGATCTTGACTTTGAGCTTCATTGGTATTTTCTTATCGCATACTACTCCTGCTAGCTCCCTCCACTTCCATCAGGCTGCTTTTATCCTATTCTCAACTTCAGCCTCACATCCTCTCTCCTG
>NC_090743.1:117496567-117511567 GCF_036898095.1 Palaemon carinicauda | reverse complement strand
TATATATATATATATATATATATATATATATATATATACATATATATATATATAAATATATATATATATATTTATATATATATATGTATATATATATATATATATATATATATATATATATATATATATATATATATATGTGTGTGTGTGTCTATGTACATACATACAAATATATTTACTATGTATACATATATATATATATATATACATATATATATACACGCATACATACCTATATATATGTATATATACATTATATATATAAATGTATATATATATATATAATGTATATATGTATATATATATTCCAATGAATAATCCAAGAAATACTTGTGCCTTGAACCCGCACAAAACCAATGTCATCATGTAGGTCATGTAATTAAAGGTAAATCCGTTGCATGACATCAACCTAAGCTAACTTCAAGTCACATCAACTTTGACGCGAAACATGTTCAAACGAGACGCGTACCCAAAATTGCAACATAAGTTTGCGTAATACGCTTCCAATTTATTTTACGCACGTTGGAGATAAGCAGTTCATTATCAAAGCTTGTCTATGATGTCGGATAAACGACTGTGCTATATTTGAAAAGACTTAATATTATGCCTTTCATTTCTGGGAATTTTCCACATGTGAATAATGAATAGAATATGGAATGAGGTGTTTTGCATAATATATGGCTTGCTTTTTTTTGCCGTTGTGGAAATAGCCACTCGTTTTAAATGTTTTTTAAATGAGGGAAATAGAGGGGGGGGGGGGTTTCCACTTGCAAATTGCAAGTCATATTCGAGGGTACACTTGGGCACACTATTCTATCTTATTTCTTTTCCTCTTGTAATTTTTTTTTTTTTTAGTTTTTATAGTTCATATATGAAAGATCTATTTTAATGTTGTTACTGTTCCTAAGATGTTTTATATTAACTGTTTATTACTTCTCTTGTAGTTTGTTCATTTCCTTGTTTCCTTTCCTCACTGGGCTATTTTCCCTATTAAAGCCCTAGGGCTTATAGTATCCAGTTTTTCTAGTTAGGGTTGTAGCTTAGCTAATAATAATAATAATAATAATAATAGTAATAATAATGATAGCATTCTTTACATTTTAACCCCCCCCCAAAAAAAAAAAAAACTAGTTTTGTTGTTACAGAAATGCCTTTTCATAAATTTAGAATGTTTGATAATGACAATGATATAGGAGAGAGTTGTTTTGACTTAACAAACTTGGGAATTTTCAATTAAAGTTCGTTTATTAAAAAGAAAAAAAATACAACTTTATGAGGAAACAGGATAGCGGAAGTTTTTAGATCGAAAGGTCATTCTTGCCAAGAAATCTTTTATGTATATTCATGGAGAGTTGGTAATGTCCCTGACTGCTGAACGCCAGACTGGGGTTCGAGTCCCGTTCAAACTCGTTAGTTTCTTTGGTCACTGCAACCTCACCATCCTTGTGAGCTTAGGGGGGGTTGATTTGGGGGGAGCCTCTTGGTCTATCTGCTGAGTCATCAGCAGGCATTGCCTGGGCCTCCTTGGTCCCAGGTCGGGTGAGAGGGGTCTTGGGCACTGATCATATGTATATATGGCCAGTCTCTAGAGCATTGTCCTGCTCGATAGGGCAATGTCACTGTTCCTTGCCTCTGCCATTCATGAGCGGCCTTTAAACCTTTAAACTATCAGGCGTGAAGTGGGAGATGATGAGTGGGGAAGTATTGGATTAAAAACTCGAGATAGAGACGACTGGCAAAATCTAACCGAGGCCCTTTGCGTCAATAGGCGTAGGAGGAGATGATGATGATATTATTCATGATAGACTCAAAATGCCGCACTATGCATCAACGTTTGCGACGTGCTGTTGATGCGGCCTCAATGGAAGGTGTTTAAGTGTTCCGTGCAGAAGTTTCATCCTCAAATGTGTAGTTCGAGGTTTGGATAATATGGGTTTCATTGTAATAGCATGTGTATACTCAGATTTTAAGATTTATCTGCGGTGTATGAAATGGTTTGATATACTTTTATACTGTGTATTTAGATGCATTTCAGATTTGATGTTTGTATACATATGTATGGCATATATATATATATATATATATATATATATATATATATATATATATATATATATATATATATATATATATATATATATATATATATATGTTTATATGATTTATCACATTTACTCGTGATTTTCATATTTCTTGGAGATATTCTTGATATAAAGATGGAGTGACTGTTTCCCCTTGGGTCTTTGATCACGAGTCAGAGAGAATTCGGTATTAAGAGGTATTTATGGGTTATATATACTGTGTATATATATATATATATATATATATATATATATATATATATATATATAATACACACACACACACACACACATATATATATATATATATATATATATATATATATATATATATATATAAATATGTGTGTATATCTATCTATCTATCTATCTATCTACGTATCTATTTATATATATATATATATATATATATATATATATATATATATATATATATATATACATATATATATATATATAAATTTATATATGTCTGTATATCTATCTATCTATATGTGTGTATATATATATATATATATATATATATATATATATATATATATATATATATATATATATATATATATGTGTGTGTGTGTGTGTGTGTGTGTGTCTTAAGAGATAGCGCAAGGTTAAGATTTTGCTATGAAAAAACGGCAAAATTGTGATTAACTCAAACTGGAATTTCAACCAAAAATCAAGTATTCCACCATAACTTTCACTGGCAGGTAAAACACCACAATTACTTTCGATCTCAAATGGCAGACGGTGTAGCTTACAACGGATAATCTCTTTTAGCAAACACTTTCCAATTTCGACTTCAAACAGTAAAACTCACCAATTTCAGCGCCATGGAGCTCACAGTACAGTAGTTGAGTACAGGAGAACCTTCTCAAATGTGACGACTTACAGATGGTGTGACGCTATATATACAACCCGGGTGAAATCAACGCCGTGACGTCATCTTTTGTTTTCCCTACACCTAGAGGGTTCGACTTTCGATTTCACGGCTTTGACGATTATTAACGCCATTGAATTATTGCTTTGGGGCTGGATTTAATCACAAGAGTGTCTAAAATAAAATTAGGTTCATTGCAATTTGATAGAAGTAAATAGCAAACAAGATTTGCTCGGTAAATTGCTATTAGTACCCAGAAAAATCCTATTTGGCAACCACCTAAGCATGTGAAACTGATTTAAGATCGGTTGGTTTTCGATCAATTTCAACTGTATTTGAAAGTTTTTGGGTGACTAGGCGAACTTTCTGGTTTAATTTAACGATTGCTGTATTTTATTTTCCATCGTCTTAGAGGTTTGAAGAAAATTGTCTTGAAAATTTAACTATGAATTTATTTATATGATGGTTTATTGCATTTCAATAATTTTGATTATAATGATACCGAAGACTTTGGATCTTATTTCTACATTCTGAAGTAGTTCAGAACTCATTCTCAGAGAGAGAGAGAGAGAGAGAGAGAGAGAGAGAGAGAGAGAGAGAGAGAGAGAGAGCTCAGCCAATCACAAATGTGCTGGAAAATTATCTCTCAAGTTTTCTTTAAGAAAATGAACTACATTAGTTTCACTATAAGATGAGAGAGAGAGAGAGAGAGAGAGAGAGAGAGAGAGAGAGAGAGAGAGAGAGAGAGAGAGAGAGAGAGCTCAGTCAATCACAAATGTGCTGGAAAATGATCTAAGTTTTCTTTAAGAAAATGAACTACATTAGTTTCACTATAAGGTGAGAGAGAGAGAGAGAGAGAGAGAGAGAGAGAGAGAGAGAGAGAGAGAGACTCCCACAGTTAATTAAAAGCTCGTTATTTTTCGAGCTCCAGCGCGTAAATGAAAGTCAATTAGCTATACTTAGTAACGTTGTGTAATAATTTGCCGTTACGTTGAATATACGCATGATGCTAAACGTAAGTTGTGGTTTGGGGAAGAAATCGCAAGAGGTCTAAACTCTCTCTCTCTCTCTCTCTCTCTCTCTCTCTCTCTCTCTCTCTCTCTCTCTCTCTCTCTCTCTCTCTCTCTCTCTCTATATATATATATATATATATATATATATATATATATATATATATATATATATATATATATATATATATATTTGTGTGTGTATGCGAACCGTCAAAAAGACAGCAAAATATTTAGTATATATCCACACACACACACACACATGCAGTCCCTGTCAATAGGGTATGACCATGGTTGAGATACTTTACCTAGACCGTGGGTATGACTATTCCCTTTCTCCCTTACACGATGGACAGGGAGAGCTGAGCTGAATCTCTCTCTCTCTCTCTCTCTCTCTCTCTCTCTCTCTCTCTCTCTCTCTCTCTCTGTATATATATATATATATATATATATATATATATATATATATATATATATATATATATATATATATGTGTGTGTGTGTGTGTGTGTGTGTATGGGTGACATACTGTATTTAGTTATATGAAGAAAAACTCCAATGTACTGTACATGACAATATTGTCGATTAAGAGGTATTTTTGAAAACGTATTCTGGATTTGTAGCAAATAGGTATTTAATTACTTATATTTGTATACACACACTCACACACACAGACACACACACACACACACACACACATATATATATATATATATATATATATATATATATATATATATATATATATATATATATATATATATATATATATATATATATATATATAGATCTAGATAGATACAGTATATGCGTAGATAAATTGATATACATTTCATAAAATAATGTAGATTTTTATCATTAAGAGCGTAATGACGCAGAAGAATGAAATAATAAGAGTAAAAAATAATAAAGACATAAAAATAAGGTAGAAATAATAAGGTAGAAATTGCAGGGAACATATGAAACTCCCGAGAAAATAAGTAAAAGATTGACAGAGGAAAAGTTATTCTTGGAAGAAAGTAAGTGAAAAGGAAAATTTTAATGATGAAATTGCTCTTAGGGAAAAACAGTTTGATATATGTTTTATCTGAATATGCTTAAGAGCTTTTACTGAAGATTTAAGCAAGCCTTAGGAGACTGGTGTGCTGTTGGGGTAAGAGTTGGGAAGAAGGAAGTACGAGCGAGGTGGGTGTTGACGTTAGAGGAGCAGAGTGGGCTGGTACTGTAGTGATAGGGACTGCTGTAAATCTGAGAATTTTTGAGGAGCTAAGTGGGCTGGTACTGTAGTGATAGGGACTGCTGTAAATCTGAGAATTTCTGAGGAGCATAATGCCCTGGTGTTTCAGTGATAGGGAATGCTGTAAATCTGAGAATTTTTGAGGAGCTAAGTGGGCTGGTACTGTAGTGATAGGGACTGCTGTAAATCTGAGAATTTTTGAGGAGCTAAGTGGGCTGGTACTGTAGTGATAGGGACTGCTGTAAATCTGAGAATTTCTGAGGAGCATAATGCCCTGGTGTTTCAGTGATAGGGAATGCTGTAAATCTGAGAATTTTTGAGGAGCTAAGTGGGCTGGTACTGTAGTGATAGGGACTGCTGTAAATCTGAGAATTTCTGAGGAGCATAATGCCCTGGTGTTTCAGTGATAGGGAATGCTGTAAATCTGAGAATTTTTGAGGAGCTAAGTGGGCTGGTACTGTAGTGATAGGGACTGCTGTAAATCTGAGAATTTTTGAGGAGCTAAGTGGGCTGGTACTGTAGTGATAGGGACTGCTGTAAATCTGAGAATTTCTGAGGAGCATAATGCCCTGGTGTTTCAGTGATAGGGACTGCTGTAAATCTGAGAATTTTTGAGGAGCTAAGTGGGCTGGTACTGTAGTGATAGGGACTGCTGTAAATCTGAGAATTTCTGAGGAGCATAATGCCCTGGTGTTTCAGTGATAGGGAATGCTGTAAATCTGAGAATTTTTGAGGAGCTAAGTGGGCTGGTACTGTAGTGATAGGGACTGCTGTAAATCTGAGAATTTTTGAGGAGCTAAGTGGGCTGGTACTGTAGTGATAGGGACTGCTGTAAATCTGAGAATTTCTGAGGAGCATAATGCCCTGGTGTTTCAGTGATAGGGAATGCTGTAAATCTGAGAATTTCTGAGGAGCAGAGTAGGCTGGTATTTCAGTGATAGGGACTGCTGTGAATCTGAGAATTTCTGAGGAGCTTAATGCCCTGGTGTATCAGTGATAGGGACTGCTGTGAATCTGAGAATTTCTGAGGAGCTTAATGCCCTGGTGTTTCAGTGATAGGGACTGCTGTGAATCTGAGAATTTCTGAGGAGCTTAATGCCCTGGTGTTTCAGTGATAGGGACTGCTGTGAATCTGAGAATTTCTGAGGAGCTTAATGCCCCGGTGTTTCAGTGATAGGGACTGCTGTGAATCTGAGAATTTCTGAGGAGCTTAATGCCCTGGTATTTCAGTGATAGGGACTGTTGTGAATCTGAGAATTTCTGAGGAGCATAATGCCCTGGTGTTTCAGTGATAGGGACTGCTGTAAATCTGAGAAATTCTGAGGAGCATAATGCCCTGGTGTTTCAGTGATAGGGACTGCTGTAAATCTGAGAAATTCTGAGGAGCATAATGCCCTGGTGTTTCAGTGATAGGGACTGCTGTAAATCTGAGAATTTCTGAGGACCATAATGCCCTGGTGTTTCAGTGATAGGGACTGCTGTAAATCTGAGAATTTCTGAGGAGCTTAATGCCCCGGTGTTTCAGTGATAGGGAATGCTGTAAATCTGAGAATTTCTGAGGAGCTTAATGCCCCGGTGTTTCAGTGATAGGGACTGCTGTAAATCTGAGAATTTCTGAGGAGCTTAATGCCCCGGTGTTTCAGTGATAGGGACTGCTGTAAATCTGAGAATTTCTGAGGAGCATAATGCCCCGGTATTTCAGTGATAGGGACTGCTGTAAATCTGAGAATTTCTGAGGAGCATAATGACCCGGTGTTTCAGTGATAGGGACTGCTGTAAATCTGAGAATTTCTGAGAAGCAGAGTGCCCTGGTATTTCAGTGATAGGGACTGCTGTAAATCTGAGAATATTTTGGGAGCTAAGTGGGCTGGTGCAGTTGATATTGATTAACAGAATAGAATGATGCTAGAGTAGGTGTAGCTGATATTGATTAACAGAGTAGAATGATGCTAGAGTAGGTGCAGTTGATATTTATTTACAGATTAAACTGCTGCTAGAGTAAATGCAGTTGATATTGATTAAAAGAGTAGAATGATGCTAGAGCAGGTGCAGTTGATATTGATTAACAGAATAGAATGATGCTAGAGTAGATGCAGTTGATATTGATTAGCAGAATAGAATGATGCTAGAGTAGATGCAGTTGATATTGATTAGCAGAATAGAATGATGCTAGATTAGGTGCAGTTGATATTGATTAACAGAATAGAATGATGCTAGAGTAGGTTCAGTTGATATTGGTTACCAGAATAGAATGATGCTAAAGTAGATGCAGTTGATATTGATTAGCAGAATAGAATGATGCTAGAGTAAATGTAGTTGATATTGATTAGCAGAATAGAATGATGCTAGAGTAGATGCAGTAGATATTGATTATCATAATAGAATGATGCTAGATTAGGTGCAGTTGATATTGATTAACAGAATAGAATGATGCTAGAGTAGGTTCAGTTGATATTGGTTACCAGAATAGAATGATGCTAGAGTAGGTGCAGTTGATATTGGTTACCAGAATAGAATGATGCTAAAGTAGGTGCAGTTAATATTGATTAACAGAATAGAATGATGCTAGAGTAGATGCAGTTGATATTGATTAGCAGAATAGAATGATGCTAGAGTAGATGCAGTTGATATTGATTAGCAGAATAGAATGATGCTAGAGTAGATGCAGTTGATATTGGTTAACAGAATAGAATGATGCTAGAGTAGGTGCAGTTGATATTGATTAACAGAATAGAATGATGCAAAAGTAGGTTCAGTTGATATTGATTAACAGAATAGAATGATGCTAGAGTAGGTTCAGTTGATATTGCTTAGCAGAATAGAATGATGCTAGAATAGGTGCAGTTGATATTGATTAGCAGAATAGAATGATGCTAGAATAGATGCAGTTGATATTGATTATCAGAATAGAATGATGCTAGAGTAGATGCAGTTGATATTGATTAGCAGAATAGAATGATGCTAGAGAAGATGCAGTTTATATTGATTAGCAGAATAGAATGATGCTAGAATAGATGCAGTTGATATTGATTAGCAGAATAGAATGATGCTAGAGAAGATGCAGTTGATATTGATTAGAAGAATAGAATGATGCTAGAGTAGGTGCAGTTGATATTGATTAGCAGAATAGAATGATGCTAGAGTAGATGCAGTTGATATTGATTAGCAGAATAGAATGATGCTAGAGAAGATGCAGTTGATATTGATTAGCAGAATAGAATGATGCTAGAGTAGATGCAGTTGATATTGATTAGCAGAATAGAATGATGCTAGAGAAGATGCAGTTGATATTGATTAACAGAATAGAATGATGCTAGAGTAGATGCAGTTGATATTGATTAGCAGAATAGAATGATGCTAGAGTAGATGCAGTTGATATTGATTAACAGAATAGAATGATGCTAGAGTAGGTGCAGTTGATATTGATTAACAGAATAGAATGATGCAAAAGTAGGTTCAGTTGATAATGATTAACAGAATAGAATGATGCAAAAGTAGGTTCAGTTGATATTGATTAACAGAATAGAATGATGCTAGAGTAGGTGCAGTTGATAATGATTAGCAGAATAGAATGATGCTAGAATAGATGCAGTTGATATTGATTAACAGAATAGAATGATGCTAGAATAGATGCAGTTGATATTGATTAACAGAATAGAATGATGCTAGAGAAGATGCAGTTGATATTGATTAGCAGAATAGAATGATGCTAGAGAAGATGCAGTTGATATTGATTAGCAGAATAGAATGATGCTAGAGAAGATGCAGTTGATATTGATTAGCAGAATAGAATGATGCTAGAATAGATGCAGTTGATATTGATTAACAGAATAGAATGATGCTAGAGTAGGTGCAGTTGATATTGATTAACAGAATAGAATGATGCAAAAGTAGGTTCAGTTGATATTGATTAACAGAATAGAATGATGCAAAAGTAGGTTCAGTTGATATTGATTAACAGAATAGAATGATGCTAGAGTAGGTGCAGTTGATATTGATTAGCAGAATAGAATGATGCTAGAGTAGATGCAGTTGATATTGATTAACATAATAGAATGATGCTAGAATAGATGCAGTTGATATTGATTAGCAGAATAGAATGATGCTAGAGTAGATGCAGTAGATATTGATTATCATAATAGAATGATGCTAGATTAGGTGCAGTTGATATTGATTAACAGAATAGAATGATGCTAGAGTAGGTTCAGTTGATATTGGTTACCAGAATAGAATGATGCTAGAGTAGGTGCAGTTGATATTGGTTACCAGAATAGAATGATGCTAAAGTAGATGCAGTTGATATTGATTAGCAGAATAGAATGATGCTAGAGTAGATGCAGTTGATATTGGTTAACAGAATAGAATGATGCTAGAGTAGGTGCAGTTGATATTGATTAACAGAATAGAATGATGCAAAAGTAGGTTCAGTTGATATTGATTAACAGAATAGAATGATGCTAGAGTAGGTTCAGTTGATATTGCTTAGCAGAATAGAATGATGCTAGAGTAGGTGCAGTTGATATTGATTAGCAGAATAGAATGATGCTAGAATAGATGCAGTTGATATTGATTATCAGAATAGAATGATGCTAGAGTAGATGCAGTTGATATTGATTAGCAGAATAGAATGATGCTAGAGAAGATGCAGTTTATATTGATTAGCAGAATAGAATGATGCTAGAATAGATGCAGTTGATATTGATTAGCAGAATAGAATGATGCTAGAGAAGATGCAGTTGATATTGATTAGCAGAATAGAATGATGCTAGAGTAGGTGCAGTTGATATTGATTAGCAGAATAGAATGATGCTAGAGTAGATGCAGTTGATATTGATTAGCAGAATAGAATGATGCTAGAGTAGATGCAGTTGATATTGATTAGCAGAATAGAATGATGCTAGAGAAGATGCAGTTGATATTGATTAACAGAATAGAATGATGCTAGAGTAGATGCAGTTGATATTGATTAGCAGAATAGAATGATGCTAGAGTAGATGCAGTTGATATTGATTAACAGAATAGAATGATGCTAGAGTAGGTGCAGTTGATATTGATTAACAGAATAGAATGATGCAAAAGTAGGTTCAGTTGATATTGATTAACAGAATAGAATGATGCAAAAGTAGGTTCAGTTGATATTGATTAACAGAATAGAATGATGCTAGAGTAGGTGCAGTTGATATTGATTAGCAGAATAGAATGATGCTAGAATAGATGCAGTTGATATTGATTAACAGAATAGAATGATGCTAGAATAGATGCAGTTGATATTGATTAACAGAATAGAATGATGCTAGAGAAGATGCAGTTGATATTGATTAGCAGAATAGAATGATGCTAGAGAAGATGCAGTTGATATTGATTAGCAGAATAGAATGATGCTAGAGAAGATGCAGTTGATATTGATTAGCAGAATAGAATGATGCTAGAATAGATGCAGTTGATATTGATTAACAGAATAGAATGATGCTAGAGTAGGTGCAGTTGATATTGATTAACAGAATAGAATGATGCAAAAGTAGGTTCAGTTGATATTGATTAACAGAATAGAATGATGCAAAAGTAGGTTCAGTTGATATTGATTAACAGAATAGAATGATGCTAAAGTAGGTGCAGTTGATATTGATTAGCAGAATAGAATGATGCTAGAGTAGATGCAGTTGATATTGATTAACATAATAGAATGATGCTAGAATAGATGCAGTTGATATTGATTAGCAGAATAGAATGATGCTAGAGAAGATGCAGTTGATATTGATTAGCAGAATAGAATGATGCTAGAGAAGATGCAGTTGATATTGATTAGCAGAATAGAGTGATGCTAGAGTAGATGCAGTTGATATTGATTAACAGAATAGAATGATGCTAGAGTAGGTGCAGTTGATATTGATTAACAGAATAGAATGATGCAAAAGTAGATGCAGTTGATATTGATTAACAGAATAGAATGATGCTAGAGTAGGTTCAGTTGATATTGCTTAGCAGAATAGAATGATGCTAGAGTAGGTGCAGTTGATATTGATTAGCAGAATAGAATGATGCTAGAATAGATGCAGTTGATATTGATTAACAGAATAGAATGATGCTATAGTAGGTGCAGTTGATATTGATTAACAGAATAGAATGATGCTAGAGTAGGTGCAGTTGATATTGATTAACAGAATAGAATGATGCAAAAGCAGGTTCAGTTGATATTGATTAACAGAATAGAATGATGCAAAAGTAGGTTCAGTTGATATTGATTAACAGAATAGAATGATGCTAGAGTAGGTGCAGTTGATATTGATTAGCAGAATAGAATGATGCTAGAATAGATGCAGTTGATATTGATTAACAGAATAGAATGATGCTAGAGTAGGTGCAGTTGATATTGATTAACAGAATAGAATGATGCAAAAGTAGGTTCAGTTGATATTGATTAACAGAATAGAATGATGCTAGAGTAGGTGCAGTTGATATTGATTAACAGAATAGAATGATGCAAAAGTAGGTTCAGTTGATATTGATTAACAGAATAGAATGATGCAAAAGTAGGTTCAGTTGATATTGATTAACAGAATAGAATGATGCTAGAGTAGGTGCAGTTGATATTGATTAGCAGAATAGAATGATGCTAGAATAGATGCAGTTGATATTGATTAACAGAATAGAATGATGCTAGAGTAGGTTCAGTTGATATTGATTAACAGAATAGAATGATGCTAGAGTAGGTGCAGTTGATATTGATTAGCAGAATAGAATGATGCTAGAGTAGGTTCAGTTGATATTGCTTAGCAGAATAGAATGATGCTAGAGTAGGTGCAGTTGATATTGATTAGCAGAATAGAATGATGCTAGAATAGATGCAGTTGATATTGATTAACAGAATAGAATGATGCTAGAGTAGGTGCAGTTGATATTGATTAACAGAATAGAATGATGCAAAAGTAGGTTCAGTTGATATTAACAGAATAGAATGATGCTAGAGTAGATGCAGTTGATATTGATTAACAGAATAGAATGATGCTAGAGTAGGTGCAGTTGATATTGATTAGCAGAATAGAATGATGCTAGAATAGATGCAGTTGATATTGATTAACAGAATAGAATGATGCTAGAGTAGGTGCAGTTGATATTGATTAACAGAATCGAATGATGCTAGAGTAGGTGCAGTTGATATTGATTAACAGAATAGAATGATGCTAGAGTAGATGCAGTAGATATTGATTATCATAATAGAATGATGCTAGAGTAGGTGCAGTTGATATTGATTAGCAGAATAGAATGATGCTAGAATAGATGCAGTTGATATTGATTAGCAGAATAGAATGATGCTAGAGTAGATGCAGTTGATATTGGTTAACAGAATAGAATGATGCTAGAGTAGGTGCAGTTGATATTGATTAACAGAATAGAATGATGCTAGAGTAGGTGCAGTTGATATTGATTAGCAGAATAGAATGATGCTAGAATAGATGCAGTTGATATTGATTAACAGAATAGAATGATGCTAGAGTAGATGCAGTTGATATTGATTAGCAGAATAGAATGATGCTAGAATAGATGCAGTTGATATTGATTAACAGAATAGAATGATGCTAGAATAGATGCAGTTGATATTGATTAACAGAATAGAATGATGCTAGAGTAGATGCAGTTGATATTGATTAGCAGAATAGAATGATGCTAGAATAGATGCAGTTGATATTGATTAGCAGAATAGAATGATGCTAGAGTAGATGCAGTTGATATTGATTAGCAGAATAGAATGATGCTAGAATAGATGCAGTTGATATTGATTAGCAGAATAGAATGATGCTAGAATAGATGCAGTTGATATTGATTAACAGAATAGAATGATGCTAGAGTAGATGCAGTTGATATTGATTAGCAGAATAGAATGATGCTAGAATAGATGCAGTTGATATTGATTAACAGAATAGAATGATGCTAGAGTAGGTGCAGTTGATATTGATTAGCAGAATAGAATTATGCTAGAATAGATGCAGTTGATATTGATTAACAGAATAGAATGATGCTAGAGTAGGTGCAGTTGATATTGATTAGCAGAATAGAATGATGCTAGAGAAGATGCAGTTGATATTGATTTACACAATAGAGTGCTGCTAGAATAGTTGCAGTTGATATTTATTAACAGAATATAATGCTGCTAGAATAGGTGCAGTTGAAGTAAACTTAATGACTACTTATGATGTAACGAAAGCTATAAAAACATATTGAATGAGTTGCTTAGAATAGATGGGATTACTAATGAAATACTACTTTTTTGTAGCTTTATTACTCTGGTCTCTTATTGTGTACAACAAGCATTTCATTCAGAAATTGTCTCATTTTGAAACCTTGAAGTCTAAATGCTAATGAATTTGACGAGAATAGCTTTGCTTTCCTTGAATCTTGAATAGATCCCCTCAAGGACTTCACTGGAATAGATGACATTGGATCCTAAGTGGGAAAGGTGGACACATGATAGAAGTTCAATAAGTAAATAACAACAGTATGTACTTTAGGAATTGTAAAAAAACTAGATACAGTTTACTTAGGCCTTGAGAAAACTCGTTAGGATTAAAGTAGACAGTATTTTGTTAGAAGTTATAATGCAAGTGGTCCTTGTAGCTTTGAGATGGAGTAGCCTGGAATAAAGTGGCTCTCAAACAAGGGCGTGTAGCATCTCTGTGGGCGTTTGATGTTCACTCAAGTGGATGAATGATGGAAGTTAGTCAAAGAACTTGAGATGCACAGCAAGTTCAAGTTTGTTGGAGAAGAGGTCTTGAGAGGAGGGGTTGACGCCACTGAGGGAATTTTGTATTACTAGTTAGAAGAGAAAGCAGAATTAGAGTATTAGGAAGAGAGATTGACGAATAGTGTGACAATAGAAATGGCAAGTGTCTGGATATATATATATATATATATATATGAGAGAGAGAGAGAGAGAGAGAGAGAGAGAGAGAGAGAGAGAGAGAGAGAGAGAGAGAGAGAGAGAGGCAATTTGTTGGAGATTGTGGTATCTGAGTTTACTTTTCAGGGTAGCCCTTCTCACCAGAGTATGACTACTTCCACTCACCTCTACCTGTGAGACGTGCAGATACCGAGTAGTTATACGTTTGGCAATGCCGCTCAGCATGACCAGTAAGAAATATATATATATATATATATATATATATATATATATATATATATATATATATATATATATATATATATATATATATATATTTCTTTCCGGTCTCGCTGAGCAGCATTGCCAGATCTCTAACTACTCGCTAGGGGTGAGCAGAGTAGTCATACCCTGGTGAGAAGCAGTACCCCGAGAGGTACACTCGGAAACCACAATCGCCAATAAATTCCCGAAACTGTCGTGTTGTAGTTAGGAAAGGGGTAAGGGTGTGAATGGTTTAATCTTTGTGTGTACATGAGCATATCTATATAGATATTTAACCATCATTTTTGACAGGTCACATACACTAGTATTAGGAGTAGTAAGGAAGGTAGATTGATGAATGGTGTGAGAATAAAAATGGTATATGGAATAAATTTTACGGATGATAAGAGGGTGATAAAAGTTTGATCACAGAGGGAGGCTAGGAAAAGCTACACGTGTTTCTTAATTTTAGCAGAAAAGTTAATGTAGGCACGCAGAAAAAACTGCTGAATTAGCTCTAATAGATAAACCCGAGTGTTCTGAAATGGTTTGATCATGCTGCGAGAATGGAAGAAGACTGATAAGTTCTAGAATGGAGACTACAATCAGGGAAGTGAGATCATGATTTGAACTACGTATAGTCGCCTGTTGACAT
>NC_090743.1:117486567-117491567 GCF_036898095.1 Palaemon carinicauda | reverse complement strand
ACTATATATATATATATATATATATAATAATATATTATATATATATATATATATATATATATATATATATATATATATGTATATATATATGTATATATGTATATATATATATATATATATATATATATATATATATATATATATATATATATATATATATATATATATATATATATATATATATATATATATATATATATATATATATATATATATATATATATATATATATATATATATATATATATATATATACTGTATATATATCTATATATATACTGTATATATATGTATTTATGTATATATATATATATATATATATATATATATATATATATATATATTACTTTTATAAATAATTTCCTGTCACGCCCAGGGGGGGGGGGAGAGAATAGTCATACCCTGGTTTGAGGGGCTACCTTGAGAGGTATAATTTGAGACCACACTCTGGCTGGGAATGGGTGAAGCTGTTTTTGTGTGCATGTGTGTGCATATCTATCTAAATATTTAGACGTCATTTTAGATGACTCGGGTACACTAGTTCTTACATAAAATTTCAGCAAAGTTAGCCTCATCCTATACACGTATAGGTGACTCATTAACAGGGTGTCAAACACAATCACACATACAATGCACATACATGGATAATAAGTACCATTTCTCTTATATAGCCCTTCATACCTACTTAAATCCTTCTAAGCCTTCTACCTCTCTCCCTGCCTCACGACTCTACTGAATTTTACATGCTTATTTGTGTGCCATTCTTTCCTCATGACCAAACCACTTCTAATCAAACTTATCTAGAATAAGAAAAGAGCTATAGTAATTTATCAAAGATGATGTATCGTTTGGGGGCCACTACAAGGGCAAGCTCATCAAGAAAAGAGATTCGGTGTATTTCCACCTGTCTTTGGGATACAGAGCACTACAATCCTTTTATCTGGGTGACATTACCCTGCTCTTAGAGAATATACAGTGTTGAGGATAGATGGTGGGGAGGGAGTGAGGAGGGATTCGGAGAAATCTGTAAGGGGGAGAAGATCAAGAGGGAGGCAGAGAATTAGATGGATTAGATGGTGAGATAAAGTGAAGGATGATATGGAGAGAAGAGGTTTGGTGGGAGAGGATGCCTTTGATAGAAGGCATTGGAGAGGACGTGTCAGGCAACCGACCCCTTGATGTAGAGATAACGGTGGGAAAGAAATTTGCTTTTAGTTTAACTCGTGAATAAGTCGCAAGGTAACAAAAGAACCAAATATGTGTCTATTCCTGGTTGGTCATTTATTACAGCATGAGAATTCTCACTAGATAAAGTTGGTAACCTCGAAGCATCTCAAGTTCCTTGTTCATTCTTCTTCTTTCATTACTTTAAGAACCTTGTGAGGGACATCATTATCTTTGTTCTTTCATCCAGGTAATAACTCTAGATAACACTTGCCAGCTGTGCAAGCGAGGAGGAGTGAGGTTGTAACTGAGAGGCGAGGTGAATGTAACTAAACTTTATTAAACAATCATTGGGTTTATATATAGCGACTTGCGAGCAAGAACGTCACAAGAACTCAAATTCAACTGAACATGAGTTAGGATGATAACACAGGTTTGTCTATTAACAGTCAAGGGAAGGGCGAGTGATAATATAAAAAATCAAAACCGTTTCAGTGTACGAGTGTATATAAAACACGTGCGGTACACAGTTTTCTTACCTGGCTTTCACCGGATTGTCTATCTAAGTCATATTAAGGTGACCTTATTCCCACTTTTGGATAATTTACTTCACTTTACAAGATTTATTGATTCTTTTTATTTTTCATTAATCGAATCTCCAAAAGAGTATTTCAGTTCTTAATCCCCTGTCAGTAAAACTCTTTTGGAGACATTTCACATCACAGTGAAGCACTTTTTGAAGATATTTCACCTATCAGTGGAACCCTTTTTGAAGATGTTTCACCTCTCAGTGAAACCCCTTTTTAAAGATATTTCACCTACCAGTGAAACCCTTTTTTGAAGATATTTCACCTATCAGTGGAACCCTTTTTGAAGATATTTCACCTCTCAGTGAAACCCTTTTTTGAAGATATTTCACCTCAGTGAAACCCTTTTTGAAGATATTTCACCTCTCAGTGAAACCCTTTTTTGAAGATATTTCACCTCCTAGGGAAACCCTTTTTGAAGATATTTCACCTCTCAGTGAAACCCTTTTTTGAAGATATTTCACCTCCTAGGGAAACCTTTTTGAAGATATTTCACCTCTCAGTGAAACCCTTTATTGAAGATATTTCACCTCCTAGGGAAACCCTTTTTGAAGATATTTCACCTCTCAGTGAAACTCTTTTTTGAAGATATTTCACCTCCTAGGGAAACCCTTTTTGAAGATATTTCACCTCAGTGAAACCCTTTTTGAAGATATTTCACCTCTCAGTGAAACCCTTTTTGAAGATATTTCACCCCTCAGTGAAACCCTTCTTGAAGATATTTCACCTCTCATTGAAACCCTTTTTGAAGATATTTCACCTCTCAGTGAAACACCTTTTTGAAGATATTTCACCTCTCAGTGAAACCCTTTTTGAAGATATTTCACCTCCTAGTGAAACCATTTTTTGAAGATATTTCATCTCTCAGTGAAACCCTTTTTGAAGATATTTCACCCCTCAGTGAAACCCTTTTTGAAGATATTTCACCTCTTAGTGAAACCCTTTTTGAAGATATTTCACCTCTCAGTGAAACCCTTTTTGAAGATATTTCACCTCTCAGTGAAACCCTTTTTGAAGATATTTCACCTCTCAGTGAAACCCTTTTTGAAGATATTTTACCCCTCAGTGAAACCTTTTCTGAAGATATTTTACCCCTCAGTGAAATCCTTTTTGAAGACATTTCACCTCTCAGTGAAACCTCTTTTGAAGATATTTCACCTCCTAGTGAAACCCATTTTGAAGATATTTCACCTCCTAGTGAAACCCTTTTTTGAAGATATTTCACCTCTCAGTGAAACCCTTTTTGAAGATATTTCACTTCTCAGTGAAACCCTTTTTTGAAGATATTTCACCCCAGTGAAACCCTTTTTGAAGATATTTCACCTCTCAGTGAAACCCTTTTTGAAGTTATTTTACCTCTCAGTGAAACCCTTTTTGAAGATATTTAACCTTTCAGTGAAACCCTTTTTGAAGTTATTTCACCGCACAGTGAAGCCCTTTTTGAAGACATTTCACCTCTCAGTGAAGCCCTTTCAGAAACTTTACCAATCAGTGAAGCCCTTTTGGAGATATTTTACCGCTCAGTGAAGCCCTTTTTGATGTTTTACATCTCAATGATGCCCTTTTAAAAGATATTTCACCTCTCAGTAAAGCCCTTTTTAAAGATATTTCACCTCTCAGTGAAGCCCTTTTAGAATCTTCACCAGTCAGTGAAGCCCTTTTGGAGACATTCTACCGCTCAGTGAAACCCTTTTGGAGGCATTTCACTTCTCTTTGAAACCCTTTTGGAGGCATTTCACCTCTGTGAAACGCTTTTGGAGGTATTTCACCTCTCTGTGTAACCCTTTTGGAAACATTTTACCTCTCAATGAAGCCCTTTTGGACATTTCACCTCTGTGGAGTCCAGTTGGAGGGGTTTCACATCTAAGTGAAGCCCTCATGAAGGCATTTTACCTCTCAGTGAAGCCTCCATTAGACATTTCCCCTCTCAGTGAAGTCCTTTTTGGAGACAATTCACCCCTCAGTGAAGCCCTTTTGGAAACAGTTCACCTCTCAGTGAAGCCTTTATGGAGATATTCCACCTCTCAGTGAAGCCCTTTTGGAGACAATCGACCTCCCAGGGAAGCCCTAAATGAGGACACATCACTACTCACTGAAGCCCTCCCGGAAAGATTTCACACTGTGAAGCTCTCCTAGACGCATTTCAACCTCCCAGGAATACCTTTTACCATGCATAGGGTTAATACAGACTTCATTGCAAATGGACGATTGATATCCATCTTCTTAAAGGTAAAACGCAAGACACTTGCTCAGATTATGATTTACTTGAGGTTGATAACCTTTCCCGGGTCTCTATTTCAGTGCACAAAAAGCTGGCGCCACCATGACTACCAGGGTCACTGACGCCCAGTCTGCAGACTTGGTGGAATGGGTGGATGGTAAGGGAGGGAGGGTGGGAGTCCTTTGACATACTGCAAGAGCATTTCCTGAGATTTAATGATTCTTGGAAAAGTGAATATGAAACTCAAACATCTTTTGATAGTCTTGAAAAAATATTGAGGATAAATTTTCCAATTATTTCCCAAGTGCTCCTACCTTTCAGAGGTTCTTTGGTAATCAAGTCTGTTTGATTGGAAGGGTTATATTTTGCATTTAACATTTCTTATTTTATCTAATTTTATTTTTTTTCGATATCTTATTTTGCCTTTTTATGAGATTTTTATTCTTTTAATCCCAAATATATTTAATTGTTGCTCTACCCTTCCCGTCTAAAAGTGCGGTAAGATAAGAGAGGCTCAGGATGGTAATTCCTGACCTTAAGAACTTTACTCTCCATCCTGGACCAACGGATTGCTGGATGATCTCTACCATTGGCAAAAGCCTAAAGTAATTGGCTGTTGAATACCTTTATCTCACCCCATTGATACATGTTCACTTGAAGGCAGGCGGAGACACTACTCGTAGTGCAATGTAGATATCAACCACAATGGCATTTTAAAGGTTTAAAGGCCGCTCATGAATGGCAGAGGCAAAGCATAGTACCCTAGAGACTGACCATATATACGTATAATCAGCGCCCAAGCTCCCTCTTCATCCAAGCTAGGACCAAGGGGGGGCCAGGCAATGGCTGTTGATGACTCAGCAGATAGACCTATAGGCTCCCCTAAATCCCGCCCCCCCCCCTATTCCTTAGCTTACAAAGATGGGTGAGGGTTGCAGCGACCAAAGAAACGAACAATTTTGAGCGTGACTCGAACTCCAGTCTGGCGTTCACCAGTCAGGGACGTTACCACATCGGCCACCACAACC
>NC_090743.1:117476567-117481567 GCF_036898095.1 Palaemon carinicauda | reverse complement strand
ACAAACTAACCTAGTAAGGGTGGCCCTGGCTTGTACAGCTTTGCTGATCAAGGCGATACACAAACCCTTTCATCACGTTAAGGTATCCTTGCTCAGAAAGGGAATACTGTACATATATATATATATATATATATATATATATATACTGTATATACACATACATACATACATACATACATACATACATACATATACGAGAGAAGAGAATATCACCAACAAGGATTGTTATCCTTCCCTGGAACATCGTAATAACGTCTAGAATCATCCTTGAACACCCCACGTGACACTGGCTGTCATTCACCTTATTTCTTCAAATAACTTCCGGGAAATTTAACTCCGGCCATAGAGAGAGAGAGAGAGAGAGAGAGAGAGAGAGAGAGAGAGAGTTATCCTGTCCCGGTGGAGAAAGGAATTAGCGTTTGTAGCTCTTGCTCAGAATCTATCATTAATTTTAATTGTCTTCTATACCATACATGATAAGCGCCCCTTTACTTCTTTAAATTCTCTCTTGTGTTTTCTTGACTCATATATGGCCTATGCAAGTGTTGTTACCTTCTTTCGTTCTGCTCTCACTCATAACTATTTGATAAAACCATTTGATTGATAGGCCATCTTCCCTTACTAAATGCAACATTGTAACTTTATTATGCATCTCACATTTATATAATGTTTTCTATCACCTTTACATTTGTAAATTTTACAATTGCCCCCTTCACCCAATTCTTGGGAGTCTTTCCCTCCCTTGGATATACCTCACACATCCTGGTCAGCCAGTCATTCATACGGTAATGTCACCACCAATCCTACATCCTCAACACCCACCTCCAAATTTATTCTTAATCCTTACATTGGCCCTTTCCACATTCTTCTTTGAAATAATAATTCTCTCTCTCTCTCTCTCTCTCTCTCTCTCTCTCTCTCTCTCTCTCTCTAGTCTTTCATGCAAATACATAACAGATCAAGTTCTTAAAATCTTTTCCAATCTTTATCACGTTTTCCATTCAAACCACCTCTACTACTACTACTTGCTTTCATGTACCCTGTGTGTGACTTTGAGCTTACCATTCAACTCTATGGACGACTTATGCATTAATACCACACATCACTGCTAAGATAAAGAATCCCATTTTGTTCAATTTCCCAATAGAATCGGACGGAATTTCAAATCCAGCTATAGAATCCTTTGAACCTTCAAGTTGGTTTCTTTGGGAAATCGTAATTGAGCTTCTCCTGATTCCTAATGTGTCTTTGGCGCCTGAAATGGAGACTTGAGTCAACAACATGATTATTACAATATTCATAATCCCCACGTAATTAATTATAGAGAATAAAGGAATAGATAAAGTGTGCTTTGATTGATAACATTGGAAGAATCTTATTCAAACCTACGGTTGAGGAATGGCGTATTTTCAATATTTAAAATTTTGACCTTGAAATTCTCCTAAGTAATATATGACCCTTAGCTTGATGATCTTACAGCTTGCCCACATGACCTTGCTTTTATACATGATTCAAATCCCACGTTAACAGGTTGGATCCTGTCTATGTTATTCACTTATTTATGTGACCAGTGATGCAGTGTATTGTTGCTGTTGTTGTTGTTGTTATTCACTGCTATATAAAACCATCTATTGCTTATTATTATTCACTGATATATAAAACCATCTGTAGCATCATCATCATCATCATCATCATCATTATTATTGTTATTATTATTATTTTTTTTTCTTTTTTTATTATTCAATGCTATATAAAACCATCTATTACATTATTATTATTATTATTATTATTATTATTATTATTATTATTATTATTAATATTATTATTATTATTATTCAGTGCTATATAAAACCATCTATTATTATTATTATTATTATTATTATTATTATTATCATTATTATTATTATTATTATTATTACTGTAATTTTTGTTATTCAATGCCCTATAAAACCACCGATTGCAAGAGTTTTCATTGAATGAAGATCAAAATTTCCAACTAGATAAGGAAAAAGATCTTCAGATTCTGTTAAACTCACAGCTGGTTTGTTAAAGAGAATGACCGAGATGCTTCTAACGCGAGCTTGACGACAATAGCCTCTGGAAAATTCACCGGAAGTATTCCGTTCCTTGTAATACAGTGTTTCTGTTGTGTATTTGGATATATTGCCGGGTGTATAGCTGTCTTCTTCCCCACCGTTATCCCTACGTTAAGGGGTCGGTTGCCTGATGCGTCCTCTCCAGTGCCTTCTATCAACGGGATCCTCTTCCACCTAACCTCTTCTCTCGTCGTCGAATTCTCTGCCTCCATCTCGATCATCTCCCCCTAAAAGGTACCTCCCAAGCCCTCCTCACTCCCTCCCCACCATGCATACTCAACACGTGCCCACACCAGCTCAGTCGTGACACTCTTATCATCTCTGTAATCTTTACTACACCTACCATTGTTCTTATTTTATCATTATTCCAATCTTTCAGGCAGTGATATTTACATAATCCACTTCAGCAATCTCATCTCTATTCTCTTATGTTTGGCTTCCTCTTTTCGTCTCAGAGCCCACGTGTCTGATCCATACATTATCACAGGTCTTATTACTGTGCTATAGATCTTGACTTTTAGCTTGATTGGCGTATTCTTATCACATACCACTCCCGCTTTATTTATATGTTCATATGTATTTGTTTCAATTGTTTATTTTTCTGTCGTATGTCATTTTCCCAATTTTGTTCATTTGATTTTCAGTGAGTAATTATTATAATAGATATTCACCCATAAGATGAAAAAAATTATATTTTTACCCAAATTTTACGGAGTTAGGGTATCATCAAATAGCTTAGTTAACAGCACCCTTGTCCCAGGTTCGATCCCGAAGTGAGGTGGAAATGTCAATGAAATGATAATTTCTACATTTCCTAATCTAATTTATTTGATTTACAGCAGTTTGTAAGGATGACGAAGAAACAACCACGTGTCGTTAGCTCAGGACCAGTGGACGAGCAAATGCATTGTGGTAAGTAACTGTTGGAGACATTATTGTATATTATAAAGATTTTATGTAGTTGTATATGTATTTATGCATATATGTAAAATATTCGAGTTAATCTAGGGAAGTGTACAGTTTACATATCAAATATATATATAGATGTATATATATATATATATATATATATATATATACATATATATATATATTTTTATATATATATATATATATATATATATATATATATATATATATATTTATATATATATATTTATATATTTATATTTATATATATATTTATTTATATATATATTTATATATATATATATATATATATATATATATATATATATATATATATACAGAGAGAGAGAGAGAGAGAGAGAGAGAGAGAGAGAGAGAGAGAGAGAGAGAGAGAGATCAGCTTTAGTTTGCTGTGAGCAATCAAACTAAAGTTTCCCACCATCACCAATGCGCAGTGGCCAGCGTGGTGATGGACACTGGTCAAAGCCCTGACATGCATAACAACACGTCTGAGGCCTGCCCCTTGCCTCTGCCATTCATGAGCGGAATTTTAAATCTTTAAAGCTAAAAAAGATACCTTTATAGAGCCAAGTAATTAGATCGAATATTGGAGATAGAGGGAAAATAAATTTGTATAGGTTATAACAAGAGAACAATGCCCAAACAATCTTTCCGTCGAGGATAGAATTGGAAGGACGTCCTCTATCGCTTGATTAGACGCATCCTGGTAACTCAATTAGATGGAAATAACTGAACCTTTTCTTATTGGTCCTTGGAGGCTCTCGGGAGGGAATTGTGTTGGTAATGGAGGTTAGGTCACATGTCTATAATGTGATCCTTCGATGATTGTATGACATCCATCGGTTGAGATTGTTTTGTGTTTAATATTATGAGTTGATTAATCCATTTCTCTTCGCTGTTATGAGTTTTTTTTTGTTATTGTCGTGTTTTTTATGCAGTTTTGGACATTGACATTGATAACCATCAATTTTTGGAGCTGATCCGGATCCGTATTCTAGATCTTGATGTGCATTTTTTCGCCTTTTTAAAGATAACGTCGAAAGTACTCGACGGATTTTGATGAAATTTTCACCCGAGATAGATCTTAGGTCTTGGACGATCCCATTAAATTTTGGAGCTTATCTGGATCCGGATTCTAGATCCTGATATGCATTTTTCGCCATTTTAAATATAGCATCAAAAGTACTCGACGGATTTTGATGAAATTTTCACCCGAGATAGATCTTAGGTCTTGGACGATCCCATTAAATTTTGGAGCTTATCTGGATCCGGATTCTAGATCCTGATATGCATTTTTCGCCATTTTAAATATAGCATCAAAAGTACTCGACGGATTTTGATGAAATTTTCACCCGAGATAGATCTTAGGTCTTGGACGATCCCATTAAATTTTGGAGCTTATCTGGATCCGGATTCTAGATCCTGATATGCATTTTTCGCCATTTTAAATATAGCATCAAAAGTACTCGACGGATTTTGACGAAATTTTCACCCGAGATAGATCTTAGGTCTTGGACGATCCCATTAAATTTTGGAGCTTATCTGGATCCGGATTCTAGATCCTGATATGCATTTTTCGCCATTTTAAATATAGCATCAAAAGTACTCGACGGATTTTGATGAAATTTTCACCCGAGATAGATCTTAGGTCTTGGACGATCCCATTAAATTTTGGAGCTTATCTGGATCCGGATTCTAGATCCTGATATGCATTTTTCGCCATTTTAAATATAGCATCAAAAGTACTCGACGGATTTTGATGAAATTTCACCCGAGATAGATCTTAGGTCTTGGACGATCCCATTAAATTTTGGAGCTTATCTGGATCCGGATTCTAGATCCTGATATGCATTTTTCGCCATTTTAAATATAGCATCAAAAGTACTCGACGGATTTTGATGAAATTTTCACCCGAGATAGATCTTAGGTCTTGGACGATCCCATTAAATTTTGGAGCTTATCTGGATCCGGATT
>NC_090743.1:117466567-117471567 GCF_036898095.1 Palaemon carinicauda | reverse complement strand
CCCATACACATATATGTACTATACATACCGTGTATGTATATCTGTATGTAATTTTATGTAAGGGAAAATTTAGAGATTTTCAACACCTTCAGTGTACAAATAAGGCAGTTTAAATAGAAGATTAAAATGCCTGATATATATATATATATATATATATATATATATATATATATATATATATATATATATATATATGTATGTATATATATATATATATATATATATATATATATATATATATATATATATATATATATATATATATGATGAGGTGATGATTGGAGAAGTATTGAATTAAAAGCTCATGATAGAGATGACTGGTAAAATCTAACGGAGGCCCTTTGCGTCAGAAGGCGTAGGAGGAGATGATGATGATCTTGATATGTGTTTATATATATGTATATATATATATATATATATATATATATATATATATATATATATATATATATATATAATATATATGTATATATATGTATATATGTATATATATATATATATATATATATATATATATATATATATATATATATGTGTGTGTGTGTGTGTGTGTGTATTATTTTTTATATTACAGTTCACTTTGCAAGCAGAGATTGTATTTGTTTATGCATACGTGTATGTGTTTGTTATTACACATCGGACGTGTATAAATCATTTTTAAATCTCAAATGTATGATAATTGATCAGAATCTATTCCTTTGTAAGAGAACAAATGAAAGAAAATCCGAAATATAACGGAAGAAAAATAATTATGACTAATATAAACTACCTGGCAACTTACGCATATTATTATTCTTTTTATTGTTATTATTATTATTATTATTATTATTGTTGTTGTTACAAGATAGGCTATAACCCTGATTGGAAAAGCAACGCTACAAGCTCAAGGGCTCCAACAGGGAAAGATAGCCCATTGAGGAAAGGAAACAAGGAAATAAACTACATGAGAAGTAATGAACAATCAAAATAAAATATTTTAAGATCATTAATAACATTAATTTTGATCTTTCATATATGAACTATAAAAACATAAAAAATGATAGTAAGTGAAATGAGGTAAAACAGTGTGCCCGAGTGTACTCTCAAGCAAGAGAACTCTAATCTAAGATAGTGAACGACCATGGTACAAAGGCTTATGGCACTACCCAACCCTAGAGAACAATTCTTTGATTTTGGAGTGTCCTCCTCCTAGAAGAGCTTACCATAGCTAAAGAGTCTCTTTTACCTTTACCAAGAGGAAAGTAGCCACTGAACAATTATAGTGCAGCAGTTAACCCTTTGAGCGAGGAAGAATTGTTTAATATCAGTGTCGTCAGGTGTATAAGGACAGAGGGGAATATGTAAAGAATAGCCCAGACTATTCGGTGTATATGTAGGCAAAGGGAAAATGAAGCGTAATCCAATGTAGTACTGTAAGACCAGTCAAAGGACCCAATAACTCTATAGCGGTTGTATCTCTACGGGTGGTTGGTGCCCTGGCCATCCTACTACCTAATCAGCCAATGAAAATCTGAGCAATATATAACTGATTGGTAACTCAGTGTCCTTGCCATTGATGTCTGATAAGCAGTTCTCAGATGAATGAGTTGTTAACCTTGATCAAGAGAGAAGCGGTTGTCAAAGAGCGCTGGCAATATTCTCTTTTGCTCGAGTGGCGCTTAATTTTAAAGCAAATTCCGTGCTATAGAATTTCTGGATGGAGTTTAGGATAAGGAATTATTCCAATTGGAAGTGGCTGAATATTATATTTGTATATATACAGTAAATAATTGTGAATATAGATACATGTGCAGTATATATATATATATATATATATATATATATATATATATATATATATATATATATATATATATATATATATGTGTGTGTGTGTGTGTGTATATGTATGTATATATATATATATATATATATATATATATGTGTGTGTGTGTGTGTGTATATGTATGTATATATATATATATATATATATATATATATATATATATATATATATATATATATATATATATATATATATATATATATATATATATATATATATATATATATATATATACAGATAGATCAAGTGATTATTGCCTTCCTCTTTGTGAATTTGTATTGGAATGTTGACAGATAGCCAGTCATTAACAACAAAGCCAAAGATTATGAAGATAAGTAAACTGACCAGACTCTTCTTCTCAGCTGGGAACGTAGTCATTATCCATATAATCCTCTTGATGGAAAACGGGGAAAAAGAGAATATTTCTACCGACGTATCACTGATATTATCCCACAATGAATATTCCTTTTTTCGTATTTTACTAAACATCTGGAAGGACTTTTTTCTTAATGTAACGCTAAAGCCTTTGGTAAAAGAATTTTAAGGTGCTGACATGGTTGTATTTCATTTTCCGCCATTGGTAATGATTTGATCAACGAGAAACCATATATGGTCATACCGCAGTCTGGGCACAATCGTCTGAGCCACCAGATATGGTCATTCCGCAATGAAGTGGTTGAATCCCATACAACACTTACAATCAGATCTGGTAGCCCAGGGCAAAAAAAAAAAAAAAAAAATAAATAAATAAATAAAAATATGCCTTATCTGCATTTTCAGTTATGAAGCATGTGTTTTAACTAATAATAGATAAAATAAGATATATTCAAGATATTCTTTGAAAGCTAAATACTTCTTTCAATAGACTCCTTGACGCTATATTGGTACTGACGGCAGCCAATCCTTGGAATATGTCCATCTCGTACACACGCTTGCTGTTAATGCACAATCAGTTTTTCAATTTTCAGCTGATACCCCTCGTGGAAAAAGTCAAGAAGTCATGCGTATCAAAAGGAGAATCAGTCGGCTAAAAGAAAATATATAGACATAAACTAATAAGTAATAAGAATAATATATAAAGCTTTCTCACGATATTAGCCCAATTCCAAACTAAACTTCAATATCATAGTTTTTTTTTTTTTTTTTTTTTTTTTTTTTTTGAAAATGTAAGGCACACACACTATTTCAAGGTTTAAATGTCGCTCATGAATGGCAGAGGCAAGAGACAGTGACATTGCCCTAGCAAGCAGGACAATGCCCTAGAGACTGACCATATCTTATATGATCAGCGCCCAAGCTAGGACCAGGGAGGGCCAGGCAAATGACTGCTGATGACTCAACAGATAGACCTATAGGCTCCCCCAAACCCCCCAACCTTAGCTCACAAGGATGGTAAGGTTGCAGAGACTAATGGCACCAACGAGACTGAGCGGGACTCGAACCCTCGACTGGCAAACACCAGGCAGAGACGTTACCAATCAGGCCACAACAACCCAAAGTGTTTCTATTTTAATTTATCATTGTTAATACGAAATCGTTCATCGTGAACTCTGCTGCTTGAGGTTATGGTCTCTTTCTTAAAAAGGTACAATACAAAGGATAGATTCTGGCATTTAGGAACTTCAAAAGTTCAAAGTTGGGGAAAATGTTTTTTATGTTGACCAGGCTGACATTAGTCTTTTTTATAGTTTATATATGACTTATCTGTTTTTGACGTTGTTAATAGTTTATATAGGATATATCTGTTTTGACGCTGTTACTGTTTTTAGAATGATGTATTGTTAATTTATTCTCATCATTTATTTATTTCCTTATTTCCTTTCCTCACTGGACTATTTTTCTCTGTTGGAGCCCTTGGGCTTACAGCATCTTGCTTTTCCAACTAGGGTTGTAGCTTGGCTAGTAATAATAATAATAATAATAATAATAATAATAATAATAATAATCTGCTTTTGGGGATAAGCAGACCAGGTTCCTCTCTCAGAGGATATGTCCACAGTATTTTGAATTTGACATGAAGTATTCTGAAAAATACCCTGGTCTGACGGCCAAATAACTTTTGCACTGGTATAGGTAGATTTTTTCTTGAGCCCAAAATCTTCTTATTACAATGTGAGGAAAATTTGTACTTTCCTTCAACGATCTTTATAAGTCTTTATGATTCTCTTGTTTCCATTTTATTTTTTATTTTTCTGTCACAAAGTCCACTAATCCTATTGTTTCATGATCTTTATTCTTCCGTTTCTTAGAAATCAATCTTTTTTTTGTTTCAAAGTCTCCAAATTTCAAGTGTTTGGTTTATTTTAGAATATATATATATATATATATATATATATATATATATATTGTATGTTATATATATATATTATATAGATATATTTATATATATATGTTTATTTATTTATTTATTTATTTGTTTATTTACTTATTTATTTCAAAATACTCCATCGCTGTCTAGAAACCTTTTTCTTCAAATTCTATACACATATCCGTCCCAAAACCTTTATACTTCTCTGTCCAAAATAATTTTATTTCTCTGTCCAAAGGCTTAATTTTTTTCTCTTTGCAAAACTATATTTCTCTGACTAAATCTTTCTTTTTATGTTCAAAATCTGTATATTTCTTGCAAAAATCTGTACATATATGTGTCCAAAATCTTTATATTTCTGGTCAAAATCTGTATATTTCTCTGTTTAAAATCTTTACATCTCTCCGTCCAAAATATTTATATTCTTCTCTCCAAAAAAATTGCATTTTTTTCTCCGAAATCTTTGTTATATTTCCATCCAAATTCTTTAAATTCATCTGTCAAAAAACTTAATCTTTATATTTTTATAAAAAAAATTGTATATTTTTCAGTCCAAAATCTTTACATTTGCATGTCAAATATCTATATATTTTTTTTGGCCAAAATCTTTATATGTTTTTTTGGCCAAAATCTTTATATTTCTTTATCCAATATCATTATACTTTTTTGTCCAAAATCTTTATACTTCTATGACCCAAATAATTTTATTCCTGTCCCAAATCTTTATATTTCTTTATCCAAATTGTTGATACTTTTTTGTGATAATTTTTCATCCTTCTCAGTTCAAAATCTTATTTTTGTTTGTCCAGAATCTTTATATTTATCGATCTAAAATCTTTATATATATATATATATATATATATATAT
>NC_090743.1:117444067-117461567 GCF_036898095.1 Palaemon carinicauda | reverse complement strand
CTTCAACACATTTGGATTTTACAATATTTGTTGAAAAATTATTCAACACTTATTAGAAATGTTCTCCAGGACATCCAGAACAATTCTGTAGCATATTTAGAAAATTCAACAACACGTTTAGATCAGTTTTTCAACATATTTATAAGAATTTCTCTAACATTTTTAGAGTAAGTTTCCATCACATTCAGAACCATTGTCCAATAGATCTAGCCAAATTCTCCAACACATTTATAACAATTCTCTAACATAGAGAATACTTCTGTGACATATTTAGAGAAATTCTCCAGCACATTTAGAACAATTTTCCTACACATTTAGAACAGTTATCCAACATACTGTATAGAATAATTCTCCGACATATTTAGAGAAAATCTCCAATACATTTAGAACAATTATCCAACACTTAGAATAATTCTCCAACGCAGAATAATTATCCAACACATTTAGACAAATTTTCCAACACGGAAAAATTCTCCAATACATTTATAGCAATTTTCTAACAGATTTTGAATAATTCTCCTGCACATTTAGAGAAATTGCACAGCACATTTAGAGAAATTCTTCAACACATTTAGAGAAATTCCCCAGCACATTTAGAGAAATTCCCCAGCACATTTAGAGAAATTGCACAGCACATTTAGAGAAATTCTTCAACACATTTAGAGAAATTCTCCAGCACATTTAGAGAAATTCCCCAGCACATATAGAGAAATTCCCCAGCACATATAGAGAAATTCCCCAGCACATTTAGAGAAATTCTCCAGCACATTTAGAGAAGTTCCCCAGCACATATAGAGAAATTCCCCAGCACATATAGAGAAATTCCCCAGCACATTTAGAGAAATTGCACAGCACATTTAGAGAAGTTCCCCAGCACATATAGAGAAATTCCCCAGCACATTTAGAGAAATTCACCGCACATTTAGAGAAATTCTCCAGCACATTTAGAGAAGTTCCCCAGCACATATAGAGAAATTCCCCAGCACATATAGAGAAATTCCCCAGCACATTTAGAGAAATTCTCCAGCACATTTAGAGAAGTTCCCCAGCACATATAGAGAAATTCCTCAGCACATTTAGAGAAATTGCACGGCACATTTAGAGAAATTCTTCAACACATTTAGAGAAATTCCCCAGCACATATAGAGAAATTCCCCAGCACATATAGAGAAATTCCCCAGCACATTTAGAGAAGTTCCCCAGCACATATAGAGAAATTCCCCAGCACATTTAGAGAAATTCACCGCACATTTAGAGAAATTCCCCAGCACATTTAGAGAAATTCCTCAGCACATTTAGAGAAATTGCACAGCACATTTAGAGAAATTCTTCAACACATTTAGAGAAATTCTCCAGCACATTTAGAGAAATTCCCCAGCACATATAGAGAAATTCCCCAGCACATATAGAGAAATTCCCCAGCACATTTAGAGAAATTCTCCAGCACATTTAGAGAAGTTCCCCAGCACATATAGAGAAATTCCCCAGCACATATAGAGAAATTCCCCAGCACATTTAGAGAAATTCTCCAGCACATTTAGAGAAGTTCCCCAGCACATATAGAGAAATTCCCCAGCACATATAGAGAAATTCCCCAGCACATTTAGAGAAATTGCACAGCACATTTAGAGAAATTCTTCAACACATTTAGAGAAATTCTCCAGCACATTTAGAGAAATTCCCCAGCACATATAGAGAAATTCCCCAGCACATTTAGAGAAATTCTCCAGCACATATAGAGAAATTCCCCAGCACATATAGAGAAATTCCCCAGCACATTTAGAGAAATTCACCGCACATTTAGAGAAATTCCCCAGCACATTTAGAGAAATTGCAAAGCACATTTAGAGAAATTCTTCAACACATTTAGAGAAATTCTCCAGCACATTTAGAGAAATTCCCCAGCACATATAGAGAAATTCCCCAGCACATTTAGAGAAATTCCCCAGCACATACAGAGAAATTCCCCAGCACATTTAGAGAAATTCACCGCACATTTAGAGAAATTCCCCAGCACATTTAGAGAAATTGCACAGCACATTTAGAGAAATTCTTCAACACATTTAGAGAAATTCTCCAGCACATTTAGAGAAATTCCCCAGCACATATAGAGAAATTCCCCAGCACATTTAGAGAAATTCTCCAGCACATTTAGAGAAATTCCCCAGCACATATAGAGAAATTCCCCAGCACATATAGAGAAATTCCCCAGCACATTTAGAGAAATTCACCGCACATTTAGAGAAATTCCCCAGCACATTTAGAGAAATTCTTCAACACATTTAGAGAAATTCTCCAGCACATTTAGAGAAATTCCCCAGCACATGTAGAGAAATTCCCCAGCACATATAGAGAAATTCCCCAGCACATTTAGAGAAATTCACCGCACATTTAGAGAAATTCCCCAGCACATTTAGAGAAATTGCACAGCACATTTAGAGAAATTCTTCAACACATTTAGAGAAATTCTCCAGCACATTTAGAGAAATTCCCCAGCACATATAGAGAAATTCCCCAGCACATATAGAGAATTTCCCCACCACATTTAGAAAAATTCTCCAGCACATTTAGAGAAATTCCCCAGCACATATAGAGAAATTCCCCAGCACATATAGAGAAATTCACCGCACATTTAGAGAAATTCCCCAGCACATTTAGAGAAATTGCACAGCACATTTAGAGAAATTCTTCAACACATTTAGTGAAATTCTCCAGCACATTTAGAGAAATTCTCCAGCACATTTAGAGAAATTCCCCAGCACATATAGAGAAATTCCCCAGCACATTTAGAGAAATTCACCGCACATTTAGAGAAATTCCCCAGCACATTTAGAGAAATTGCACAGCACATTTAGAGAAATTCTTCAACACATTTAGAGAAATTCTCCAGCACATTTAGAGAAATTCCCCAGCACATATAGAGAAATTCCCCAGCACATTTAGAGAAATTCACCGCACATTTAGAGAAATTCCCCAGCACATTTAGAGAAATTCCCCAGCACATTTAGAGAAATTGCACAGCACATTTAGAGAAATTCTTCAACACATTTAGAAAAATTCTCCAGCACATTTAGAGAAATTCCCCAGCACATATAGATAAATTCCCCAGCACATATAGAGAAATTCCCCAGCACATTTAGAGAAATTCACCGCACATTTAGAGAAATTCCCCAGCACATTTAGAGAAATTGCACAGCACATTTAGAGAAATTCTCCAGCACATTTAGAGAAATTCCCCAGCACATATAGAGAAATTGCCCAGCACATTTAGAGAAATTCACCGCACATTTAGAGAAATTCCCCAGCACATTTAGAGAAATTTTCCAACACATTTAGGAAAATTCCCCAGCACATTTAAAGAAATTCCCCAACACATTTAGAGTAATTCTCCAGGACAGTTAGAGAAATTTCCCAGCACATTTAGAGAAATTTTCTAAAACATTTAGAGAAATTCCCCAGCACATTTAGAGAAATTCTCCAACACATTTAGAGAAATTCCCCAGCACATTTGGAAAAATTCCCCAACACATGTAGAGAAATTCCACAGCACATTTAAAGAAATTCTCCAACACATTTAGAGAAATTCCCCACCACATTTAGAGAAATTCTCCAAACACATTTAGAGAAATTTTCCAGCACATTTAGAGAAATTCCCAGCACATTTAGAGTAATTCTCCAACACAATTAGAGAAATTCCACAGCACATTCAAAGAAATTCTTCCACACATTTAGAGAAATTCTCCAACAGATTTAGAGAAATTCTCCAGCACATTTAAAAAAATTTCCCAACACCTTTAGAAAAATTCCCCAGCACATTTAGAAAAATTCCCCAGCACATTTACAGAAATTCTCCAGCTCAAATAGATAAATTCCCCAGCACATGTAGAGAAATTCCCCAGCACATTTAGAGAGATACTCCAACTCATTTAGAGAAATTCCCCAGCACCTTTAGAGAAATTCTCCAACTCATTTAGAGAAATTCCCCAGCACATTTTGAGAAATTTTCCAACACATTATAGAAATTCTCCAACACATTTAGAAAACTTCCCCAGCACATTTACAGAAATTCTCCAACTCATTTAGAGAAGTTCCCCAGCACATTTAGAGAAATTCCCCAGCACATTTAGAGAAATTCTCCAACTCATTTTGAGAAATTCCCCAGCACATTTTGAGAAATTCTCCCAACACCTTATAGAAATTCCCCAACACATTTAGAAAAATTCCCAGCACATTTTGAGAAATTCTCCAACACATATAGAGAAATTCCCCAGCACAATTAGATAAATTCTCCAACACATTTAGATAAATTCTCCAACACATTTAGAGAAATTCCCAGCTCATTTAGAGAAATTCTCCAGCACATTTAGAGAAATCTTCCAACACATTTAGAAAAATTCCCCAGCACATATAGAGAAACTCTCCAACACATTAGAGAAATTCCACAGCACATTTAGAGAAATTCCCCAACACATGTAAAGAAATTCTCCAGCACATTTAGAGAAACTCTCCAAAACATTTAGAGAAATTCCACAGCACATTTAGAGAAATTCCCCAACACATTTAAAGAAATTCTCCAACACTTAGAGAAATTCTCCAGCACATATTCCCCAGCACATATAAAGAAACTCTCCAACACATTTAGAGAAATTCCACAGCACATTTAAAGAAATTCCCCAACACATTTGAAGAAATTCTCCGACACTTAGAGAAACTCTCCAACACATTTAGAGAAATTCCCCAGCACATTTAAAGAAATTCTCCAACACTTGGAGAAATTTTTCAGCACATTTAGAGAAATTCCCCAGGATATTTAAAGAAATTCTCCAACACAATTAGAGAAATTCTCCACCACATTTAGAGAAGTTCCCCAGCACATTTAGAGATTACATTTAGAGAAATTACCCAGCACATTTAGAGAAATTCTCCAACTCATTTAGAGAAATTCCACAGCCCATTTAGAGAAATTCCCCAGCACATTTAGAGAAATTCTCCAACACATTTAGTGAAATTCTCCAGCACATTTAGAGAAATTCCCCAGCACATTTAGAGAAATTTTCCAATATATTTAGAGAAATTCCACAGAACATCTAGAGAAATTCCCCAGCACATTTAGAGAAATTCCCCAGCACATTTAGAGAAATTCTCCAACACAATTAGAGAAATTCCACAGCACATTTAAAGAAATTCCCCCACACATTTTGAGAAATTCTCCAATGCATCTATAGAAACTTTCCTACTCATTTAGAGAAATTCCCCAGGACATTTAGAGAATTCCCCAACACATTTAGAAAAATTCCCCAACACATTTAGAAAAATTCCCCAGCACATTTAGAAAAAATCTCCAACACATTTAGAGAAATTCTCCAACACATTTAGAGATATTCCCCAGCACATTTAGAGAAATTCTCCAACACAATTAGAGAAATTCCCCAGCACATTTAGAGAAATTACCCAATATATTTAGAGAAATTCTCCAGCACATTTAGAGAAATTCCCCAATACATTTTGAGAAATTCTCCAACGCATCTATAGAAACTTTCCTACTCATTTAGAGAAATTCCCCAGGACATTCAGAGAATTCCCCAACACATTTAGAAAAATTCCCCAGCACATTTAGAAAAAATCTCCAACACATTTAGAGAAATTCTCCAACACATTTAGAGAAATTCCCCAGCACATTTAGAGAAATTTCCCAGCACATTCAGAGAAATTTTCCAACACAATTAGAGAAATTCCACAGCACATTTAAAGAAATTCTTCCACACATTTTGAGAAATTCTCCAACGCATCTATAGAAACTTTCCTACTCATTTAGAGAAATTCCCCAGGACATTTAGAGAATTCCCCAACACATTTAGAAAAATTCCCCAGCACATTTAGAAAAAATCTCCAACACATTTAGAGAAATTCTCTGACACATTTAGAGAAATTCCCCAGCACATTTAGAGAAATTCTCCAACACAATTAGAGAAATTCCACAGCACATTTAAAGAAATTCTTCCACACATTTTGAGAAATTCTCCAACACACCTATAGAAACTTTCCTACTAATTTAGAGAAATTCCCTAGGACATTTAGAAAAAATCTCCAACACATTTAGAGAAATTCTCCAACACATTTAGAGAAATTCCCCAGCACATTTAGAAAAGTTCTCCACCACATTTAGAGAAATTCTCCATCACATTTAGAGAAATTGCACAGCACATTTAGAGAAATTCTTCAACACATTTAGAGAAATTCTCCAGCACATTTAGAGAAATTCCCCAGCACATATAGAGAAATTCCCCAGCACATATAGAGAAATTCCCCAGCACATTTAGAGAAATTCTCCAGCACATTTAGAGAAGTTCCCCAGCACATATAGAGAAATTCCCCAGCACATATAGAGAAATTCCCCAGCACATTTAGAGAAATTGCACAGCACATTTAGAGAAGTTCCCCAGCACATATAGAGAAATTCCCCAGCACATTTAGAGAAATTCACCGCACATTTAGAGAAATTCTCCAGCACATTTAGAGAAGTTCCCCAGCACATATAGAGAAATTCCCCAGCACATATAGAGAAATTCCCCAGCACATTTAGAGAAATTCTCCAGCACATTTAGAGAAGTTCCCCAGCACATATAGAGAAATTCCTCAGCACATTTAGAGAAATTGCACGGCACATTTAGAGAAATTCTTCAACACATTTAGAGAAATTCCCCAGCACATATAGAGAAATTCCCCAGCACATATAGAGAAATTCCCCAGCACATTTAGAGAAGTTCCCCAGCACATATAGAGAAATTCCCCAGCACATTTAGAGAAATTCACCGCACATTTAGAGAAATTCCCCAGCACATTTAGAGAAATTCCTCAGCACATTTAGAGAAATTGCACAGCACATTTAGAGAAATTCTTCAACACATTTAGAGAAATTCTCCAGCACATTTAGAGAAATTCCCCAGCACATATAGAGAAATTCCCCAGCACATATAGAGAAATTCCCCAGCACATTTAGAGAAATTCTCCAGCACATTTAGAGAAGTTCCCCAGCACATATAGAGAAATTCCCCAGCACATATAGAGAAATTCCCCAGCACATTTAGAGAAATTCTCCAGCACATTTAGAGAAGTTCCCCAGCACATATAGAGAAATTCCCCAGCACATATAGAGAAATTCCCCAGCACATTTAGAGAAATTGCACAGCACATTTAGAGAAATTCTTCAACACATTTAGAGAAATTCTCCAGCACATTTAGAGAAATTCCCCAGCACATATAGAGAAATTCCCCAGCACATTTAGAGAAATTCTCCAGCACATATAGAGAAATTCCCCAGCACATATAGAGAAATTCCCCAGCACATTTAGAGAAATTCACCGCACATTTAGAGAAATTCCCCAGCACATTTAGAGAAATTGCAAAGCACATTCAGAGAAATTCTTCAACACATTTAGAGAAATTCTCCAGCACATTTAGAGAAATTCCCCAGCACATATAGAGAAATTCCCCAGCACATTTAGAGAAATTCCCCAGCACATACAGAGAAATTCCCCAGCACATTTAGAGAAATTCACCGCACATTTAGAGAAATTCCCCAGCACATTTAGAGAAATTGCACAGCACATTTAGAGAAATTCTTCAACACATTTAGAGAAATTCTCCAGCACATTTAGAGAAATTCCCCAGCACATATAGAGAAATTCCCCAGCACATTTAGAGAAATTCTCCAGCACATTTAGAAAAATTCCCCAGCACATATAGAGAAATTCCCCAGCACATATAGAGAAATTCCCCAGCACATTTAGAGAAATTCACCGCACATTTAGAGAAATTCCCCAGCACATTTAGAGAAATTCTTCAACACATTTAGAGAAATTCTCCAGCACATTTAGAGAAATTCCCCAGCACATGTAGAGAAATTCCCCAGCACATATAGAGAAATTCCCCAGCACATTTAGAGAAATTCACCGCACATTTAGAGAAATTCCCCAGCACATTTAGAGAAATTGCACAGCACATTTAGAGAAATTCTTCAACACATTTAGAGAAATTCTCCAGCACATTTAGAGAAATTCCCCAGCACATATAGAGAAATTCCCCAGCACATATAGAGAATTTCCCCACCACATTTAGAAAAATTCTCCAGCACATTTAGAGAAATTCCCCAGCACATATAGAGAAATTCCCCAGCACATATAGAGAAATTCACCGCACATTTAGAGAAATTCCCCAGCACATTTAGAGAAATTGCACAGCACATTTAGAGAAATTCTTCAACACATCTAGTGAAATTCTCCAGCACATTTAGAGAAATTCTCCAGCACATTTAGAGAAATTCCCCAGCACATATAGAGAAATTCCCCAGCACATTTAGAGAAATTCACCGCACATTTAGAGAAATTCCCCAGCACATTTAGAGAAATTGCACAGCACATTTAGAGAAATTCTTCAACACATTTAGAGAAATTCTCCAGCACATTTAGAGAAATTCCCCAGCACATATAGAGAAATTCCCCAGCACATTTAGAGAAATTCACCGCACATTTAGAGAAATTCCCCAGCACATTTAGAGAAATTCCCCAGCACATTTAGAGAAATTGCACAGCACATTTAGAGAAATTCTTCAACACATTTAGAAAAATTCTCCAGCACATTTAGAGAAATTCCCCAGCACATATAGATAAATTCCCCAGCACATATAGAGAAATTCCCCAGCACATTTAGAGAAATTCACCGCACATTTAGAGAAATTCCCCAGCACATTTAGAGAAATTGCACAGCACATTTAGAGAAATTCTCCAGCACATTTAGAGAAATTCCCCAGCACATATAGAGAAATTGCCCAGCACATTTAGAGAAATTCACCGCACATTTAGAGAAATTCCCCAGCACATTTAGAGAAATTTTCCAACACATTTAGGAAAATTCCCCAGCACATTTAAAGAAATTCCCCAACACATTTAGAGTAATTCTCCAGGACAGTTAGAGAAATTTCCCAGCACATTTAGAGAAATTTTCTAAAACATTTAGAGAAATTCCCCAGCACATTTAGAGAAATTCTCCAACACATTTAGAGAAATTCCCCAGCACATTTGGAAAAATTCCCCAACACATGTAGAGAAATTCCACAGCACATTTAAAGAAATTCTCCAACACATTTAGAGAAATTCCCCACCACATTTAGAGAAATTCTCCAAACACATTTAGAGAAATTTTCCAGCACATTCAGAGAAATTCCCAGCACATTTAGAGTAATTCTCCAACACAATTAGAGAAATTCCACAGCACATTCAAAGAAATTCTTCCACACATTTAGAGAAATTCTCCAACAGATTTAGAGAAATTCTCCAGCACATTTAAAAAAATTTCCCAACACCTTTAGAAAAATTCCCCAGCACATTTAGAAAAATTCCCCAGCACATTTACAGAAATTCTCCAGCTCAAATAGATAAATTCCCCAGCACATGTAGAGAAATTCCCCAGCACATTTAGAGAGATACTCCAACTCATTTAGAGAAATTCCCCAGCACCATTAGAGAAATTCTCCAACTCATTTAGAGAAATTCCCCAGCACATTTTGAGAAATTTTCCAACACATTATAGAAATTCTCCAACACATTTAGAAAACTTCCCCAGCACATTTACAGAAATTCTCCAACTCATTTAGAGAAGTTCCCCAGCACATTTAGAGAAATTCCCCAGCACATTTAGAGAAATTCTCCAACTCATTTTGAGAAATTCCCCAGCACATTTTGAGAAATTCTCCCAACACCTTATAGAAATTCCCCAACACATTTAGAAAAATTCCCAGCACATTTTGAGAAATTCTCCAACACATATAGAGAAATTCTCCAGCACAATTAGATAAATTCTCCAACACATTTAGATAAATTCTCCAACACATTTAGAGAAATTCCCAGCTCATTTAGAGAAATTCTCCAGCACATTTAGAGAAATCTTCCAACACATTTAGAAAAATTCCCCAGCACATATAGAGAAACTCTCCAACACATTAGAGAAATTCCACAGCACATTTAGAGAAATTCCCCAACACATGTAAAGAAATTCTCCAGCACATTTAGAGAAACTCTCCAAAACATTTAGAGAAATTCCACAGCACATTTAGAGAAATTCCCCAACACATTTAAAGAAATTCTCCAACACTTAGAGAAATTCTCCAGCACATATTCCCCAGCACATATAAAGAAACTCTCCAACACATTTAGAGAAATTCCACAGCACATTTAAAGAAATTCCCCAACACATTTGAAGAAATTCTCCGACACTTAGAGAAACTCTCCAACACATTTAGAGAAATTCCCCAGCACATTTAAAGAAATTCTCCAACACTTGGAGAAATTTTTCAGCACATTTAGAGAAATTCCCCAGGATATTTAAAGAAATTCTCCAACACAATTAGAGAAATTCTCCACCACATTTAGAGAAGTTCCCCAGCACATTTAGAGATTACATTTAGAGAAATTACCCAGCACATTTAGAGAAATTCTCCAACTCATTTAGAGAAATTCCACAGCCCATTTAGAGAAATTCCCCAGCACATTTAGAGAAATTCTCCAACACATTTAGTGAAATTCTCCAGCACATTTAGAGAAATTCCCCAGCACATTTAGAGAAATTTTCCAATATATTTAGAGAAATTCCACAGAACATCTAGAGAAATTCCCCAGCACATTTAGAGAAATTCCCCAGCACATTTAGAGAAATTCTCCAACACAATTAGAGAAATTCCACAGCACATTTAAAGAAATTCCCCCACACATTTTGAGAAATTCTCCAATGCATCTATAGAAACTTTCCTACTCATTTAGAGAAATTCCCCAGGACATTTAGAGAATTCCCCAACACATTTAGAAAAATTCCCCAACACATTTAGAAAAATTCCCCAGCACATTTAGAAAAAATCTCCAACACATTTAGAGAAATTCTCCAACACATTTAGAGATATTCCCCAGCACATTTAGAGAAATTCTCCAACACAATTAGAGAAATTCCCCAGCACATTTAGAGAAATTACCCAATATATTTAGAGAAATTCTCCAGCACATTTAGAGAAATTCCCCAATACATTTTGAGAAATTCTCCAACGCATCTATAGAAACTTTCCTACTCATTTAGAGAAATTCCCCAGGACATTCAGAGAATTCCCCAACACATTTAGAAAAATTCCCCAGCACATTTAGAAAAAATCTCCAACACATTTAGAGAAATTCTCCAACACATTTAGAGAAATTCCCCAGCACATTTAGAGAAATTTCCCAGCACATTCAGAGAAATTTTCCAACACAATTAGAGAAATTCCACAGCACATTTAAAGAAATTCTTCCACACATTTTGAGAAATTCTCCAACGCATCTATAGAAACTTTCCTACTCATTTAGAGAAATTCCCCAGGACATTTAGAGAATTCCCCAACACATTTAGAAAAATTCCCCAGCACATTTAGAAAAAATCTCCAACACATTTAGAGAAATTCTCTGACACATTTAGAGAAATTCCCCAGCACATTTAGAGAAATTCTCCAACACAATTAGAGAAATTCCACAGCACATTTAAAGAAATTCTTCCACACATTTTGAGAAATTCTCCAACACACCTATAGAAACTTTCCTACTAATTTAGAGAAATTCCCTAGGACATTTAGAAAAAATCTCCAACACATTTAGAGAAATTCTCCAACACATTTAGAGAAATTCCCCAGCACATTTAGAAAAGTTCTCCACCACATTTAGAGAAATTCTCCAGCACATTTAGAGAAATTCCCCAATACATTTAGAGAAATTTTCTAAAACATTTAGAGAAATTCCCAAACACATTTAGAGAAATTCCCCAGCACATCTAGAGAAAATCTCCAACACATTCAGAGAAATTCCTCAGCACATTTAGAGAAATTCCACAGCACATTTAGAGAAATTCTTCAACACATTTAGAGAAATTCTCCAGCACATTTAGAGAAATTCCCCAGTACATTTAGAGAAATTTTCCAACACATTTAGAGAAATTCCACAGCAAATTTAGAGAAATTCTTCAATACATTTAGAGAAATTCTCCAGCGCATTTAGAGAAATTCCCCAGTACATTTAGAAAAATTTTCCAACACATTTAGAGAAATTCCACAGCAAATTTAGAGAAATTCTCCAATACATTTAGAGAAATTCTCCAGCGTATTTAGAGAAATTCCCCTGTACATTTAGAGAAATTTTCCAACACATTTATAGAAATTCTCCAACACATTTAGAGAAATTATCAAATGCACATAGAACAATTCTCCAGTATATTTATAGAAATTCTCTAACTCCACCACATTTTGAACAATTCTCATCATTTTGAAAAGTCTTCAATTCTCAAAGATCCAATATATAGATCCAAGGGTCTGATAATAACCCTTGAAAGCTATACGTACAGTTGCATACAGGAATTCCGGGCATACCTCACTTTGGGGAAATGCACCATGCCACACCCTTGCTGCATGGCGAATAACCAAACAGACAGTGGCACAGTAGTTCCCAAACATCTTTCTGTCATTTCCCCCCTGCACCCAGTTCAACCATCCAGATTTCCCCTTTCATGCCCCGCCCAGCCCTCGTGCTCACTCGCCTGCCTCAGAATATGATGTCAGTGAGAACTGATATGATCATATCACAATTGAATGGCTAACAACAAATTGCCGCACGTACTAGGAGGACATTTTCTGCTTGTTTTAGTTAGTAGGTAGTGTAATTGTTTCCCCCACGAAGCTTCGAATTTCCCCCAGGGGGTAATATGCCCCTAGTTTGGGAACCACTGCGTGACTAGCAAGATGTGGGAGAAGTGGTGGGTGGAGCTTAGAACAGGAACTCGCCGTGCAGTAAGAGTGTGAGAGGGTACACTTTCTTAACGAGGTGTGCCAAGAATAACTGTGTCTACCTGTATGTCCTTTCTTAAACAATTGGTTCTTTTAATCCTAACTACTCCTCTAAACAATTAGCTGCTTATTGAAACAATACTCCTATTTACGTAAAACAATACCATTTGAAGTAATTTCTATTTATATATATTGCATAAACCTTATTACTTAATTTAACATTATATTAAAAAAATGATTAGCAAATAACTTTGAAATATTAAATACAATATCCCTATCAAAAAGCTTCCAACTCTTTTTTTACCCATTAGAAAAAAGTGATACATTTTCTTTTAGGTATTTTCATCCCATTCCCATTCCTTTGAACAATTCCCACTCCCTAAAACAATTCCCATTCCTTAGAGACAAATCCCACTCCTTAAAAAAAATTCCTATTCCTTAGATACAATTCCAACTCCTTAAAACAATTCCCATTCCTTAGAGACAATTCCCATCCCTTAAAAACAATTCCTATTCCTTAGAGACAATTCCCACTCCTTAAAATGATTCAAATTCCTAAGAGACAATTCCCACGCCTTAAAACCAATACCTATTACTTAGAAACAATTCCAACTCCTTAAAAAGAATTTCCATTCCTTAAAGACAATTCCCACCTCTTAAAAGCAATTTCTATTCCTTAGAGACAATTCCAACTTTTTAAAAACAATTTCCATTCCTTAGAGACAATTCCCACCCCTTAAAAGCAATTTCTATTCTTAGAGACAGTTCCAACTCCTTAAAAACAATTTCCATTCCTTAAAGACAATTCCCACCCCTTAAAAGCAATTTTTATTCCTTAGAGACAATTCCAACTCCTTAAAAAAATTTCCATTCCTTAGAGACAATTCCCACCCCTTGAAAGCAATTTCTATTCCTTTAAGACAATTCCAACTCCTTAAAAACAATTTCCATTCCTTAAAGACAATTCCCACCCCTTAAAAGCAATTTCTATTCCTTAGAGACAATTCCAACTCCTTAAAAACAATTTCCATTCCTTAGAGACAATTCCCACCCCTTAAAAGCAATTTCTATTCCTTAGAGACAATTCCAACTCCTTAAAAACAATTTCCATTCCTTAGAGACAATTCCCACCCCTTAAAAGCAATTTCTATTCCTTAGAGACAATTCCAACTCCTTAAAAACAATTTCCATTCCTTAAAGACAATTCCCACCCCTTAAAAGCAATTTCTATTCCTTAGAGACAATTCCAACTCCTTAAAAACAATTTCCATTCCTTAGTGACAATTCCCACCCCTTCAAAGCAATTTCTATTCCTTAGAGACAATTCCAACTCCTTAAAAAAATTTCCATTCCTTAAAGACAATTCCCACCCCTTAAAAGCAACCTCTTTCTTTGAGACAATTCCAACTCCTTAAAAACAATTTCCATTCCTTAGAGACAATTCCCACCCCTTAAAAGCAATTTCTATTCCTTAGAGACAATTCCAACTCCTTAAAAACAATTTCCATTCCTTTAAGAAAATTCCCACCCCTTAAAAGCAATTTCTATTCCTTAGAGACAATTCCAACTCCTTAAAAACAATTTCCATTTCTTAGAGACAATTCCCACCCCTTAAAACCAATTTCTATTCCTTAGAGACAATTCCAACTCCTTAAAAACAATTTCCATTCCTTAAAGACAATTCCCACCCCTTAAAAGCAATTCCTATTCCTTAGATACAATTCCAACTCCTTAAAACAATTCCCATTCCTTAGAGACAATTCCCATCCCTTAAAAGCAATTTCTATTCCTTAGAGACAATTCCAACTCCTTAAAAACAATTTCCATTCCTTAGTGACAATTCCCACCCCTTAAAAGCAATTTCTATTCCTTAGAGACAATTCCAACTCCTTTAAAACAATTTCCATTCCTTAGAGACAATTCCCACCCCTTAAAAGCAATTTCTATTCCTTAGAGACAATTCCAACTCCTTAAAAACAATTTCCATTTCTTAGAGACAATTCCCACCCCTTAAAAGCAATTTCTATTCCTTAGAGACAATTCCAACTCCTTAAAAACAATTTCCATTCCTTAAAGACAATTCCCACCCCTTAAAAGCAATTCCTATTCCTTAGATACAATTCCAGCTACTTAAAACAATTCCCATTCCTTAGAGACAATTCCCATCCCTTAAAAGCAATTTCTAATTAGAGACAATTCCAACTCCTTAAAAACAATTTCCATTCCTTACTGATAATTCCCACCCCTTAAAAGCAATTTATATTCCTTAGAGACAATTCCAACTCCTTAAAAACAATTTCCATTCCTTAGAGACAATTCCCACCCCTTAAGAGCAATTTCTATTCCTTAGAGACAATTCCAACTCCTTAAAAACAATTTCCATTTCTTAGAGACAATTCCCACCCCTTAAAAGCAATTTCTATTCCTTACAGACAATTCCAACTCCTCAAAAACAATTTCCATTCCTTAAAGACAATTCCCACCCCTTAAAAGCAATTCCTATTCCTTAGATACAATTCCAACTCCTTAAAACAATTCCCATTCCTTAGAGACAATTCCCATCCCTTAAAAGCAATTTCTATTCCTTAGAGACAATTCCAACTCCTTAAAAACAATTTCCATTCCTTAGTGACAATTCCCACCCCTTAAAAGCAATTTCTATTCCTTAGAGACAATTCCAACTCCTTAAAAACAATTTCCATTCCTTAGAGACAATTCCCATCCCTTAAAAGCAATTTGTATTCCTTAGAGACAATTCCAACTCCTTAAAAACAATTTCCATTTCTTAGAGACAATTCCCACCCCTTAAAAGCAATTTCTATTCCTTAGAGACTATTCCAACTCCTTAAAAACAATTTCCATTCCTTAGAGACAATTCCCACCCCTTAAAAGCAATTCCTATTCCTTAGATACAATTCCAACTCCTTAAAACAATTCCCATTCCTCAGAGACAATTCCCATCCCTTAAAAGCAATTTCTAATTAGAGACAATTCCAACTCCTTAAAAACAATTTCCATTCCTTACTGACAATTCCCACCCCTTAAAAGCAATTTCTATTCCTTAGAGACAATTCCAACTCCTTAAAAACAATTTCCATTCCTTAGAGACAATTCCCACCCCTTAAAAGCAATTTCTATTCCTTAGAGACAATTCCAACTCCTTAAAAACAATTTCCATTCCTTAAAGACAATTCCCACCACTTAAAAGCAATTTCTATTCCTTAGAGACAATTCCAACTCTTTAAAAACAATTTCCATTCCTTAGAGACAATTCCCACCCCTTCAAAGCAATTTCTATTCCTTAGAGACAATTCCAACTCCTTAAAAAAAATTTCCATTCCTTAAAGACAATTCCCACCCCTTAAAAGCAATTTCTATTTCTTAGAGACAATTCCAACTCCTTAAAAACAATTTCCATTCCTTAGAGACAATTCCCACCCCTTAAAAGGAATTTCTATTCCTTAGAGACAATTCCAACTCCTTAAAAACAATTTCCATTCCTTTAAGACAATTCCCACCCCTTAAAAGCAATTTCTATATCTTAGAGACAATTCCAACTCCTTAAAAACAATTTCCATTCCTTAGAGACAATTCCCACCCCTTAAAAGCAATTTCTATTCCTTAGAGACAATTCCAACTCCTTAAAAACAATTTCCATTTCTTAGAGACAATTCCCACCCCTTAAAACCAATTTCTATTCCTTAGAGACAATTCCAACTCCTTAAAAACAATTTCCATTCCTTAAAAACAATTCCCACCCCTTAAAAGCAATTCCTATTCCTTAGATACAATTCCAACTCCTTAAAACAATTCCCATTCCTTAGAGACAATTCCCATCCCTTAAAAGCAATTTCTAATTAGAGACAATTCCAACTCCTTAAAAACAATTTCCATTCCTTACTGACAATTCCCACCCCTTAAAAGAAATTTATATTCCTTAGAGACAATTCCAACTCCTTAAAAACAATTTCCATTCCTTAGAGACAATTCCCACCCCTTAAAAGCAATTTCTATTCCTTAGAGACAATTCCAACTCCTTAAAAACAATTTCCATTCCTTAGTGACAATTCCCACCCTTTAAAAGCAATTTCTATTCCTTAGAGACAATTCCAACTCCTTAAAAACAATTTCCATTCCTTAGAGACAATTCCCACCCCTTAAAAGCAATTTCTATTCCTTAGAGACAATTCCAACTCCTTGAAAACAATTTCCATTTCTTAGAGACAATTCCCACCCCTTAAAAGCAATTTCTATTCCTTAGAGACAATTCCAACTCCTTAAAAACAATTTCCATTCCTTAAAGACAATTCCCACCCCTTAAAAGCAATTCCTATTCCTTAGATACAATTCCAACTCCTTAAAACAATTCCCATTCCTTAGAGACAATTCCCACCCCTTAAAAGAAATTTATATTCCTTAGAGACAATTCCAACTCCTCAAAAACAATTTCCATTCCTTAGAGACAATTCCCACCCCTTAAAAGCAATTTCTATTCCTTAGAGACAATTCCAACTCCTTAAAAACAATTTCCATTTCTTAGAGACAATTCCCACCCCTTAAAAGCAATTTCTATTCCTTACAGACAATTCCAACTCCTTAAAAACAATTTCCATTCCTTAAAGACAATTCCTACCCCTTAAAAGCAATTCCTAT
>NC_090743.1:117434067-117439067 GCF_036898095.1 Palaemon carinicauda | reverse complement strand
AACAGTTTTTTTCTGGCAATATGTGGCAATGAATATTGATTACAATATGTAGCAACTATTTTCATTATTGCAATATAAAGCAATTTCGTATTATTATTACAATATATGGCAATAATTTTGAATCTAGAACTCTGCGGAAAAATTGGCACTAAAACAAAAGATTTCACAGCGAAATAGCATCTATAATCAAGGTCTGTAAGTATAAAATTTGCGCAACTACATCGGCGCCTGAGATCCATGGCAACATCAGGGGGTGTCCGAATTGCTGCACTGTGATGTTTATTCAAGTGCTTCTGTGGGGAAGGTCATGGGGCGATTCGGACGCAGCCCAAGGCTACCTCAAGGGATCCATAGTCGTAATTAAGAAAATCATTTCAACCAATCAAAAAGGAAAGCAAAGTTTTCTTTAAAAGCTAATTTTTATCAAACCAACTTGAAAAAGATGAGGAAGTGGTATTTCAGCGACTCCATGTCAGAGAAATTATATAAAAAAAAGTTCTCGTTTCCTCCTTAACTTGGCTCTTATATTTTCCTTAAGTACGACACAATTGTCTTTGGCTTTTACGCTTAAAGAAACTAATCTTGGCCTTAAAATTAACGTAATTATGATGTTTGTGGCATTTACAATATTGGTGAATTCTGCTTCAGAAACCACCTTCAAAATTATTCATATCTTGAGGAGTTACTGTAATTAGAGGTCATCTCTGCAAAGGATAGTATATCAAGATGACCCCTGCCTTATCCTGTATGCTGTAGTGGTCACAGGTAAATCGAACAGTTCTTGGGAGGGTAAGGGTGAAGGCAAGAGTAGGTCGGCATCTAAAAGGGAGTACAACAAGAATTGGGCAGACCCAACTGTTGGGCCCATAAAGTTGACCCTTAGCACCCAAGGTTCAGTAACTCCTGTGGCATCCGTCATGAAGTGGAGGAGGTCGTTGTTCACTGAGAAAGCGTAATTAGCGGGTAACATAAATTGCCTGCGCGTCTTCCAATTCTTGACGGAATAATTGAATTCATAAGGGCAAAGAAATGGTCCTCTATTGAGTTAATTTTCCTTTGGGATCTTTTGTACGAATTCTCATTTTCTGTGGAGACTTCAGATCTTCTATTTCCCATTTTCTATGTAGCCTGCAAGTCTCCTCATTTCCGTTTTCTGTGGAGCCTACAGGTCTTTAAATTCCCATTTTCTATGTAGCCTTCTAGTCTCCTCATTTCAGTTTTGGGTTCCTGTTTTTCTCCTTGTTCCTCTTCTTTTTATTCATCTTGTTTTGAGTACTTATAACAGCTCTTCATTTTTTATATCCTTATTTTCATCTTTTCCTTTTCTCAATCATCTATTTAAACTTCATGCTTCTCCAGTGTCTTTTGCATTCTTTCCATATCTTCCTCCATCTCCTCCTCCTCCTCCTCCTCCTCCTGATTCTCCTTCTCCCACTCCTACTTTCTTCGTCCTTCTTCCAGACTTCCTTAATCCTCGGGGAATCTGCGGCGTGAGGAAAATTCGGCCCCCTCACTGCTTGCTCCTTTCTGGGACTTCGATCTGAGAAAAAAGATATAAAGAGGGTAGGTAAGGGGACTTGTCTTGAAGGAGCCTCCACCTCTCAAAGAGTAATACACATTCATCCACAACCTATCCCATCCATTCCCCAGGGAGTATTGCATCCATACTCCAGTCCCTTGATCTTACCCCTGAATGTATATAGCTATCATCAATCCACCTCACCTTTCGAAGAGTCCCGGGTCCGTGTAGATAGGCTCCGAAGGATCAGAGTACCTGGAAGACGTTGCTGCCCCATCTTCTCCCTGCGGGCTGCTTGGGGCGGCGTCGTTGGACGGCCAGTAACTGCTTCGAGTGGGGAGAAGGGGAAGATTATGAGGATGGAGAGAGAGAGAGTGTGTTCTTTTTGGCATTGTCACATGGGAATGTAGTTTGATTGGAGACTACAATTAGGGAAATCTTATTGAATAACAAATGCCCTTTGCGTCAATAAGCGTAGGAAGAGATGATGACGATGTATGTTGTTACACAGATTGATAGAAAGATATACGAATAGATATTTTTCCTTATTGAAAACTTATAACCTAAAATCATCTGGGAAAGTCGATCTCTATTTTCATATAGCTATTTGGGTGATAGTCTAAGTAGTTCTTATTTTATACTATTTTTATAGAGAAGACAAGAGTATATTGTCTTCTTGAAATATATTCAATTTGTTGAGATATTTTGTTTTGCTCATTTAAGATTTTAATAAGGAAATAACTTTATCCTGCTTCTGATTATTAATATAAAAACATTGTTTTCCAACATTGAATAGTGTATTAGTAAACAATCTCATATTATTATAATGTCACCCCTTAAAATTTAACTTTCTCTAATGCCGTTTTCTATAAAAGAAAACTGAAAATGTTATTGGGGAAACTTCTCTAATTAGGGCACTCCTTATTAACTAATGATGATGTTCTAAAACCTGTATCCTACTTTCTACAATCTCATATTTTTATACTTATGTTACCCCTTAAATTTCACATTCTCTAATGCCTTTTTCTATAAAATAAAACTGAAAATGCTCTTGGTGAAGCTACCTTAACCTGCACATTCTTTATTAACTAACAATTGCAGTTCTAAAACCTGTGTCGTACCCTCTACAATCTCATGTTTTTATACTTATGTCACCAATGAAATTTCGCATTCTCTATTGCCGTTTTTTTTTTTTTTTTTTAAATTCTGTAAATATTATTGGGGTACCTACCCTAACCAGCACATTCTTTGTTAACTTACAATTGTGTATCCTACCCTCTAGTAAGCTTTTAACCTATAAAATATATGTCCTACTCTCTAGGAAGCTTTTACATCATTATCATATACATGAGATATCTTACACCTGCCTGGCGGGCTGGGTTAGAGTGCGAGCGTGGCTACCCGGGAAGGCGGACTTGTTGTTCTGCTGGAGATGCTGTTGCTGACTGGGCTGGTTGTGGTACGGGTTCCCCGCGTCAGCCATTGCATTCTTTGTACCCAGCGTGCGGTGTTTCCTGTGGGAGGAGAGATTGTGTTGTTAAGTAATGTTGTCATTGGCTCTGCCAAAACCTCATTTGTTTGAATGTTGTAGCAGAGCTTGATGCAATCTGCATTTTTGATTGGTTTTTGTTGTCATGGGGTTCCATCCAAACCTGTCTATTTCCAATAAACCGTTCATGTATTATTATTATTATTATTATTATTATTATTATTATTATTATTATTATTAATAGTAGTAGTAGTAGTAGTAGTAGTAGTAGGTAAGCTATAACCCTAGTTGGAAAAGCGGGATACTATAAACCCAAGGGCTACAACAGGGAAAAATAGTCCACTGAGGAAAGAAAATAAGGAAATAAATGAACTGCATTTTGCATTGGTTTGTGTCGTCATGTGGTTCCACCAAAACATTGCTACTTCCTATAAGCAGTGCATGTGGTTAAATATGTAGAGTTCCAGGCAAATATGTCTATCTGAAAAGCTTTATATTTGTTGTACAAAAGAATATTGGTACTGTAATGTAAACACAATGGTCCAGTAGTGTTATAGGTGTAACGAGACTAGCATTGTATCTATACAAGATTAGTAGAAGATTCGGAGAAGACCTGTAACATACCTGTAACAGAATCCAATAACCAGGAAGGAGCCCATGAGACAGATGACGGTTATAATGAGCCCTGTCACCATTCCGTAGTACTCGGACGTGGCCAGGCACACCTCGCCTAGGTATGTTTGCGGCAGCGGCTCATTAATCTCATCCCGAGACATGTACACCTATGGAAATAGAACAAACAGGAAGATGAGACATATTATTTTCTGTTTCTCTATACTTTTGCCATTACTGTACCCTTAAATTGTTTCAGATTAAACCCCAGTCCAGGTGTTAGTTGACTTTAAGCATAAATTAAAGTCCACGGGGTATTAAGTAGTTATTTATTGACACAAGCACGCCATAGTGTGCTAAGACCTTGTTCGTCTTCTAGTTAATGATGTGTATTTACAGTTGAACTTCTGTTTACTCGCGACACGTACAGTAGGTATTTGACATACCTCATAGATTCCGTGCACGTGCTCTTCTTCCTCGGGATCCTCTTCCATATAGCTCTCGGTACCCGGCTCATCTGCATTCCTTCGGCGTCTTCCATAGGATTCAGATTCCTCTCTTCCAGGTCCCACAACACAGCGTGCCTGTTGGGAATAGTTGGTTGATAAAGTAACATATTCAAGACTTGCTGACGAATTTTAGAGTTCAATTTATGGAAATAGAATTATGCGGTTGAAGTCAATGTCTTTAGAGTTTTATGTGACAAACTCCCAAGGGGACTACTATAAAGAGGTTGGGGTTTGAATTGTTTAGGTTTGAATTAAATAATCATTTGATAATGTTCCTAAAAGGAGGTTAGGTATGGACATTAAGTAAGGGTTTAGCATGATAAACTCCCAAGTCGACTCCTATGCATAGTTTTGGGGTGAAATGTCAAGGTTAGTATCAAGTAGTAATTGGATGATCCTAAAAGGAGATTAGGTATGGACATTTAAGTCAGGCTTTTACATGATAAACTCCCAAGTCGACTCCTATGACGAGTTTTGGGGTGAAATGTTGAAGTTAGAATCAAGTAACTGGATAATGTTCCTAAAAGGAGTTGCAAGGATTTTGGATGTCTTAAAAACATTTTAGTCCATCCACGTAAACTCCATTTGCTCTTGGGTAGAGAGAATTGGTTTAAACGTTTAGAGAGTTCTTATGATTTTGTCTAACTTATTCTTGAAATCGTTTACCGTATTACTCTTCACTATATCCGCTAGAAGTCTGTTCCATATTTTAGCAATTTTGTATGTAAAGAAATTACCACATTGAGTGGTGTTGCATCTTCTCAGTTCCAGTTTATTACCACATTGAATGGTGTTGCATCTTCTCAATTCCAGTTTATTTTCATCACCTTTGGACTGAGGCCAGGTATGAACTAAATGTTTATACCTAGTT
>NC_090743.1:117414067-117429067 GCF_036898095.1 Palaemon carinicauda | reverse complement strand
TTTATTGATTAACTTATCTGATTCCTCATAGGAAATAAGGTTTGCAAATAATCATCGGAAGTAAAAAAAAAAAAAAAAAATAAAGAAAATAGAAAAACGTTTTCAGATATTCTTAGTGTTTGGCTATTAAGGTTTGCAACTTTGCATGGAACGTTTTCGAATAATGTTTGGAAATTGCTAAGATGGGCATTAAAATATTAGCAGGGGAATATATGTATACACTTGAAAATCTGCCAGGCATTTACCGTTTTCAAAACGGATATATTGACGTAAAGTATTGATATTACGGTCACCAACCAGTAAAAGATAATAACAAAGTAGGGTTAAAATTACGGTCGCATGTATTTTACTGAAATACGACTGAGAACAGTTTATTTTACGGTGACTTTCCGATTAAAATTAGGGTTTTTTAAGTGAACTGTATATATATATATATATATATATATATATATATATATATATATATATATATATATATATATATATATATATATATATATATATATACATACATGTAACACAAAATACCTTGGACAATAATTACATTTGTTAAGAGTAGACGACGTTTGCATAACGCTTTTAATATCATCAATGAATTCGTCTAAAAAGAACATAGTTTTGGTTACAACTGAAGACCTGAAAGTCAGTCATTGTCAGAGAAAGAAGAACACAAGAACCTGTGGATAATAATCTACTCAAAAAAGAACATATTTATTAAAGATCGCATGGCAAGGTAAATTGATACAATACAATATCTACACAATACAGTAAATACAACAGTAGATACACCCAACAGTCTCACCAACATGTATTTGATGATCTGCAAGAAAAAAGAGAGCTACAGATGATAATATTAATGAGAGAAAGAGAGAAGTCTAGAAGAATTAACCCTCTGGTGATCACGTCAATAAATTTCAACAGACGGTGTGTCCTTTCTAAAACACGAGAAATTACTCCTCATAAACATCAAATATTTGTTCAAAGACCTATGATATAAGTTGGAATTAGGTAAACAAACTTTATAGCTCTTTATAGATGTCAAATATGTGCTAGAGAGTTGGTAGGAGGCTTCCCAGTATAAATGCAACTAGTTTTCCAAGTCATAGATATCAAATCTGTGCTCGAGATCCTAGACCATTTTGATACTCATCATAGATACCAAATTCGTGCTCATGATGGATAGGAGGAATTGCTAATCCTAAAGAATGAATGAGTAGTACAATTAAGGCTACATGTTTGTGCTCAAAAGTTCATGGGAGTAATTACGATTGAGTATATATCTGGTATGATCCATCATACATAACAAATCTGTGCTCGAAAAGGGATTGGAAGAGCCAGGAGCCTACAAGAAGGTAAACAATTTGTATTTCTATCCTTAGGTTACATATTTGTGCCTAGAGTTCAGGGGAGGAACTACGAGTATGCGAAGGATTTCTGTTACGGATATCAAATTTGTGCTTGAGAATGAGAGGTAGGTTTAGGGTTGAGACTTTGCCTCTGCAACAACAGCGTCTCGGGCAAGGATTGGGGATAGCATGAGAAGAGATGGGCTAGAGGATTTGCCTCTACAACATCAGCTCCTCGGGCAAGGGTTGGGGGTAGCATGGGAAGAGGTGGACTACAGGTAGGTAGATATATTCCCAAAATCTGAATTTCATTTTCCTTCACATGCCTATAAAATTGACCTACTAACCCTCCAGACACTCATCCAGTGTTTGTCTTTCGTAATACTGGTAAAGTGTCATGTCCTCAAAGTACGTGTCATTAGACACCGGTAATGTACTGGTGTCCAGGTCTGACAACTCGCAGTTCTCTGGGGTAAAGGATCTAGAAATTAAAGGAAAAAAAGAGACATAATTCGAGGTTAATACGTTTTCGCCATGATCTCTGGTTTGGGTTTGTGCTTGATCTAAGACTGATTTAAACATCTGTTGACAATTGGATGACCACAATGGCTCCAGTTAATCCTTGGTTTTGGTCGGTTGGTACCTGTAGAAAGTGTTTAAACATTTGGATTACTGCCACAAATGTAGGGTCCTGGTGGCTACATGTAGAGAAAAGTAACCAAATCAGGTATCCTAATTTAGCTATGCAAGGAGCTGGATTGCTGACCATGTAATTGTTTATTAAATACAGTGTGTTTGAAGGCATCTGTAGCCACAAGTCTGGTTTGAGTTAATCAAATCTTTGATACTAAATAGTTTACTTTTGGTCTGAGCAATCCAAGTCATTTCAAGCCAAGAGAAAGCAGAGTTGATGCATCAACACGGCTGCAAAGAATCACACAGTGAAATGAACACATCATATGATAAGTCACAGCACCATTTGGGTATGTCACGAGGCTTACCCTCTTGGCAATCGGCTGATCGCTGCCCTGAGTGCTCGAAGTAGTCACTGCTTGCATCTGTATCGAAGTGCGAAGGATTATCCAGCCGGAGGTAGGTGTGGGTGTCTTCGTTGGATAGCTCGCAATTATCCCTAGTGGTTCCATACCTAAGAACATGCTTATAGGTAAGACCTGTGATGGGCTCTACTGGGATGTGGAGTGAATTTTAATGAGTGACAGACAAAGATGAAAGAAATTATCTGTGAAATGAAGAACGTGAATTGATGTGGACGTGATGCCGGGAATTTAATTTAGGTGCCGTATTCTAAGTCTGAATACTTTGTGGAATCTTAACTATTTGGACTATTGAATATGTTTCCAGTGAGGACGAGAATTGAATTCAGGTACCACACTCAAGGTCTAAACACTAAGGGGAATCTTGACTGTATAGGAAATTGAATAAGTTTGATTTAAATAAGGTTTTTGCATTAATTCAGAGGTTCTCTGATTCATTTAATGGGGTCAGATTTTATTGCAATAAGGATAAGATGTATGTTTTTTTTCTTGTTTGCGAAGGGAATGGCTACTTAACGCTGGATATGGACATGGAATGCGCATACAAAGGGACTAACCAAGAAATTGGACAACAAAATTAAACAATCAAGAAAAAAGAAAAAAGGAAAAGTTTTGAATAGTGACTGAAGATGATGAATAGAAGGCACATGAAAACCAAAAGAGTAGAACAGAATTATACTAGAGTGATGACCATATTTAGAAAAAACTGTAGAACAGGTTTTCTAGATACAGCAGCTGAATTTACTCATAACTGAACATGAAAAAAATAGGAAGTGAAGTCATCAGTTGTACATGTAGGTTCCTGAGTATTATATCAATGAAAGGTATTGAAAGCTAGAAAATACTCAAGTTAAGGATAAAGTGCATTTAGACTTTAACTGAAACAAACAAAATATCACACCTTCCTCATAATGAATTAATTTCTAGTTTCACGATTATTTTTCATTTCCTGATAAAGTGCAATATTTAACCGTTTATTCTTTGTTAAGTAAACAACTGTGATTTTTACTTCAATGATTAAAGTATCCTTGCTCACTTAGTCTCAAGAATCCTGACTTTTAACACAAGTACATTGTCGTCTAGAGTCCTTATGATCTTATGAAAATATCTTTGTCTCAATACACACCTGTAGTTGAAGCTGCGGCAGGTGTACGACCTCTGGGCTAGACACTCCCTCTTGCAATCACTTAGGGAGCTAACTGTCATATAGTCCCGAATGTAGGGTGAGCGGAGTCTCAGTCGTGTGCCTACTGGCTCAAAATTATCGGAATCATAGCACCTAGAGGATGCCAAGCCTCCGCTGGAAGACCCGAACGGATCACCAGAGGAGCTACCGAAAGACGAGCCCCCGCCAAAGGATGAGCCTCCACTGTAGGGCGGCGGCCGGTTGTATGGTCTGCTGCTGCTGCTACTGCTACTGCCAAAACCAATGCTGTTGCCTGAAATACCAACAACACTGTTGGCTCCTGAAAGGTAATGGTTCGCCCAAGATGGGCTTTCATCAGTAAGCTACAGAGAGTACACTACATGCCAATTCAGCTCCTTCTGTTGTGTATTACGATGCGGCAGCTGGTGCTACGTGGGAGTTTACTCTTGGCTGTTTTGTCACACAGTGGTTAGATTAATGAGATCAACAGTGGCTGCAAAACATAAAAGTGCTTTTGTAAGTCAACGTTAGCTTTTGAGTATTTTTGGTTTGTTAGTTTAGTCACACAGTGGCTATGATCATAATGCTGTAACTATGTTTCCACTACTGTGAGTAAAAGTGTAAAGTAGGGTGAAAAAGTGTAGCTAGAGCTGTGTATATACTTCATCAAGATATACTTATGACCTATACTAGATAGCTGATTAAAAGTTTCACCTAAAATCAACCTGAATCCTATTTTTTTTTTTTTTGTGATTTATTAACTTTCTAAGTCTTTGTAAATGATGAAAATTGATTCTGTGAAAAATCTAAGACTATTTATACTACCATTCCAGTATACTTATTTAGATTACTAAGTAAATACCCTAATAAGTTTTAGGTTTTGCTTACATTAGAAAATTTCTAGTTCTTTTCACGTTATTGAAATACAGAAATCCATACAAGACTGGCCAAAATTTAAAAAAAATACATATATGAACTTCATTTCACTTGAAATAAAAAGGACAGCATATTTTACTCTACTGCAGTAGTTGGAGAATGACCTGTTAAGTGGCAGTTGTTTGATAATACTAGCAACTGAGTAGTAACCCCTCTGGCATTAAAAAGTTATGTTAGTACAGATTTGACAGATAAAGATATGGCTAAATGTCTACAGATATGCCAAATAAAAAAGAAATAGATGTGATCTCAGAAATGCTGATCTAAAAGAAAGAGATCAGCCATACTTCTAAGCATCAATGGATGCAAATACTCTTCCATACAAGTTATATTTGCTATTTAAGATCTTTGGTAACAAAGGTTGTGATTTATGTTTATACACCAAAATGTTTTCTTGATGAGTTTGAAAGCATATGGTTAGAATTCTTCATGCAATACTTGGTTGTAACTGTTCTGTGTGGGTATCAGAACCAATAGATATCCTCCGAAGAATCGTGTGAAACAAGATGAAGAAATTGTCAGTGTCTTAGGTCTTCTACTGGTTCTTCTTGCCTTGTTACCTGAAGTGATAGCACTGTATTCATTAAATCGCTTGCTCACTTCTAGGTCATGAAATATGCCTGGAATATAACTGTAGCTGTGGCGCAAAACTGTTAATCCTCATTGCATATTGTTTTTCATGCAGAAACGGCTGAATAATTGAAAGCCATGCACCGTTTTCTCATTGGTAACACATCAGCTTCTGAGAAAGAGGATGTACAAGTAATATATTTACTGCATCTTAAGGGATTCCAAAAATTAGTAAAAAGCATCCATGCAAATTATGGAATTGTTTGAAAACACACTCATGCAGGGTTATGGTTAAACTGCACACACTTATAATGGTATTCATGCAAAACTGATAATGGTTATAAGCGAAAAGAATGCCATGCACTTGAAACACTTTTCATGGTAACATTTAAAAAGCCAGAATTTCAATTCATGCTTATTGGCTGTACCTTCCCCGCTGTCCATGGGGGACACAGCAGTTCCTCTGGTCGCTCCCGTTGAATCAATTGGGCGTTCTCCTCCAAAGGTGCCGGTGTTAAATCCAAGCCCGCCTGATGGCCTTCTGCTGTCAAATCCAAAGCTACTAGTTTGACGTCCTCCATTATTGGTGGTTTCTCTAAAGTCAGTGCTGATGGGGTTGAAGAGTCCAGGCTGGCCGTCGAGAGCACCACTTGAAGGTCGGAATCTCCTGTCACTGCTACTACCAAAACGACTGTCTCCAGTTTCACTTCCTCTGCTATCAAAGTTACCACTGCCAAAACCACCACTTCCTCCTCTGGATCCACCAAAACCATTGGTACTCCCTCTAGAGCCACCAAAGGCATTGCTGGTACCCCTAGAGCCACCAAAACCATCACTGGTGCCCCTAGAGCCACCAAAACCATCGCTGCCACTTCCAGAACTGCCAAAGCCATTGCTGCCACTTCCAGATCCACTAAAGCCACTGCTGCCACTTCCAGAGCTGCCAAAACTGTTGCTGCCACCTCTTGAGTTGCTGAAATTGTTGGCCCCTCCAAAACTACCGGCACTGTTGCTGCCGGAGCCCGATCCTTCAAAGCCACCACTGCCTGAGAAGGAGTTGCCCGAACTCACTCTAGTGCCAGATTCACTGACAGTGGAAAACCTACTGCCAGAGACCGGCCGGTTAAGACCTGTCTGACCGGCGCTCCCCGGACCTGATTCTCTAACGCCTCCTGAGGAACTATGATCTGCAGGTACGCCAGTCCTGTCCCCGGCGGCTACAGCGCCGGCGGACCCTTCGGCTCGATTCACCACCAGGTTTTCTAACAAGGGCAAACCTCGTGAGCATAAGCATGGGATTCTTTCTCAAAACTTCTGAAACTAGTGTCTCTAGCACCATCGATCTACTCTAGTCTAGGTTAAGCATTTTACTGGTTTTAGTCAGTGTTTTGAAGAACCAAAAGATCCAGAACTCAATTGACAATTAGTGTACCCATGGTGCAATGGGAAAAGAAGTACTGGACACAGTTAATCATAAGTAATTAAAGTATATTACTGTCTATTGAATGTATTTTATAGATATGAAAATTGGAAGCATGAAGACTTCACGGAGAAACATTGTATTCATAAAACAATTTGCCCTATCTCTAATTTGGTATAAAGCAGATAGGACAGAAATTAAATGAATTATTCATCAATTAGATCCAACTGTAATATTTGGGTATTTGTTGTAAATTAATATGAATTAAGTTATTAAACTTTTGATGTAAATACAAGTAATTTTATACCATATAGTCTTCATACGGTGAAATATGTATTAAATATTCTAATCTAGTTACCTTGGTCAATTGCTAAGAAGTGTCCTCTGTTTATCAAATAGGCAAAATACTACTTATAAAGCTCCATTCGGCATCTACTTCATCATACATCCGTAGTCCTCACTCAAAATCAACAATCATCACTCAAAAGATCCATAAAAATCACACAAGATCAGAAGTTTTCAATAAATAAACTATAGGTTTAACACAAGTCCTTATAGGAAATTCACAGGTCATTAAGTCAAGTTTCACTTAATTCATACCTGGTATATTTGGGAAAGGGAAGAACAAACGTACGGATGCACATACATCAAGACTATATAGAGCTACCCTGAGCACTTAAGATTTTCCATAAAATTCAAAGCCTTTTAAGATTGTGTCGTTTTTTGTAAAAGGGGGAGAAAGGGTGTCCAGCCGGGTCTTATTATTGTTATAGAGAGGAAAGGGGATCTCCTACTCTCTCTCTCTCTCTCTCTCTCTCTCTCTCTCTCTCTCTCTCTCTCTCTCTCTCTCTCTCTCTCTCTCTCTCTTTCGTGAACATACCGTGTCAAGTCACAGAAATAAAAGATTCTAAAAAAGGTAAACTAAGAACCCTTTAGCCCACTTAGGAAGTCCCTCTGTTGGTGTCTTGTATGCAACAGGGGCTACTTAGATGATGGAATTACGTATACATGTATATACATATACAATATTAATGTATATTTATGTCTTGACAGAAATTTTATGATGGGAGGTTTTATCAACAGTTAGTTTTCTTAATTTTTTTTTTCTTTTCAAAATATCTTAGATTTGGAATAAGGGATTCTTAAAGGACCAAACCTGGCGTACGTTCATAAGTTAAAATTATTAAATATATATATATATATATATATATATATATATATATATATATATATATATATATATATATATATAAATAGATATATATACATATATATATATATACATACATACATACATACATACATACATACACCGGTATATGCACACATATGTATGTATGAATCTATATAACTACATACTGTATATTTACATGTATATTTTTTGTACATACACACAGCTTTATCTAGATGCATGAATATATTTGCATGGTTTACTAATGAATAATTTGCATAAGTACGTATTGTGAGATTTCAGATTTATTATAAATATTCATAGCAAGTACGGAATCTTTATCATTTTTAGAAATCAAAAAGTATCTGGGTTCAAGTTCATTCAACTATAGTTTTTCATACGAGATATTACCGATGTTTAATTCATAGAAATGAAAAGTTAAACTTAGATGTTTTTCATTCATAAAAAAATTACTCTTTTGGGATCAAATCACCTGAGGAACTTCAAAGGCCTATCATGCTGAATATGAGATTTTAATTCAATAAAACTTCTCCTAGATAATTCCTTTCATATAGATATATTCTGTCACCCAATTAAGGTTTTCAGATGTTGACTTAGGGCTTTCCTTTGATGCTCCCTTCTAATGATGGAACCTTTTTATATCCATGGTAACAGATACATGCAACCACGGCGGCAATATTTTTCAAGCCGAATTAATGTATTAGTAATATTTTTTCTTGTAGTTTCACCCTATTTATAAAACTTTCCTTTTTCATAATATGCTATTTTTAATATTTATTCTTGTTCTAGTGCTATTTTTCTCTCTGAGGCAGTAATTACATTATGTTCCACTACCCTAGCAACATAAAATTTGTCAGCCTACTTGTAAACACTCCAGATTGCGAAGTATAACCAAGCAAAGAAGGCAATGAACGACTCCAAAATCGAATGAGAACATACCCATAAGGTTTTCGTAGTAGTCCATCTCGTTGTCGTAGACGAGGTTTCCGTTGAGCTGGTCGTACTCGGAAAGCTGACACGTCTGGTACCTCTCTGAGTACATGACTGATCGGCAGGTGAAAGACCGCTCCTCCAAACACTCGTCCAGGCATTCGGCTAAGGTCAAGCGGGAACGTTCGCGTCCTCTGTTGCCTCGGAAACTGGAAAGAAGGATTTTGTTATTTAGGTAGAATTTACTGGCAAAGGATTAAAGAGGATTTTAGTTTTAGCAGATCTGCTGATGCTTCACTATTATTATTATTATTATTATTATTATTATTATTATTATTATTATTATTATTATTTGCTAAGCTACAACCCTAGTTGGAAAAGCAGGATGCTATAAGCCCAGGGGCCTCAACAGGGAAAATAGCCCAGTGAGGAAAGGAAACAAGAAAAAATCGATTATTTCAAGAACAGTAACCAAATTAAATTAGATATTTCTTATGTAAATTAATAAAAACTTTAACAAAACAAGAGGAAGAGAAATAAGATAGAATAGTGTGCCCGAGTGTACCCTCAAGCAAGAGAACTGTAACCCCTGACAGTGGAAAACCATGGTACAGAGGTTATGGCATTACCCAAGACTAGAGAACAATGGTTTAATTTTGGAGTGTCCTTCTCTTAGAAGAGCTGCTTACCTTAGCAAAAGAGTCTCTTCTACCCTTACCAAGAGGAAAGTGGCCACTGAGCAAGTACAGTGCAGTAGTTAACCCCTTCGGTGAAGAAGAATTGATTGGTAATCTCTGTGTTGTCAGGTGTATGAGGACAGAGGAGAATATGTAAAGAATAGGCCAGACTATTCGGTGTATGAGTATGCAAAGGGAAAGTGAACTGTAACCAGAGAGAAGGATCCAATGTAGTACTGTCTGGCCAGTCAAAGGACCCCATAACTCTCTAGCAGTAGTATCTCAACGGGTGGCTGGTGCCCTGGCAAACCTACCACAGTAAAATTTAAAATGCTGAAGATTGGAATAGATTAGAATCTCATGTGAACAGAACTTTTTCTCTTACACGTCATAACATACTCTGAAAAGAAATGAATCTCAGGTAGCTGCATACGATGAGCTAACTTAGAATCTTGATTTTTTAAAGATTATCTTGAACGAGTCTGAGAAGTACAAGAATTTTTTAACGTAAGAAAATGTATATCTTGGATAACTCACAGCCTGTATGTTGATTAAGCTTTTATCAACTGGACCTTGACGACTCTTCAGTTGTGCTCCCTAAAGGGGACTTCCTTAGTCTTCCTGGGCCTCCCCAGGTCTCAGTGGAACTATCTGAGCCCCCTTGGGCCTCCCCAGGATTCAGGGGAACTTCCTTTTCTGGACCATCTTGGCCTTCCCCAGGGCTCAGGGAAAATTCTTGGCCCTCCCCATGACTTAGAGGAACTTTCTGGGTCCCCTGGGTCTCCCCAGGGATCAGGGAACTTCCTGATATTAAATTGAAATCCATAATTGTAGAACTAGCTTTATCTCTAAGGTTAACTGGGAATAGGAATAAGAATAGATATGAGTAAGAGAGAGTCTTCAGTGTAGAAAAATTTGTGTAGGGCAAGGGAATCATGAGGACTGCTAAGGCTGTAGTTTTCTAAAACCCGAAGTGGCTGAAAGATCCCAAGCTTGGGAGGCCTTGAGACTGCGAGACCTGCAACAGATGGGAATATTGCAATATTGGCTAAGAACTGGAATTTCCTTGGATGTTTGTTACAGGAATTGGGGCTCCCTGATCTCCTACAAAGTCAAACTTTGTATAGTTTACAAAGATCTGGGAAGTTGTAAAGGCAGAAGTAACTCTAGTTGGTATGGATTTAATGACAAGCTAACAAAAAGGAAGTTGAATAATTTTCAGCTTTGGAAGCTACAAGGCCAGTAGAAGATAGGAACAAAGCAAGATTTGGAACATGGGAAAAGTTGACCCAGTTCTGTAGCTGGGGAGACCATTCGTCTGTTCCACTATGAGGTAAATGTTAAAAGGTGTTGGACAGCAAGAGGAAGATAGGTCATTAGAAGGAAAATAAGATGGCATAGCTTGGAGCTGAAAGGCAGCAGCCAAGCATCTTAGCTAATGCTTATTATGCACTGCACTAGAACTGACAGTATTGAGTTCTATATTCAAAGCAGTTTTTCCCAGCATTTTTGGTTGTAACCCTAAATGTAGTCTTAACCTGGAGTAGCGACCTTAAATCCAACCATATAGGTGGTCTGGTGTTTTAGAACCACGCCATATTTGTTACTATGTGTCCAGTAGAATCCTTACCATGCCCTACTAAAGTATATCTGCTACATTAATAAAAATAAAAATGTGAAAAGCTCTGATTTATTGAGATATATTTTTGTAAGACTCTGCCGACCTTCTGAAATGCTCTCGCGACCCTAATTTTGGCCGCGACCCTGTGGTTGGAAACCACTGCCTTAACGGGTTAAGGCTAGAGGGAATAAGATTATAAGAACGTAGAGTAATTTTACCCAGAATTAAGTTGAAGCCTGCTGTTTCTGAAGAGCTGGAATGCTGTTCGGACATCTCGGTACCTTCTTTGGTTTAACTGTTGTGTGTCGGAATCCTCAAAGACGTATTCTCCTTTCACGTTATCTGAAGCAGAGAGGTTATTATTATCTCTTTTGGAAAATGAAACTTAAAGTTGTCTTTTCATCAGGACTATAAATGGATGAATGTTATGCAAAAACAGGGGAAAATATTGAGTGAAATTTGACTATTTCGTCGTTGAAGACGTCAACAACAATATTATTTTGATTTTCCCTGTCGTTTTTTTTGGCCTCTGAGCATTACGTGTCCTGTGGGTTTTACATACACACACGCACACACACACGCACTCACACACACACACGCACACACACACGCACTCACACACACACATGCACTCACACACACACACACACACACACACGCACTCACACACACGCACGCACGCACGCACGCACTCACACACACACACACACACACATATATATATATATATATATATATATATATACATATATATATATATTTCTTTATTTATAAATATATATACATATATATCTGGTTTATTCATCCACAAAAATCAATGCCTAATTGCTCACAGCTCCCACATGTAACCTGCCCCTTCGTCTCCACTCACCTCCATCGATGCAAAGAAGCTCATAATACTCATTCTTGTCAGAGAGAGACGGCCTCATATCACTGGCCCTGCTGTAGGAGTCCTCGTCAGAGAGGACACACGTCTTCGTCTGGGCCTCGTACTCGAAGCTCCTACAGAGGATGTCCTCCCCATCCAGACACTTGGCCTTGCACTCCTCGTGGGTCATCCCAGTTTGGACTAGGATGTCGTACGGACCACCCAGTTCCCGGTTCGTTTCCTTGACGAACATGAGCTTGTTCTTGGGGCACCTTCGGTCCACTGTTGGTGGAAAGATTGGTGAGGTTTCATTTATTATTATTATTATTATTATTATTATTATTATTATTATTATTATTATTATTATTATTATTATTTTCTAAGCTACAACCCTAGCTGGAAAAGCAGAATGCTATAAGCCCAAGGGCTCCAGGAGGGAAAATAGCCCAGTGAGGAAAGGAAATAAGGAAATGACCTACAAGAGATGTAATCAACAGTTAAAGTGAAATATTTTAAGAACGGCAACAGCATTAAAGTAAATCTTTCATATAAAAAAGCAGAAGAGAAATGAAATAGAGTAGTGTGCTCGAGTGTACCATTAAATAAGGTAACAAGATAAGACTAAATCTTTTATATGTAAAGTATAAAAACTTTAAAAAAGAGTGAGAGAAATAAGATAGAATAGTGTGCCAGAGTGTACCCTCAAGCAAGAGAAATCCCAACGTATTATACAAAGATTTAAGGAACAAATGCCATTTCAATCAATCAATTTATCTTATTTTTAATTTGATATAAGGCACAAATGGATATAGAAGGCACAAATGGATAAAAATCAGAGGGAAAAGGTATAAAATACGAAGATTTAAGGAACAAATGCCATTTCAATCAAGTAATTTACCTTATTTTCCATTTGATTTAAGGCACGCGTGGATAAAAATTACAGGGAAAAGGTATAAAATACGAAGATTTAAGGAATAAATGCCATTTCAGTCAAGTAATTTACCTTATTTTCCATTTGATTTAAGGCACACTTGGATAAAAATTAGAGGGAAAGGGTTCCATAACTGTAATTAAGGCACACATGGATAAAAATTAGAGAGAAAAGGTCTTGTAACTATATATTTGAGGGACTTACCTGAGAGGCAGGTATTTTCGAAGTAATCGAATCTTGGGTTTGGCTGGAGCTTATGTGGGTGTGTTCTCCTGGTATAGCCCGTATGGTAACACCTCGTGTTTTCATGGTCAAACGAACCAGCTCGACAAACCCTGGTGTTGTTGACATTCTCCTCTGCGTATTGACTCAAACACCTGTTACAAATATTAAACAGATATTTTTCTTTAGCTGGCTTTACATAATTAACAATTAGTTATTCTCTGGATATTGACTCAAACACCTGTTACAATATCAAACCGATATTTTTCTTTAGCTGGCTTTACATAATTAACAATTAGTTATTCTCTGGATATTGACTCAAACACCTGTTACAATATCAAACCGATATTTTTCTTTAGCTGGCTTTACATAATTAACTATTAGTTATTCTCTGGATATTGACTCAAACACCTGTTACAATATCAAACAGATATTTTTCTTTAGCTGGCTTTACATAATTAACAATTAGTTATTCTCTGGGTATTGACTCAGACACCTGTTACAAATATTAAACAGATATTTTTCTTTAGCTGGCTTTACATAATTAACTATTAGTTATTCTCTGGGTATTGACTCAAACACCTGTTACAAATACTAAACGTATTTTTCTTTAGCTGGCTTTACATAATTAACTATTAGTTATTCTCTGGGTATTGACTCAAACACCTGTTACAAATACTAAACGTATTTTTCTTTAGCTGGCTTTACATAATTAACTATTAGTTATTCTCTGGATATTGACTCAAACACCGGTTACAAATATTAAACATATATGTTTCTTAAACTGGAATAAGAAAACCAATGCTTACTTATCCTGGCACTCCTCAAGGGACTTGGCTTGGACAGTGATGGAATCATGAGGCAGGAAATCCATTTCTCTGATCCTCTCGATGACGTATTTCATAGTTGGGCACTCTGTTTTGACAGCTGAGGCTGGTAAGGAGATTAGAGATCTTAATTTTACAGAGACAAAGGATGGGATGATGAGTTTATTTCCTGATGGGTAAAAATTGTTTGGGCTATGTTATATTTCTGCTTACAAATTCATATATGACTAGTTGTTTAAATAACTGATTGTTATTAGAAAATGTTCGTGACCCTTTAAATGTTCCTGAAAAACTGATGAGGTTAGGATGAGAGATGGGTATTCAAAAGTTTACATGTTCTAGTATTCAAATTATTATAAGATGATACTTAGAATTAAACTAAAGTGTTTAAATTGGCGAAACACCCAAGATTTAACTGCAAAATATCTCCTCTTATTTGAAAAGAATAAGTTTAATAAATTCTTTGGATTTACATTTCTAAAAGTAGATAGATAAACTTTGTACCAACTCTTTAACTTTGTAATATCTCATCACACACACACCTTAGTACTAATTTTTCAGTATTAAATGTCCCAGCTGATAATAATCCATTGAGTTAACTTTACTCTTCAACTAGAACCTAGCTATCTAACCTAGATTTAGACCCCGCAGCTTAATTATCATCATTATTATTACTAGATAAACTGCAACCCTAATTGGAAAAGCATAATGCTATGAGCACAAGGGCTCCAATAGGGAGGATAGCTTATGGAGATAAGGAAGTAAGGGACGAGATAGAATAGTATGCTTGAATGTACCATCAAGCAAGAGAACTCTAACCACTAATTGCAAACTATCTCTCCATACTCACCTTCATAGCAGACTTCCCTCATGTGAAAACTTCCGTTTGCCTTCTTGTAGCGGACTTCGTCGAACTGTCCCAGGGGCCTGTATGTGAGGCATTTGGTCTCTGTGTACTCCAGGTTGAAGTTGTAGCTGCTGAATCTCTTTCCGGGAAAGTAATCAAAGCCTACGCAGGTCGTTGTGATGTCTGTCTCAGAAGTCTTGTCCTTCAAGCACAAGTCCTCACATTTGGCCAGGACATTTCCCGGTGTTTCCTTTAGTCTAATCTGATGAGTAAATGAAGGCCATGAGTAATTCTGCTATGTGGACAATCTTACTATACTTTTTTTTTAGTTTTATGTGTTTAAGAAGGAAGGGATAAGAACTTTTCCCCTTTTGGGATTCTATTTTCCTACTAACCAGTTATGAGTCTTAG
>NC_090743.1:117399067-117409067 GCF_036898095.1 Palaemon carinicauda | reverse complement strand
AAACCCCGAGGTACTTAAGGGGGGAGGGGGAGGTCACCCCTTTGGTGCCAAGTCTGAAAGAGCATTTACATTCTAAAGAAATTGGCAATAGGTCACAATAATGCTTGTATAGTAAACAAGGGAAACGGATATATTATATATTTAATTAAATAATAAGTATTAGTTGACCTTTTAGTAACTTCTATGATGGAAAAAATAATTATATAATTAATATAATAAACATTTAAAAAACCTCACCCTTATCAATGCATGCCAATACGTCCCTGATTTATTCAATGTTTGAGTGATTAAATATCAAGTATAACTTAACCTTTTAATAACTTGAGTGATAAAAAAAGCAGCATAACTAAAAATACCACGCCAATATCAATGCATGCCACTGCGTCCCTTGCTCTGTACAATCCCCCGTGTGTAGAAAAAAATGGTCCATAAAATCACCGAGGAAGGTCATTCCCACACAGATTAAATATCATCATTTGCCCATGCATCAGTGCCACCAACCACGCATGCGACAACAACCGGACCGGAAATGGTTGTATTATTAGCAGAAGTTGAACTGTTCATGTGGCCGTGAGTTTCACATCCGATAGTGGGACGATTGTGGCAGATAGTATCCCGTGAGTTGTTGTCCTTCTAATGTGGAACTCGATGGAAGAAGAAGAAGAAGAAGAAGAAGAAAAAGAAGAAGGAGGAGGAGGAGGAGGAGGAGGAGATGAGCCGAGAGATGATTCTGAAGCTTCAGGAGAGAAGAAGATGCTGTTGGAGGAAGAGTTGATTGATGAGGATCTTGATTGAAATGAGGCTTTATTGTGGGGCTTCAGGGGAGAACAGGAGGATGATGGAGGAAAAACAGCTGTATTATATATATATATATATATATATATATATATATATATATATATACATATATATATATATGTATATATATATATGTATATATATATATATATATATATATATATATATATATATATATATATATATATTACCGGCTAGGCTACAATCCCAGTTGGAATAGCAGGGTGCTGTAAGCTCAAGGGTTCCAACAGGGAAAATAGCGGCTATATATATATATATATATATATATTATATATATATATATATATATATATATATATATATATATATATATATATATACATATATATATATATATATATATATGTATATATTACTGTATATGTATATTTATACATATATAATATAATAAAATCTATATATATATATATATATATATATATCTGAATAACAGTGGCTATATATTTATAGTAGTTTATGGGTTTTATAGTATATCCTCTTATGAGGGACGTCCTAACATACGGACCTTCGAGAGGAGGAGGTAGAGTTTGAATAAGATGTGCCACCAGGTGTATTCAGTCCAAGTTTTCGTTCCAGCTGGTTGTCATGCAAGAGAAAGAAGGAGACATTGACCCCTCACCATGCACCATGAGAGCCACATAAGATAGGGGCGTTAAGCGCCCATCATCTCCCCTTCATTCAATTCTTATTGTAGTGTAATGGAACGATGCGCATGCGCCAGTAATCGAATCGTGCAGAGGAGGCATTTCCGCGCATGCGCTCTGAAATGGCTGTCCTTCGTTCGTGTTCTCCCCCCGTTCGGTTTCGTGTGAAAGCTGTTGAAGGTAGTCAGGTAGGTGGACAGGTAGGCTGAGGCTAGGTAGTAGGTTGCACGAGGGTCTGAGACCTAGATAGAAGTCCCAATCAGCTCAGGGGACCCTCATCATGCTCAGATAGACGGTGAGTCCAGAAAATGAATCAATAACTTCAACATGCTCTGAAGGCCAGTGAAATAAGAAATGCTCTGTCCTCTTGGAAATTATAGATTCTCTTGCGCATGCGCTGAAGAACCAGCTAACAACCTGGAGAGGTGGCTTTGGCTTTTATCATAATTAATAGATTGGTCATTGTTTTTTTTTTTTTTCAAAGAGCGACATGCAGGTCCATGGAAAGTCATTGAAAGAGGGAGTTCTCATGCAATAGTTGAAGGCCAATTCCTTTCAGAGTCCTCTGGCACAGGCCCTCTCTCATGCGTCTCAGTGTCCTTTTGCTTTTTCCCCCGAAGGAAGCCCCCTGCAGAAGAGGCAAGGAGAGTATCCTACGTCCACTTAGTCAGGGTCCAATCCAGGATACCAATGATCCTCCATGCGTGAAAACTTACCGGGATTTGCAAGGGCTTCGATAAGGCACCGTCTTCGGGTTCCTCAGTCAGGATCTGGCCCGGAGGACCTACGTCCTCCGACAGCGTCTCATTGCCATCCTTCGAGGAGGACAAGGACTTTTCCAGGTCTCCGTCAGTAGTTGAGTTCCCATCATCCACCACCTGGTTAAGGGCGGGCACTGGTGTCGCGGAAAACGCACGTTGCAAGGGCGTGTGTTGCCCTCCGGCGCCCCCGGCTCTGGCCGCTCCTTCGACCACCTGTCTGTTGATACCGTAGGGCTCGCCTGTGCCCTCGGCAGATGGGAGGATTCCTGGAGGAGATAATCGCATTTCATAAGGGCAGTGTTTCCTCCTGTAGGAATATCGTCAGTCAAGGCTACACAATCGAATGTCTATTATTCCGTCGGTCCAAAGGGCATGCAGAGGATTATATTATTCAATTTATATCCTTTTGTGTCCTATAGGAAGGAATCCTCTAGGGTTTAATCAAGGATTTAGGATGATTTCAAGACAGACAAGCAAGGAGTCGAGGTATCACTCAACTATTCCAATGAAGAAGAAATAGTGTAGTCCAATAAGGCAACTTAAACAATCCTTATAAAAGGATTTGAAAAGGTAGAGAGGTTATTTTGTTAATATGGTAGGCCTATCTCTCTCTCTCTCTCTCTCTCTCTCTCTCTCTCTCTCTCTCTCTCTCTCTCTCTCTCTCTCTCCGCAATATACATTCTCCCCCTCTTTCAAAATAGTCCCTGACATAACCTTCAATCCATCAAATTGACTTTTCTCTTTTTACCCTTGAAATGTCCCCAATAATTACCTAAAGTTTAGCCCCCCTCTAACTTGAGAGGTACTTATGCTTCCCTCCCCTTCCCCCGAGACCTCCCCTATAGCGACAATATATATATATATATATATATATATATATATATATATATATTATACTGTATATATATATATATATATATATATATATATATATACATATGTGTGTATATATACATATATATATATATATATATTATATATATATATATATATATACATATATATATATGTATTGTATAAGAAGGGGAAGGAAAAAAAGACGATGGATTGACGAACTAAGAAAGTTTGCGGGTCTGGACTGGCACCGAAAGACCATAAACGGACGCAAGTGGGACATGTCTGAGGCCTTTGTTCTGCAGTGGACTAGTAATGGCTAATGATGGTTGCATATATATATATATATATATATATATATAATATATATATATTTATATATATATATTTATTTATTATTATTATTATTATTATTATTACTACAAGCTAAGCTACAGCCCTAGTTGGAAAAGCAAGATGCTATAAGCCCAAGGGCTCCAACAGCGGAAAATAGCCCAGTAAGGAAAGGAAATAAGGAAACAAATAACGATCTGAGAAATAATGAACAATTAAGATTAGATATGTTAATATATATATATATATATATATATATATGTATATATATATATATATATATATATATATATATATATATATATATATCCTTGCCGAGGGACTACCTCTCAGTACCTCACTCCCTCCCAATGTCTCCCTCCCAGCCTGACGATGCTACTCCAATCAAGGCTGTAACATGGCTTTACATGGGAGGCGTTTGATATCCGTTCAGCCTTACGCCAATGTCACCAATTTATTTATTATACATCATATATTTTTCAGGCTTGGATGAAGGCGTGAATGGCGTAGGTACGCCTGACTATTTGCGTAATGTCAATATGCGTTGGAGGACGACTGATGCGATCTAACCCTATATTTTTTAAAGAGGATTTCTTCCTCTTTTAGGATTTAATATGAGTAACAACGCTTTGAAGGTATTTTCAATAAGGTTTTGAATTACATATTCGAGTTTTACATGTTGTATTATTCAACTCGACAGTCCTTGACCTTTAATTCTGCGACGTCATACTGCATGATTTACTGTTTTTTTTTATATATATATATCGTGAGAGTTCATAACCTTGTGATTTGTGACGCCTTTTCTATATACATCATTATTGTACCGTAAAATTTGATAATTCATGGTTATGACAAGTTAATGGAAGGGTTATTTTCATAGTTATATATATGTTTTATATATTATCATCATCTCCTCCTACGCCTATTGACGCAAAGGGCCGCGGTTAGATTTCGCCAGTCGTCTCTATCTTGAGCTCTTAATTCAATACCTCTCCATTCATCCTCTCCTTCGTGCTTCATAGTCCTCAGCCATGTAAGTCTGGGTCTTCCAACTCTTCTAGTGCCTTGTGGAGCCAGGTGAATGTTTGGTGAACTAATCTCTCTTGGGGAGTGCGAAGAGCATGCCAAAACCATCTCCATCTACCCCTCATCATGATCTCTTCCACATGTGGCACTCGAGTAATCTCTCTTATAGTTTCATTTCTAATCCTGTCTTGCCATTTAACTCCCAATATTCTTCAGAGGGCTTTGTTCTTAAATCTATTGGAGATTGTTTCATTGTCATACCATGACTCATGTCCATACAGTAACATCGATCTCACTAAACTGATATATAGTCTGATTTTTATATGTAATTTCAGGCGATTTGATTTCCAAATTTTGCTTAACCTAGCCATTGTCTGATTTACTTTTTTTTCAATCTTTCACCAAACTCTAATTCTAAAGACCCTGTATTGGAGATCATAGTTCCTGAATACTTGAATGATTCTACCTCATTAATCTTTTCTCTTCAATGATATTTCCTCTTCCATTGCATACTCCGTTCTCATCATCTCTGTCTTTCTTATATTTATCTTCAGCTCAACCTCGTGGGATATTTCATGCATTCTGGTAAGCAAGCATTGCAAATCCTGTGGTGTTCTGCTAACAAGGACAGCATCATCAGCATATTCTAGGTCTGCTAAATTCCTATCACCAATCCAGTCCAATCCTTCTCCACCATCTCCGACTGTTCTACGCATTACAAAATCCATGAGGAGGATAAACAACATAGGTGACAACACATTCCCTTGGAGTATTCCGCTGTTCACTGGAAATTAATTTAATAAGACTCCATTGCCATTATTTTTGCACTTGTGCTCATGAACAGATTTAATCAAATTTACATATTTAAGAGGAATTCCATAATAACGCTGGACTCTACACAAAATTGGCCGGTGCACACTATCAAAGGGTTTTTCATTGTCCAGAAATGCCATCAAAGGGGGATTTTTATATTCTACACATTGCTGAACAAGATGTCTCAAAATGAGAATCTGGTCAATGCAAACTTCTACCTTTTCTAAATCCTGCTTGTTCATCTCGCAGCTTTTCGTCAATCTTTCTCTCCAGTCTCTTTAGAATAAGCATACTTTATATTTTCATAACATATGACGTAAGTGTTATGTCTCTGTAATTATTGCAGTCAGTCAGGTCTCCATTTTTTTGGTATTTTCACCAACACTCTTAACTCCCATTCATCAGGTTTTGCCTCTTCATGCCACATTTTACAAAATAATCTCTAGGAGTCACTTCATTTTCTGCCAGTATCATCTCGGCAGTTATTCCATCGTATCCCGGGACTTTCCATCTCTGTAGTTTTTTTGAGGATAGCTTCGACTTCACACACACTGAATTCATTCATGGAGCATCAAGGTCTTCACCAGCTTCAGGTATATCAATCAAATTATTCCCTTTATATCTCCTATTCATAACCTCACTAAAGTGTTTTATCCAACGTTGTCTTTCTTCATCTTCTGTTGCTATAACAGAGTCACCTCTCTTTTTAATGGGTATATGCTGCTTCTTCTTTGCCCCAGTCGAGATTTCATTAATAATCCATGAGCAATTCTTACACCATAGCCAGTTCCCGAATTTATAGCTTTGTTAGCCTCGTCTGCTTTACTATCTAGATATTATCTACAGTCAGACACTTACTCTTTATTGTATAGGAGAGAGAGAGAGAGAGAGAGAGAGGAGAGAGAGAGGAGAGAGAGAGAGAGAGAGAGAGAGAGAGAGAGAGAGAGAGAGAGAGCGAGCCATTCTTACAAGAATTTTGGATGTCTCAAAGACTTTTTAGTCCATCCGCGGAGACCCCATTTGCTCTTTGGTAGAGCGATTTAGTTTAAACATTTGGAGATTTCTTATGATCTTGTCTAATTTATTCTTGAACTCGTTTACCGTGTTACTGTTTACTACATTTGCGGGAAATCTCTTCGAAGTATTTGCTATTTTGTATGTAAAGAAATTGCTACATTGAGTGATGTATCTTTTCAATTCAAGTTTGTATCCGTTACAATCTGGACTGATTTGTGCTAAGCGTGAATAGATTGTTGTAATCTATATTGTTATTCCTTTAAGAATTTTGAATGCTTCTATTAAGTGTCCCCTTAGTTGTCGAATTTGTAGATCGAATAAGTTCAAACGTTCCATCCTTCGTCTATATCCAAATTGTCTTAGTGTTGGATAAACGAGAGAGAGAGAGAGAGAGAGAGAGAGAGAGAGAGAGAGAGAGACAGAGAGAGAGAGAGACAGACGCAGGATTAATTTTCATGAATGTCATTGAAAAGGAAGGTCGTTGATTGGCATTCCATAAATCCTCTTGTCATATATAGCCATTTTTTCCCATCTAATAACATTGAACGATGTCGGATGACGCAATATTGAAAACCAACAAATTCTTTCTGGTGTAGATGATGGGTTGATCTCTCTCTCTCTCTCTCTCTCTCCTCCTCTCTCGTCTCTCTCTCTCTCTCTCTCTGCTATATAATAAAGAGCAAGTGCCTGTATATATACATTCCCAGATATTTTTTCTCCAGATTAAGAGGTAAATTCCCCCCCCCCTTCTCTCTCTCTCTCTCTCTCTGAATCATAGCTGACCTATTACTCCGAATGGCCTATATGTGAGTTCTAAACCTCTCTCCCCCCACCTCATTGTCAAGCGAGCCACAGGCCAAAAATAATAATAATAACAATGACTGACGAATGGAACGGGTTATTATTGCCTCATATTTAAACATGAACTATGGCACTAAACGGTAAATCGTTTTCTCTATTACGCAAGACTGAAATAACGGCGAAGGGGGCGGCTGGAATAAACGGCGACTGGTTGCTCGTTATTTCCGTGTTACACAAAAGAGAAATTTCTATTTTTTCACATTCCTATTCAGAACCGCGAAACTGATGGAGGCTATGTCAGCATATTTATTGTTTAGGTTTTCATAAGGCTTCGTATGTTTTTGTCGTAATTGTCGAGTCGTTTGAACGAAAATATAAGGGAATTTAGCTAGATATACTTTGGCGTATCGTTCATGTCATAATTATCATCTCATTTTGAACGAAAATATAAGGAATGTAGCTAGATATAATTTGGCGTATCTAACATGTCATAATTATTGTTTCGTTATGAACGAAATTATAAGATAATGTAGCTTTTATTGAACTTCAAAAGTTCAAAGTTGCAGCAAATGTTTTTTATGTTGAACAGGCTGACATAAGTCTTTTTATAGTATATATGTAAAATATGTTTTGATGGTACTGTTTTTTGAATATTTTAATTTAATTGTTCATTATTTCTCATGTAGTTTCTTTCATCACTGGGCTATTTTCCCCTGTTGGAGCCGTTGGGCTTATAGGATCTTGCTTTTCAACTAGGGTTGTAGCTTAGCTAATAATAATAATAATATAATAATAATAATAATAATAATTAAGAATATGCGTTTTTAAAACCACAAAACCTATTTCCAAGTGTAGAAATAAATGAAATCATACTAGTCGAGGTAGGGTTCGAACGCACCTACTCTAAAACAGAATTTGAGAGAGAGAGAGAGAGAGAGAGAGAGAGAGAGAGAGAGAGAGTTTTTAACAAGTGCTCTATTAAACTGCATTTCCTGTGGTATGTTAACCACGCCCATATCAGTACTTCCTTCCTTCCGCACTTACAAACCTCACACTCATTCAACCCTCACCTCCGCCCATCCCCCCCCTTCTCTCTCTCTCTCTCTCTCTCTCTCCGTCCATACCAACAGATAGTCCTGTTATTCTTATATTTTTGTTTATTCAATTACTTATCCATTTATGTACTTTTGAACGTCCTATTTTCAATATTTCTCTTTCTCTCTCTCTCCTCTCTCTCTCTCTCTCTCCTCTCTCTCCTCTCTCTCTCTCTCTTTCTCTCTCTCTCTCTCTCTTATTTCAATGTTGTTTACGCTTTCCAAGTTCATTTTAAGAATCCCAAGAGATCCTTAGATAAACGAATAGACAGACAGACAGGCAGATAAAAAGATAGACAGACAGACAGACAGCTAGATAGATAGATAGATAGACCAACAGATAGATAGATAGACAGATAGACCGACAGACAGCTAGATAGATAGATAGATAGAAAGACCGACAGATAGATAGATAGATAGATAGATCAACAGACAGCTAGATAGATAGATAGATAGACCGACAGATAGATAGATAGATAGATAGATCAACAGACAGCTAGATAGATAGATAGATAGACCGACAGATAGATAGATAGACCGACAGATAGATAGATAGATATGATTGTATAAAGGGATAGAATAGATAACGGATGTAGAGATAGAGAGATAGACACACAGACAGAAAAATAGATAGATAGATAGACAGAGAGATGGGCTGGTATAGAATAATAGATATACCTCTATAGATAAAATAGTAACAAAACAAACAGGTTAATGACTTAACGACCCCCTATTTATCTACGGATAATTACAGGTCTCACTATTTTCCCCCTTTTTTTTAAACGTTCAGTCATTCACCTATCCCTAGTTAAGGGAAATTCCCACGTACTGGGGTCGAGGGTCAGTAGCTTCTGCTGTTGGGGGGGGGGGAGTGTGGGGGAAAACCGGGGTAAGTTAGGGAGGTGAATATTGTAAATTTCCCCAACGCCGTTGTTGTTGGGGTATTAAAGCCAACACTTGTTGTTGGCACGGGCCCCAACGCTGTTAAAGCGAAAGGAGCAGTCGAGGGAAAACTGGGGATTTTCTTCTGTATTTTATTTGATTCTTGGGGTAATTTCCTTGAAATTTTAGGGGATTTTGGGACAGTAGCATGCGAGACGCACAGATTTTAAAGTTCAGAAGGAGCAGTGCTTGAGTCTACACACACACACACACACACACACACACACACACACATATAATATATATATATATATATATATATATATATATATATATATATACACATATACACATAGCAACAACAACAAATGCACCTGTTTCTAGTCCACTGCAGGACAAAGGCCTCAATGTACTTATTCATGTCTGGGGTTTAGCTAGTTTTTGTCACCACGCTGGCCACTGATGAGTGGTGATGATGGGAAGCTTTATTCTGATCGGTCACTGAAAACCAACCTAGTATGGATGACTCTGAATAGTACAGCTTTGTTGAGCATGGTGATAAACAAATTTTCACTGCGTTAAGATATATATATATATATATATATATATATATATATATATATATATATATATATATATATATATATATAATATGTGTGTGTGTGTGTGTGTGTGTGTGTGTGTGTGTGTGTGTGTCATTCAAGATGCTACGGTCAAAAGCATATAAATGCTGCTACTAAAACCAATATATTTATAAATTATGAACACTTGCATATATGTGCACCGAATCATTGGTGAGCACTGTTATTTATATGATCTGAGCACTTGTGCAATCATTAAATACGTGAACTTCATTCACTAGAATTGCAAAATGAATGTCAATTAAATTGACCCAAACATCAAATTAATAAGTAAATAACCAAATGAATAAATAAATGAATAAATCATAAGAAAATCTCAATTCTTCACAAAGTAA
>NC_090743.1:117389504-117394504 GCF_036898095.1 Palaemon carinicauda | reverse complement strand
GAGTTGCCAAGTACTACTCTCCCGTACACTACACACGCCACACCAGACGGATCTATCAGTCAGCTGGCTTCACCCACCCTTTGTCCCCGAAATAAAAAAAAAAAACATAACATCCTATCAACAGGTGTTTCGAGAAATTCTAAAGCACGTTGTACAGAGTTTTCCAGAGCATATGTTACTGAGAATTCTCTCTCCAACATGATGCAATACCTCATAAAATATAAAAGAACATTACCTAAGCCCTTGTTTATATCTAGCATGAATTCCACAACACTCTCAAATTGGTTATGCAACACTTAGGAAAAAACATATGTGAAATTAAAAGTTAATTCTTAAAAAATAACGTAAATGTACATATACTAATTTGAATAAAGAATATAATGAAATCCACGACGAAAGTTTTACGTAATTTACATAAAATACTTACACATACAAAAGAGGAACTCATTTCACAGGCTGCCTAACCTCTCTTCAATGCACAAATAAAATATAAATAAATTCACTAACAAACTACGGCATTTTCTCTGCACTAGACCAGCTTTGCAAGAATATATATATATATATATATATAGAAATATATATATATATATATATATTTATATATATATATATATATATATATGTAGAAATATATATATATATATATATATATAGAAATATATATATATATATATATATATATGTATATATATATGTATGTATACAGTATATGTATATATATATGTATATATATGTATATATTTATATTCAAATAAGCCATTTATTATACTCCTAATATCAGGATTCTCTCGCTATACCTCGGAATCAGAGACCCAAGGGGGAATCAACTCAAAGATACTAGCTTCTGGTCGGCCGTGGAATCAAACCCGGGCTCGAGAAACTCGGAGATTATTATTATTATTATTATTATTATTATTATTATTATTATTATTATTGTTGTTGTTGTTGTTATTGTTATTGTTATTATTATTATTATTATTATTATTATATTATAAGTAATAGTAGCAGTTAGTACCGTTGGGACTATCAGGATGAGCGATGAGGCACAAACACCATGACATCATCGGAGAGAGAGAGAGAGAGAGAGAGAGAGAGAGAGAGAGAGAGAGAATTTTCGTATGACATTTGTTCTTCCAAAGATTTTTTGAACAGTGATGTTCATAATTGGTCGATATCAATTTTTTTTTCTCGTGATATTAATGATTGATTGAATTATTCAACGCTAAGTCTTATTACACAATATTAGTAGCATCATACACTTCCACAAAGGGCTCATCAGTAGTACATCGAACCCTTTTACATTCGTTGCTGTATTCAAATTTGGACTTGGCAAAGTTGAATAGTGTATGATAATATATGAATATTTGCACTATATGTATATTTATACATGCATACACATTATATATATATATATATATATATATATATAAATGTATATAGGTATATATACGTATGAGGCCCTTTGCGTCAATAGGCGTAGGAGATGATGATGATGATGAGGATGATATATATATGTATACCTACTGTATATTTGTATAAATCTATATAAACACGTACACAGATTCATACAATATAAATATGTATATTTATTTATATATTTATGTTTCATATTTCAAATAAGCCATATATATTAATACATTAAAGTCTGGATTCTCTTAACGACCTCGGGATTAGAGCCCCAGGTGAAATCACTCGAAGGCTATATTACCTGACCGGCAGGGTTTCGAACCCTGGTCCAGGATACTTGTATGACATTGACCTTACCCACTTAGCCACCTGGCTAAGTGGTAAGGTCAATGTCATACAAGTATCCTGGACCAGGGTTCGAAACCCGGCCTATCAGATACTATAGTCTTTGAGTGATTTCGCCTGGGCTCTAATCCCGAGGTCGTTAAGAGAATCCAGACTTTAATGTAGTAATATTTGAAATATGAAAAACACGTTTAAATGTGCAAAATCTATCATAATTATGTATCTATCTATCTATCTATATATATATATATATATATATGTATGTATATATATATACATATATTTATATTTATGTATATACAGTATATGCATGTACATATACTGTACTTTCTGACCATTGACACCTTAACGTGGTAGGAAAGAGTTTGCGTATCTCCTTGATTAGGAAACCTTTACTAGTTAGGGACACCCATGCAAGGTAGGTTTACTGTGAACGATCAGAGGGAAGCCTCCCACCACCACCAATCCTCACGGGCCAAACCCCAGTCATGAAGGACAAGTTTGAGGCCTTTGTCCTGCAGTGGACTAGAAACGGCTACATTTGTGGTTGTTATATATATATATATATATATATATATATTACGACTAGAGAATTACGTAAATTAACGAGCTCCCAAACTCATATGCTATATATTACAAAATTTAATACACAATAGAAAAATTCCTCCGAGCTCTGAGAATAATACGCAACTCCCAACGATAATATATATGAACGCTGAATATATAAAAAGTGTCTTTACTTTACACTCAAATCAAAACTGGGTGATTACTCTACTTTTTACCGGAATTATTCTTAAATCAACCTCTAACTTCGGTTCTTAGGGGATATGGGCAAAGCACTGAGAAAAATATTGGTGATCGAAATGGTACACACTTTTCAAAAATAAATATATTTTATATAAAGTTGATAATTCAAAATTAATACCAAAATTAAATCACTCGAAATATTAAATCTGAAGTAAACCTTATTGTAAGACAAAAAGAAAGACACACTATAAAAACTTTACTGTACAATCACTTGTTTCACTAGAAAATAATTTCTAAAAATAGTTAGAGTTTTGCAATGAATAAATAAATAACACTTTAACACTTATAGAAAGTAGATCAGAATTACACTTTCATATACATCAACTGATACTCTTGTGTCCTTTGACTCATTTAAGATTACCGAACGGTTAAGCAAAAATAAATACACTTCAGTGTTTAGCCTAAATCTCACTGTACCAGTTACAAAAATTTATACTATAAAATGTACTTACAGTAACACACTTCACTTTTAATTAATCACCCGATAATATCACTAACGTTTGAACAACGCTATCACAATATATGTTGGATAGAAATCTCTATTCACGCTTGGGAGGAGACACTTAGCATGTAGTGGCTGGATAGTGGCTGGTGTAAGCACAAATCTTGTGGGGTCATCAGGCTGGGTCCTTTTTGTTTCCTATGCATTGCTAGGTCCTTATATATTAAATTAATTAATTCCAGATCCTTCCAGTTTGGCCTACTGGAAGCGTGGGGACATGGCTTTAGCGATGTAAGGTTGCCTACTTGGCAATTTGAAGAAGGGGTACTAACGTTGCTTGTGAGGCAACTCTCTCAGCTAACTCTGACCCCCTCCTCTTGTAACATTAAAAAAAAAGATTATTTTGTAGTCAAGAACTTTCCTGGAACTTCCAACCACATGAAAACATGATGTAATCCCTAACGTGTGTGTCATACAGCATACCTTTTAACATGTTACATAAGACTTCGTAACAAAACTATGTGAATGAAAATTTAACTGATTAAAATAACGCAAGTTTACATATTCGGAACTGAATGAAAATACAATTTAAGAATGACGAAAGTCTTATGTAATTTACATACATTATTTAATCCTACATGAGTGGAACTCACCTTACGAGCTGGCTATACATCTCTTGAATACACAAATAAAATACATGAATAAAATGTTCTACTCTCATGAAGACCAGCTTTGTAAGTATATATATATATATATATGTGTGTGTGTGTGTGTATATATATATATATATATATATGTATATATATATATATATATATTAAGCTAAAAAGCCTTTGGAGAATACATTTTGAAGAGGAAAAACAGACATTACTTTTTTAGAAAAAGTGAAAATAACTAAAACTTTTGAATAATTTTGACCTTCCTCCCTTCCTCCCTTCCTCCCTCCTCTCTCCCTCCCTCCCCCTTAAAGCAACACCCTCCCTTAAAGCAACCCCCTTCCCTCCCCTATGCATCGACAACAATGGATACATGACTAAGCGAGTTGTGAGCTGGCGAATTCGTTTGAACATTATAAAGAAAAAACATTGATAAATATCTTTAAACAGACGAGTGGATGTGACTTATAGATAGATGCACAATGTAAGAGAAAGACTAATAAATAAGGAATAATACGGGGTGAGAAATAAGCAAATAAGGGTGCTTAGAATTCTCGGTCTGATTGCAAATATGAATAGCGAAATTGTTGCTAATTATAACCACAATTACAGCCATTCTGAGCCACCATAGTCTGATTTATGGCTTGTTTGGCGTGGGACCCAAATTCTGATTTCCGGAAAAATACAGAATTGACTTTTAACATTTTTGCAGTAGAGTGTTTTTTGTATAAATTAATTTTATTTTTCATCTTGCGATATCCGTATTTTGCACTTTGAAATCATCTGTTCTGGGCCTCGACTGACCTGGGATTGTCGTGAGGTAATTTTTTGACTTTTGTATAAATTGATAATTTTTTTTTCTTTTAGCATTTTGTCAATCGTCTGCTCAAGGCTTTGACTGACCCGCAGTAATCCAGATTTTATTTTATTTTGTATAAATTAATGTTTTTTTTTCTTTATAAATGAATTTTTTTTTCAATCACCTGCCCTTAGTGTCGGCTGACATGAACTAATCCAGAGGTAATTTTTTATACTGTTTTACATAGATTAATGTTATCGTTTTTCTTTTTGCATTTTGCAATCATCTGTTCATGGTCTCAACTGCCCTGGAATAATCCAGAGGTAATTTTATATTTTATATTTTCATTTTGCATTTTGCGATCAACAGTTCTTGGTCTTAAATGTCCTAGGGGTAATCAGGAGTTGCGTCTTGTTTCAAGACAGCTGCGTAGAACTTCTTACGAAAATGGTTAATGGTCTTTGCATATAATATGTACACTGTGTTAATCTTAAAATACAGTATCATTGTATACATATTGTACAGTGTAGTATTAAAGTAATCT
>NC_090743.1:117369504-117384504 GCF_036898095.1 Palaemon carinicauda | reverse complement strand
CTATATATATATATATGTTTATATATATATTTTTGGGCTCAAGCCATGGCGTCCTGATGGAAGGTTTCTTTTTGGTAGCTTCCTTGGGTATATCACTACTAAATATTCCCAGAGAATTTAACCACAGGTTATCACAGAATTCTAACTTCTGGAGCGAGTATCCTAAAGGTTTCCCTTTTAAGACATCGTATATCAACAGGGGACGCATGTATTAACGCGCCACATAGCTATCTACACCCCAAACAGAGTTAACACTTCGGTGTGTAGGGGCGGAGAATAGCTGGGAGCCGTTCCACAGCTAATCTCGTTCGTGGCTACTTTTGGTACTCGAGACGTAAACAAACGGGCGCCATTGCTAAATGACGTCACGTCCGTCGTCATCCTTCTGCTAGTAGCTTGCCTTACTTAGACGGATTTTCCCTACGCTCTTTAGATCAACCTGCATCTTCGTCATGTCGCTACCTTCGGCCTCGCCTTCTTCTGGAAAGTTGAGTACAAGGTTCCAGTATTGTTTAATTAAGCTCTGACCGTAAAGTAAATTTTACTTTTCGAGATATTTGATGTTTTGTGGCAGAGCTGTGCCTCGACCGGACCCGCCATTTTATGGCGTCGCTGTTGTTTGCATGCCTTATTTAGTTAGCCTCAACAGCGTTTTTCCGGCCTCTTTAACTAATCGATACTATTAGTTATTTAGTCTTCATAGCTAGGAACTTTTATATCGTGTTTTGACGCCTTTTTATCGGTCATCGACTGACCCCATACCAGTTGGCTACTATAGCCCCTAGGCCAGAGCGCCTATATCAGTGTTCATGCATGATATTTATCAGTGATCCTAGGTTAATTATGAAGATAGCGGCATTATTTTGCAATACTTTTTGACTGTGATGCAAGTGTTTTCGCCTTCAGGGACCATATAAGGGATAGGTTAGATAGTGAGTCTTTCTAACCTAACCTACACGTAGGACCCCTATATGCTTCCTTCATCCCCTGCCTTAGGGCATCCCCTCTGCATAACCTTGCTCCCCCTACCACGTAAGGGGTTCAAGCACTTATCAGAGTATTATATCGCTTCTCTGTCCTCCCTAAGGGAATGATTCTCCCTTAGGGTTGCGTCCGAGAATGAGGAACGACTAGTCCTTCCTCTATTGCTGGGGTTAGGTCTCCGACCATCCCTGCAATAGCGATACGTCTTCCATCCTTCCTAGTTCAGGATGTAACATCCCTGCTCTAGGTTGGGTTTTGGATGGGTTTGTTGCGTACCTTGCTGAAACAATACCCATGCACCGTTTTCAGACAAGCTGCCTTACCTTAGGCTAGGGAGTGTCCTCCCTTCCTCGGTGGCCGCTCTGGTACAGAACCTCCTCCACAGAAGACCCTTCTCTTCTCCCCTCCCCACCTATCTCTTGTATGGCCTAGCCTATACTTAGGTTAGTCTATACCCATCTGTCCCCTGTCCTACAACTCCTCCTTAGGGTGGAGTGATAGGGCTACCTTGAGCTCCTGTGTGCAGTCTGCTCTGGTACATATACCCTTCATAGTGTCCTATCGGGTTAGCCACTGGATGCGTTCTGTCTGCAGGGGTTCTCCCCCCTTCTTGGGTGTCCCCTAGCCCTCCCTTGGGCTACCTTAGCTCCCGGTCCTCTGCGGCCCCTGCTTCTGGGTGATAGGGCTAGCCTCTATCATGGGTACACCCACTCAGGTGGGATGTCTTGGGGTCCGTGGCCGGACCCCTACATCCCTCCTTCTGTCTCTTTCACTATCCGGGTGCCGGTCCCTTGCCGCCTCCGCTGTCGGTGATACCCACCTCCTACCTTGGTGACTTATCCCTTACCCTCTGGACTGCCAGTCCTCCGTGTGCCGGGGGACTGCCGCCTGCCGCCGGCATCCAGCCGATGGCCTTCCCTCTTTCCTCATAGCTTTGGTCGTCCGTCCACCGGCCGGCCCCCGGAGTTCCGGCATCCGCTGCCGGCAGTCCGGTTCTGCTATAACCATCCTTGTTCCTGTCACCAAGCCGGCAACCTCCGGCTGCCGGAGCCGCCGCTCCCCACCGGCGTGCCGCCGCTGTGCCGGCGGCCGCCACCCTGGTATTACTCTTGACTTCTATATTGTCTTCCCTAATGCCAGAAACTCTGCTGGAGCGGCTCCGGCGTGCCGACGGTCTGCCGGAGCCTTCCGGAGGCGTCAAGGCGACTTGCACCCCCTTCTACTAGCTATCATCTGATATTGATAGCCCTACACTGCAACCAGATGACTTGTTTACGTAAATGGATCGGTATTTTATTACCGTTCTATTAGTAATCATGCTGTCTTCTTGCATATCACAGATTTCCAGCATGCTGTGTGTATCTTAGCACGGCTGGTTGCCGGAAACCGTTACCCTATGGGATCTTCTAGTCCCCAATTCTGGAACTGAGTGGCCTCAGTCCTAGCCTTATATCCTTGACGATTTCTAATAGAATTCCCACTGCCCTACGGGCATTCTATGTTGAATTCTATCCTGTGCCTTCGGTCACTTCGGATTGTCCATGGATGAAGGTTACGGTAACCAGCCGGGCGAGATACACAGATTATGTACCTATCCTCTCTCAGCCCATCCTCTGTGCATCACACCTATTGTCAAGTTAAAATTAATGATTAATATTTAACTTTAGTTTAAGAGTCATTCTTATGACCCCCCCCCCCATACTCATATTCTCTTTCTTTTACAGGAGGAGCAGATGAAGTGTGACCACGGCTTCTGTGCAGTGAAGCGCCCGCACTTCTACGGGCATACGGCGTGTAGGACCCACGCCCCTTGTGCCAACAAGAAAGGGGATCTGAAGTTCTGGGACCCGCAGAACTGTATGGTCTGCCAGGATCGCCTGGTCGATGCCTTTCATAACCCTCCCTCAGCGGAGATCAGGGACGCTTCTCGGGATAAGCTACGCAAGTGGGTGCGTGGCTTCCAGAAGAACGCCACTGGACCATACCTGGCCACTGAAGACATGAGGGCCTTACTGTTCCCAAAGGCCTCCCCTGATTCTGTGGTACCCAAAGACCAGATCCCCACCGTCCAGATCACGGTGGAACTCGACGTAGTCATGGCCCAGTCCATGCACGAGTGTCGCCTGGATTCCGAGAACGATGAACACATGTCGGATATTTCGGAGGACACGGAGAAGACCCTCATGGCCCAAGGCGCGAAAGATGAAGAAGACCAGGTGGAATACACCGAGTCGGAGCAGGAGGTCGCTCCGCCTTCCATCACCGCCCCTACTCCTACACCGACGGAAGTGTCTCTCCCGTCTACCTCCGCTACCCCGGAACCCATCCCATCCGCCCAAGAGATGTTCCGGATGATTAAAGCCCTTATGGAAGAGAAACTTCAAGTGACTCATGAGTTCATCATGTCCATGGGAGGGTCCAAAGAACCGAAGAAGATCTCGGTTAAGGACCTCCCTGCATGCTCACATGCCAACCCTTGGAGGTACGGTCCCCCTGGAAGAAGTGGAGTTCTTCCCGAACTTTGAGGCTTACCCGGACTGTTACGTCCGGCTTCGTTCTGAACCTGCCTCTAAAGAAGAGACCGAACCCAAGGAGGTGATAGTGTTCGATCTCTCGAAGGCTCAGGTTATGCTAGCCACCGCATTCAAAAGTAGAGGTTTTACCTGCTCTAAGCTTCCGGCCCTGAGCAAGAAGCACCCTACTTACGTCGCACCCGACGATGCAGTCCTTCCCTTCACGGAAAAGGCCTTCGCTGCGTGCCACAAGGCTGTGGAAGAAGGAAAACCCTGCCCTGCACTGGAGGAGTGCAGACCCTTCTCCATGGTAACTCCCCCCGATGCTCGACACTAGAAGGATATCCAGCATACCTTCGTGGTAGGAAAATTAGATCCTGACGTAGCCGGACGTCAGTTTAACGAGGACCTCCCGAAACTCAACGACCATCTCCTTCGTCGGGAACAAGATACGAAGGAAAGGCTCCCAGCATCCATGTCCCTCCAGGTACAACTTGATGTCATGGCTGGTGACACCAGAGCCCCAGACCACTACATGGTAATCGCCAAATCGCACATGGCGACTCTGGTGAAGGACTTGTACCACTTCATGAAGGCTCGGAGAGCCTGTCGAGAATTCGTGTTCTTAAGTGCCACTGTGAAACACGAACCCCGGAGGCTGATTTCCTCCAACATCTGGGGTAAACACCTCTTCCCCTCCGATCTTGTGAAAGAGATCACTGACAAGGCTGCCACTGAGAATAGGAACCTTCTTAACAAGTGGGGCATGTCAAAAAAGAGGAAATCCTCTCAGGACGATGGCCCTCAACCTAAGAGGAAATCCTCCAAGCAAACCCCCCAGCAACGTCAACAGCGACGACAGTTTCCGGGACCCGCTACTCCCCAAGTGGGTGCTCAGCCACAACAGACCTTTCAGTTGGTCACCCAACCGGTTTTGTCCCAGTCACCGGTTTTCACCCCTGCCTTTGAGTAACGGACAACTACCTTTCGTCCCAAAGGTAGAGGCTCAAACAGGGGTGCAGGCAGAGACGCATCTCGCCGCCCCTCCAGAGGCAGAGGAGGAAGGGGAGCTAGCGGCCGAGGCAGTAAGCCCTCGGGACACCAGAAGCAATGAAGTGCTTCCGGTGGGAGGAAGACTCCGCCAATTCCAGGATCGTTGGACCTTCGATCCCTGGGCACACAGCATCGTCAAGAAAGGTCTAGGCTGGAGTTGGACTCAACCACCCCCAACCTTCCAGCAATTCTTCCAACGATCAACCCCCCTTCTGGAAGAATATGTCCTAGATCTCTTGAACAAGAAGGTGATAAGGAGGGTAAAGTCCACCAGGTTCCAAGGGAGACTGTTTTGCGTCCCCAAGAAAGACTCCGACAAACTCAGAGTCATTCTGGACTTATCCCCCCTCAACAAGTTCATAGCGAACGACAAGTTCAAGATGCTGACTCTTCAACAGATAAGGACCCTTCTGCCTCAAGGTTCTTACATGGTCTCCATAGACCTGGCGGATGCCTACTGGCACGTTCCAATGAACCATCACGCTTCCTCCTACCTAGGATTTCGACTCCAAAGGAAAAGCTACTCCTTCAGGGCCATGCCCTTCGGCCTCAACGTGGCCCCTCGGATCTTCACAAAGCTGGCGGACGCCATAGTACAACAGCTCCGCCTCCAAGACGTCCAGGTGATGGCTTACCTCGACGATTGGCTAGTCTGGGCTCCATCGCCCGAGGATTGTTTAAAATCCTGCAGCAAAGTCACCCAGTACCTAGAACACCTGGGATTCAAGATAAATGCGAAGAAATCTCGCCTCTCTCCAGCTCAGAAGTTCCAATGGTTAGGAATCCAGTGGAACCTTCAGTCACACCGCCTTTCCATCCCCCAGAAGAAAAGGAAGGAAATAGCAGGGTCTGTCAAGCGACTACTGAAATCCAAGCGGATCTCAAGACGCCAGCAGGAACGAGTTCTAGGCTCTCTACAGTTCGCCTCAGTGACAAACTTGGTGCTTCGTGCACAGCTAAAGGATGCCGCGGGAGTCTGGAGACGTTCTGCATCCATCGCTCGAAGAGACCTCAAGAGACGGCTCCCGAACAGACTTCGACTTCTCCTCAAGCCGTGGTCGGAAGCAAAGGCCCTGAAAAGGTCCATCCCTCTTCAACACCCACCTCCATCACTCAACATCCACACGGACGCTTCGCTGGAGGGTTGGGGAGGTCACTCCCACCAAAAACAGGCTCAAGGCACGTGGTCTCCACTATTCAAGACGTTTCAGATCAACATCTTGGAGGCCATGGCGGTCCTTCTAACACTGAAGAAACTTTCCCCGCCTCCCTCGATCCATATTCGTCTAACCCTAGACAACTCGGTGGTAGTTCGATGTCTCAATCGCCAAGGCTCAAGATCGCCCCAGATAAATCAGGTGCTTCTAACAATCTTCCGTCTGGCAGAGAGGAAGAAGTGGCACCTATCTGCAGTTCACCTACAAGGATTCCGCAACGTGATGGCGGACGCTCTATCCCAGACAAGCCCGATAGAGTCGGAATGGTCTCTAGACGCAAGATCATTCTCCTTCATCTCCCACCAAGTCCCGGAACTTCAGATCGATCTCTTCGCAACGAGCGACAACAATCAACTTCCTCGTTATGTGGCCCCGTACGAGGACCCCAAGGCAGAGGCGGTGGACGCCATGTCCCTGGATTGGAACAGATGGTCCAAGATCTACCTGTTCCCTCCCACCAACCTTCTGCTGAAAGTCCTCTCCAAGCTGAGAACCTTCAAAGGGACAGCGGCCCTAGTGGCTCCCAAGTGGCCCCGGAGCAACTGGTACCCCCTGGTCCTGGAGCTGCAGCCCACGCTGATCCCTCTCCCGGGCCCAGTTCTCTCCCAGCAAGTACAGAAGTCGACTGTCTTCGCTTCATCATCGAAAATCAAGGACCTTCATCTCATGATTTTCTCTCCCTAGCCGCGAAGAAGAGGTTTGGGATCTCGAAGAAAAGTCTAGACTTCCTCGAGGAATACAAGACCGAATCCACAAGACGGCAATACGAATCATCTTGGAGAAAATGGGTCTCATTCGTCAAGGCAAAAAATCCTACGGAAATCACCATTGATTTTTGCATGTCTTTCTTTATTCACCTTCATGGACAGGGCTTAGCAGCCAATACGATTTCTACTTGCAAATCGGCCTTGACTAGACCACTGTTGTATGCCTTCCAAATTGATCTGTCCAGCAACATCTTCAATAAACTGCCGAAAGCATGCGCTCGTCTACGCCCAGCACCCCCACCGAAACCGATCTCCTGGTCATTGGACAAGGTGCTCCATTTCGCCTCCTACTTGGATAATGATTCATGCCCTCTCAAGGATCTGACTCAGAAAGTTATATTTCCCTTTGCGAAATAGTGGCATTATCAAGAGAAGAGGGTCATATCCTGTTTACTGATTCAGCAGACCTTACCCTCTCCCCGGATCCGACGTTTCTCGCCAAAAACGAATTACCCACCAAAAGATGGGGCCATTGGAGAATATGCCCCCTGAAGGAAGATGCCTCTCTATGCCCAGTAGAGAGCCTCAAGGTCTATCTTCGCAGAACTTCGGACTTTGGTGGAGGCCAACTCTTCAAAGGAGAAACATCGGGCAGCGACCTGTCACTGAAACAACTAAGAGCGAAAATCACTTACTTTATTCGCAGAGCGGATCCTGACAGTACACCCGCCGGTCACGATCCTAGAAAAGTTGCATCGTCTCTGAATTTCTTTCAGAGTATGGACTTCGAAAGCCTTAAAAGTTTCACAGGCTGGAAGTCCTCGCGTGTTTTCTTCAAACATTATGCGAAACAAGTGCACGAAGTCAAACATTTTGTGGTAGCTGCAGGTAGTGTTATGAAACCTGCACCTAACTCTGCATAGAACAGCGAGTTACTTGGGACTCTAACTCTTCGGGTGCCTATGTTGACCCTCGAGCGATACGTAGTGATGTCGAAAACACTTAGTGCTTTCTTATAACTGTTCTTATCCCAGGTGAAATGTCATAGTCGTCACACGAGTGCCGCATGCCTAGAGCATGATGTGTTTTAATTAAAGACTGACGTTCCTCGAGAACGAGTGCCTACTAATAAATTTGAAATTCCCTTTCAGATTCAAGAGCAAGTCTTTATTACTATGTACATTATGATTTGTTGTAAATTAACTCTACATATTATTGCAATTCATTTAAATTTTCTGCAATTGTGAAATAAAATTCTTATTTTATTACTTGTGCGTCTCAATCCGCTCCTACTTATACTATGAAATACATGTCTGTCATAGTTTTATTATCCCCTTCCTTATGGTTAATGAAGATACTAAGGTCTTAACCCTTATTATATATTCACCTTTGCAATGTAATATTCCAATACGAATACTTACTCTTTATACCTTAGAGACGAGACTATTCTCCTCTACATACAGTGTCCAACCACCACTCGTCTGCCTTCGAGAATGTTCCTATACGAATGCCAACCATTCAGTCTTGTCTCCAAGTTCTTCAGGTTCTTCTAGCAGGGTGAATAGCCCTTCGATAACCACTTTGATCTCGGCATGGCCCATGGGAACTTCACTGCCAAGGGGGCAGGAAGGTTTCTTCCCTACGGTTCTTTTATTAAGATTACTATGCTACCTTGTTCAAAGCCTTTGGCACTTACCCAATAGGGGAAAATCTACCACGATACATTGATTCTTTGGTATTCTTCCATCAGGACGCCATGGCTTGAGCCCAAAAAACGGATTTTGAGCGAAGCGAAAAATCTATTTTTGGGTGAGATAGCCATGGCGTCCTGATGGACCCTCCCTGCTACTTCGTCCAGTTTTTAGGTCCCACCCTGCTCTGCTGTATCATGGCGATCGGCAAGCAACTGGCTTCAGGATGACGACGGACGTGACGTCATTTAGCAATGGCACCCGTTTGATTACGTCTCGAGTACCAAAAGTAGCCACGAACGAGATTAGCTGTGGAACGGCTCCCAGCTATTCTCCGCCCCTACACACCGAAGTGTTAACTCTGTTTGGGGTGTAGATAGCTATGTGGCGCGTTAATACATGCGTCCCCTGTTGATATACGATGTCTTAAAAGGGAAACCTTTAGGATACTCGCTCCAGAAGTTAGAATTCTGTGATAACCTGTGGTTAAATTCTCTGGGAATATTTAGTAGTGATATACCCAAGGAAGCTACCAAAAAGGAACCTTCCATCAGGACGCCATGGCTATCTCACCCAAAAATAGATTTTTCGCTATATATATATATATATATATATATATATATATATATGTATGTATATAGATATATTTATATATATGTATATATATATTCATGTATATATATATATATATATATATATATATATATATATATATATATATATATATATATATATATATATATATATGATCAATGCCCAAGCCCTCTTTCCACCCAAGCTATGACCAGGAAGGGCCAGGCAATGGCTGTTGTTCGACTCAGTAGGTAGACCTATAAGCTTCCCCAAACCCTCCATCCTTAGCTCCAAAGGACAGTGAGGTTACAGACACTACGAGAAACTATCGAGCGTGAGCGGGACTCGAATCCCAGTTTGGCAGATCACCACCAGGCAGGGACGTTACCAATAGGTCACCACACGAATTAACGAGTTTAATGGTATGGGTTTCTTTTCATGGTATGCGTGCAACTTTGTCCTCTTGCTTTATATCCTCACGAATCTATTTCCTGTTTCCTTTGAGAATTATTGTTAATGGCCTGAGTGCAATTTCTTGGATTATTATTCCGGCTTCCATATTCCTTAATTCTTATGACTTCCAGTCCTTCAAGAGATGATGATATATCACTCAGTGGCCAGCGTGGTGATGGAAACTGTTAAAACAACAGACTTAAATATGGACATGTCTGAGGCCACTGTCCTGCATGTTGACTTGTCTGAGGCCACTGTCCTGCATGTTGACATGTCTGAGGCCGCTGTCTTGCAGTGTACTAGAAATGGCTGTATTTGGTGTTGTTGTTCTAAATATATATATATGTATATATATATATATATGTATATACATATGCATATATATATATATATATATATATATATATATGTATATATGTATATACATATGCATATATATATATGTATATATGTATATACATATGTATATATATATATATATATATATATATATATATATATATATATATATATGTATATATATATATATATATATATATATATATATATATATATATATATATATATATATATATATATATATATATATATATATATATATATATATATATAGTTCAGGGAATGAGCCTAGTCACGGTGCCATATCCTGTGTTCGTGTTTGGCGCATCAGAGAGAGAGAGAGAGAGAGAGAGAGAGAGAGAGAGAGAGAGAGAGAGAGAGAGAACCTGGACTGACTAACCTTTAAGGTTATTATTATTTCGAAGCCATATTGGACTATTGACAATCATATTTAATACCATTGATTAGAGAATTAACCTACTTTCAACTGCTCATTTCTCTATTTATTTATTCATCTACTTATTTAGTTATTGGTTCAACAAATTTAAAATTCTAGTGACTAGGACATACCTAACCAGCGAGTCGTTCCATTCAAGTTTAAAGGTCACTCATGAATGGCAGAGGCCAGGGAAAGTGACATTGCCCTAGCAAGCAGGACGAAGCTCTAGAGACTAACAATATATACACATGATCAGCGCCCAAGCCCTCTCTCCACCCAACCTAGGACCAGGGAGGGTCAGGTAATGGCTGTTGATGACTCAGAAGGTAAACCTATAGGTTCCACCAAAGCCCTCATTCATACCTCATAAGGATGGTGAGGCTGCAAAAGGAACTAATGAGTATGATCAGAACTCGAACCCCAGTCTGGCGATCACCATACAGGGACGTTTCCAATAGGCCACCACAACTTGAAATTCTAACTAATTATGTACATTGGCGTAGCTGGGGGTAGGAGGGGCTTCTCTTTTAATATGCTCCTCCCTGGACTCCAAGAGAGTGGTTTTACCCTCCAAAGGAAGGTCAGAAAATGAAAATATGCAAATATAAATTGAAATTACTACCAATTCTCCAACTCGTCTCTCTCCATGGTAAGGGGAACCGATGCCTCCCTACTACCTCAGCCCCTCCATCCCCAAAAACTATGGCTACGCCCCTGGTTGTAGCTAGTCGACTGTGATGAATTCAAAGCATAGTATAGGGGAAAGGTCCTTCAAATCTATGGGTACTACACCCCTGATTACGTACTTGGCAGATAGTCGACTGAGATGAATTCAAGCCATGGAATAGGGGAGAGGGCCCTCAAAATCTTTAGGTACACCCTTGATTATGTACTTGGGAGCCAGTCGACTGAGATGAATTCAAACCATAGAATAGGGCAAAGGTCCCTCAATATCTATGGGTACACCCTTGATTATATTTTTCGCAGCTATTCGACTGAAATGAGTTCAAACCATGGAGTAGGGAAGATGGTAAGTCTAGCAATCTCAAAGGACTTACTGAGAACAGGATTTGAGTTAGTTGAATAACACGTAAATCTGAAATATTATATTCTCAGGTTTGGATTTGGCATTTGGGTCTCACAGAGGTTTTTTTTTTTTTCTTTTTTTTTTTTTGTGGATTCTAGTTCGGGCAATGAGCTGAGTCACGGGGCTATATCCTGTGTTCGTGTTTAGTGATTCAGAGAGAGAGAGAGAGAGAGAGAGAGAGAGAGAGAGAGAGAGAGAGAGAGAGAGAGAGAGAGAGAGAGATTATCAAATCCCATATAACACACCCCACCGAAACCAACTGCTAATTTCACGCCCTTTAACCCCACAGACATTGAGCAAAACTGGGTCATTTAGTTTTATCGCCCGCCAATAAAATTACTTTTTTTTTTTCAATCGCCTCTTGTATGGGAGAAAGGACTTTTTCAATCCCCTCTTGTATGGGGATGTACAGGGGAAAGGGGTATGGTTGGGGAGATACCAGTGCATCCAATGATATTATAACAACTTGATTGTGTAAACACTTCAGTGGCATATAATCTCGCCATTCTTCCTCAGCCAGAATCCTCCTGTGTTTTGCTCGTTAACTGTGTGCCATTGTTTACTCTGCTCTTCTCGGAGGGGCATTTTCATCAACAGGGAAGTCGACAAACACTCGTCTTGTTTGCTTGTGCTCGATCATTTGAGTAAGGTGTTTGTTTACTGTTGATTTATGGTAGTGGTTTGTGCATATTATAATACTGTTTGATTTTTTGTTTACGGTTGATTTCAATGCTTTATTGGATTGTTCACACACACACACACACACACACATATATATATATGCATTTATATATATATATATATATATATATATATATATATATATATATATATATATATATATATATATATATATATATATATATATATATATAAAAGATAAAATAATGCTCAATAAGAATGCAGAGGCAACAGTAAGGGTTATAGAAAGACCTTTGGATAGTGTTAATGTATATGCGTGCTTATGACAGGCAGTAAGTTTTTCCCCAGTACACGAAACCGAAATTAAAAGAAGGATAAGCATGGGATGGAGAGCTTTTGGTAAACAAAATGAGATTATGAGGAGTAAAATGCCACTTTCTCTAAAAAGAAAAGTTTTTAATTAGATGGTCATACTAGTATTAACTTATACACCATAAACATGGAACCCTACTAAAGCCTTAGAACATACGTTAGTTACAATTCAGAGATTTATGGAAAGAATAATGATGGGAATAACACTAAGAGACAGAAAAAGAGCAACATAGATACGAGAGCAAACTGAGCTCGAGGAGATTCTTACATGTAAGACAAAGAAATGGACATGGGCAGGACATGTAATGAGAATGGCAGATAATAGGTGAACAGTAAGAATAACAGAATGGATCCGTAGAGATTGCAAAAGAAGCAGGGGAAGGAAGAAAAGACGATGGATTCACGAACTTAAAGAAGGGGAAGGAAGAGAAGACGATGAATTAACGAACTACGGAAGTTTGAGTGTGTGTGGACTGGCATTGAAAGACCACAAACAGACGCATGTGGAAAGACCTGTCTAAGATCTTTTTTCTGCAGTGGACAAGTAACACTTATATATATATATATATATATATATATATATATATATATATATATATATATATATATATATATATATATGTATGTATATGTTTCTATCTTGAGCAATTCAATACTTCCCCATTCATTATCTACTACTTCGCGCTTCATAGTCCTCAGCCATGTAGACCTGGGTCTTCCAACTCTTCTAGTGCCTTGTGGAGCCCAGGTAAATGTTTGGTGAACTAATCTCTCTTGGGGAGTGTGAAGAGAATGCCCAAACCATCTTCATCTACCCTTCATCATGATCTCATCCACTTATGGTACTCTAGAAATCTCTCTTATAGTTTCATTTCTAGTCGGGTCCCGCCATTTAACTCTCAATATCCTTCTGGAGGGCTTTGTTCTCAAATCTACTACATCTATTGGAAACTGTTTCATTGTCATACCATGACTCATATCCATACAGTAACACTGATCTCACTAAACTGATATATATGCAGATTTTTATATGTAATTTGAGGCGATTTGATTTCCAAATTTTACCTAACTTAGCCATTGTCTGATTTGCTTTTTTTAATCTTTCACTAAACTCTAATTCTAAAGACCCTGTATTGGAGATCCTAGTTCCTAAATACTTAAATGATTCTACCTCATTAATCCTTTCTCATTCCAATGATATTTCATCTTCCTTTGCATACTCCGTTCTTATCATTTCTGTCTTTCTTCCATTTATTTTCAGCCCAACCTCATGTGATATTTCATGCATTCTGGTAAGTAACCATTGCAAATCCTGTGGTGTTCTACTAACAAGGACAACATCATCAGCATACTCTAGGTCTGCTAAATTCATATCACCAATCCAGTCTAATCCTTCTCCACCATCTCTGACTGTTTTACGCATTACAAAATCCACGAGGAGGATAAACAACATGGGTGACAACACATTTCCTTGGAGTACTCTGTTGTTCACTGGAAATTCATTTGATAAGACTCCATTAACATTAACTTTGCACTTGCTATGCTCATGAACAGCCTTAATAAAATATACATATTTATTAGGAATTCCATAATAATGCAGGACTCTCCACAAAATTGGCCGGTGCACACTATCACAAACTTTTTTTTCATAGGCCACAAATGACATCAAAAGATGATTTCTATATTCTACGCATTGCTGTACAGCATGTCTCAAAATGAAAATTTGGTCAGTGCAACCTACCTTTTCTAAATCCTGCTCATTCATCTTTCAGCTTTTCATAAATCTTTCTCTCCAGTTTCTTTAGAATAAGCATACTATGTATTTTCATAACAACTGATGTAAGTGTTATGCCTCTGTAATTATTGCAATCTGTCAGGTCTCCTTTTTTTTATTTATTTCTTTTTTTTTGCTATTTTTCACCAACACTTTTAACTCCCATTCATCAGGTTTAGCCTCTTCATGCCACATTCTACAAAATAATCTTGTAAGTAGTCTGGGAGTCACTTTATTTTCGGCCAGTATCATTTTGGCAGTTTTTTCATCATATCCCGGGGCTTTCCATCTATAGTTTTTTTAGGATAGCTTTGACTTCAAACACACTGAATTCATTAATGGGCACATCAAGGTCTTCATCAGCTTCAGATATATCAATCAAATTATTCCCTTCATATCTAGTCTTCATATCCTCACTAAAGTGTTACATCCAAGGTTGTCCTTCTTCATCTTCTGTTGCTATAACAGAACCATCTCTCTTTTTTATGGGTATATGCTTCTTCTTCCTTGCCCCAGTCGAGATTTCATTAATAATTCTATGGGCAATTCTTACACCATAGCCACTTCCTGAATTCATAGCTTTGTCAGCCTAATCTGCTTTGCTGTCTAAATATTTTCTCCAGTCATTCTTGGCTTTCCTTTTGACCTCACTGTCAATACTGGAATACTTAGCATGCTCTACCTTCTAATTTTCATCACTTCCTCAAAACCTTTCAACAATCAATTTCTGTCTTTGTCTCCTTTTTATAGTATCCCAAGTATCATTTGATATCCATGGCTTTCTCCTTGTAACTGCCTGTCCTAAGACGTCACTACTAACTGACAGATATATCTTCTTGATATCACACCATTCTTCAATAATTGTCTGTTCTTCGTCTCTTAAAATTTCTAAGACTGCAAATCAGTTCCTACATTCAATTGCAAATGTTTCTCTGCCATCTTCTTCTAAAAGCTTAGTTGTATCAAACCTATGTATTCTATCCATCTTTCTGTTGGGTGCTTTCAGTTTTAATTTCAGTGTGGCAATGAGGAGCTGGTGATCACTAGAAATATCGGCACCTTTATAGCCTCTTACATTTCTCAGAGTCCTCCTTCTCTCTTTATTAATGGCAGTGTGATCTATCTAATTTTTATAAATGTCACATGGTGAAGTCCA
>NC_090743.1:117352004-117357004 GCF_036898095.1 Palaemon carinicauda | reverse complement strand
CTTTAATGCTTTTATTTCCAATAACATTATGGAATGAAAAGGGTAAAGAAACAAACAAACAAGCGAAAAATAGACGTGCAAAGACTACCACAACCCAAAAAAGCTAAAGGAACGGTATTCGGGTCACAGAAATATCCTAAAAGAACCACGTAAACATAAGAGTGCATCCGAATCTGTCAGAATCAGCTGACGAGAAATCCACTGAGGTTTGACCTTTTTTTTTTTTCTTTTTTTTTTTTGACGGAAATGAAGGAAAAATGTAAGTTTGCATTTTTCTTTGGATGTTTAAATGTTATAAATGTATAGAGAATTCTTCTACATTCCATGTAAAGAAGAAGTTTTTTCTTTCTATGTTGAGGAAATATATATGTGAAATTTATTTTTATGTTGTTACTAGTAATTGTTCATTACTTCTCCTGTAGTTTATTTATTTCCTTCTTTCCTTTCCATATTGAGCTATTTTTCCCTGTCGGAGCCTTTGGCGTTATAGCATCCTGCTTTTTCAACTAGGGTTTTAGCTTAGCTAATGATAATAATAATAATAATAATAATAATAATAATAATAATAATAATAATAATAATAATAATAATAATAATAATAAGTAATTGTTCATTACTTCTTATATCGTTTATATATTTCCTTATTCACTTTCCTCACAGGGCAATTTTTCTTTGTTGGAGCCTTTGGCCTTATAACATCCTGCTTACCTAACTAGTGTTGTAGCTTAGCTAGTAATAATTATAATAATGATAATAATAAAAATAATAATAATAATAATAAGTAATTGTTCATTACTACTTATATCGTTTATATATTTCCTTATTCCCTTTCCTCACTGGGCTATTTTTCCTTGTTGGAGCCCTTGGCCTTATAGCATCCTGCTTATCCAACTAGTGTTGTAGCTTGGCTAATAATAATAATAATAATAATAATAATAATAATAATAATAATAATAATAATAATAATAGTGGATGATAATGACTGAAATTTATCAAATTTTGTATTTGTTCAAGTCACCTAGATATACTGTATTTTTATATTTAAGAATGTATAAAATGTATTAACGTTTCTCTATATATTTGAATGTTTGAGTGTGGTATTCTATTAGAAACGTCTCCACCTGGCAATCTGTCGGACTGGTATTCGAGACGCACTCATGCTCGCTAGTTTCTAGTAGTGTCTATAACCTTACCATTCTTGTGAGCTAGGAATGGGGGATTGGGGTTGTTGAAAATTTACCTGGTGAGTCATCAGCAGCCATTGTCTGAGTCTCCCTGGTCTTAGCTTGATGGAGAGGAGCTTGGGTGCTGATCATATGTCTATATGGTCAGTCGCTAGGGCACTGACACTGTCCTTTGCCCATGTCATTCATGGACGACCTTTAAAACCTTTAATTTTGTTAACATTTATTAACATTTGAGTTCCCTACATTTTTTTCAGAATATTTGAAAATGTATTGAATATTATCATCATCTCTTCCTACGCCTATTGACACAAAGGACCTGGGTTAGATTTCGCCATTCGTCTCTACCTTGAGCTTTTAATTTAATACTTCTCCATCCATCATCTACTTCGCGCTTTATAATCCCTAGCCAAGTAGGCCTGGGTCTTACAACTCTTTTAGTGCCTTGTGGAGCCCAACTGAACGTTTGATGAACTAAAATCTCTTGGGGAGTGCAAAGATCATGCCCAAACCATCTCCATCTACCCCTCATCATGATCTCATTCACATATGGGACTCGAGTAATTTCTCTTATAGTTTTATTTCTAATCCTGTTCTGCCATTTAACTCCCAATATCCTTCTGAGGGTTTTGTTCTTAAATCTACTGAATCTATTGGAGGTTGTTTCATTTCCATACCATGACTCATGTTATAGAGTAACACTATTCTCACTAAACTGATATAGTCTGATTTTTATGTGTAATTTGAGGCGATTTGATTTCCAAATTTTGCTTAACCTAGCCATTGTCTGATTTGCTTCTTTCAATCTTTCACTAAACTCTAATTCTAAAGACCCTGTATTGGAGATCATAGTTCCTAAATACTTGAATGATTTTACCTCATTAATCCTTTATCCTTCCAATGATATTTCATCTTCCATTGCATACTCCGTTCTCATCTCTGTCTTTCTCCTATTTATCTTCAGCCCAACCTCGTATGATATTTCATGCATTCTGGTAAGCAAGCATTGCAAACCCTGTGGTGTTCTGCTAACAAGGACAGCATCATCATCATAATCTAGGTCTGCTAAATTCCTATCACCAATCCAGTTCAATCCCTTCCACCATCTTTGACTGTTCTACGCATTACAAAATCCATGAGGAGGATAGATAACATAGGTTACAACACATTCCCTTGGAGTACTCCGCTGTTCTCTGTAAATTCACTTGATAAGACTCCATTAACATTAACTTTGCACATGCTATGCTCATGAACAGACTTAATCAAATTTAGATATTTAAGAGGAATTCCATAATAACGCAGGATTTTTTTGCCGGTGCACACTATCAAAGGCTTTTCATAGTCCACAAATGCCATCAAAAGGGGATTTTTATATTCTACACATTGCTGTACAACATGTCTCCAAATGAAAATTTTGTCAGTGCAATTTCTACCTTTTCTAAATCCTGGTTGTTCTTCTCTCAGCTTTTCATCAATCTTACTCTCCAGCCTCTTTAGAATAAGCATACTATATATTTTCATAACAACTAATGTAAGTGTTATGTCTCTGTAATTTTTGCAATCAGTCAGGTCTCCTTTTTTTTTTTTTTGCTATTTTCACCAACACTCCTAGCTCCCATTCATCAGGTTTTGCCTCTTCATGCCACATTCTACAAAATAAACTCTGGGAGTCACTTCATTTTCGGCCAGTTATTCCATCGTATCCCGGGACTTTCCATCTCTTTAGTTTTTTGAGGATATCTTCGACTTCAAACACACTGAATTCATTCAAGGATTGATATACCTGAAGCTGTATTGAATATAAATCAACCTTTTATTTTTCATTTTTGGCAGCTTATATGCCTTTTAAATGGGAGAGATTGTTTGAATTTCATGAGTCTTTTTCTATATATGTCACCTGAATAGACTTTCTTGTACGATGTAAAATGTATAATGTTGTGGAATCCGATCCAATTAACATGAAGTCGATGTTATAGATATATTAATATAAATTCCTGGATGTTACAAATATAACGATCAGTATATTTTGAAAAATAACCATCTTATTTCATTGCAATACAATATTCCATATATCGAATTTTGAATATGTAGAAACTCATAGGATAATTTTTTTCAGTGTTAGTGTATAAATACATCATGTTGCAGACTGTTCAGTTAGTTCGTTATGCATGTTGCATAAAATTTTTCATAATTCTGACCATCCTTTACATTCAGATCTTCCCGGACAGTTCCTTCCTGTTCGTAATACAAGGCATGCAGTTAGTTCTAATAGCCAGGCCTTCTCCGTCATGAGGCTCACTACTACACAGTATTCTAGAAGTTCTATTCCAGCTGTGACCAAGTTCTGGAATAGTCTTCCTAATGGGGCATTTGAATCGGGGGAACTTCAAAAGTTCAAATTTGCAATGAATTTCTTATGTTGAACAGGCTGACATAAGTCTCCTTATATAATTTGTATATAAAAGATGTTTTAATTTTGTTATTGATTTTAGAATCTTTTATATATATTCTTGGGCTTATAGAATCTAGCTTAGCTAATAATGATAATAATAATAAATAGTATTAATAGGATGCATTTTCTTTTGCCTTTGCAGGACTGTTTCGGCATCTGAATCCTTCATCAGGGACGCGTTTCAAAGTGAGTATAGGTTTTATGGTGTTATCAATACCTTATTATCAGCTCTGTTTTTATTTAAGTACCTTATCGTATCTCCCTTATATAATTATGAAGCAACGTGTCTGGTTTTATATGTATATATATATATATATATATATATATATATATATATATATATACAGTATATATATTATATATGTAATATGTATACATACATACACACACACATATATATATGTATATATATATATATATATATATATATGTGTGTGTGTGTGTGTGTTTATATATATATGTATGTGTGTTTGCATATCTTGTAGCATTCAGGGGTATTACCAGATGTATGATTATTCGGTTGTCCCCTATATGTATATTTTGTAAATATATATATCTATATATATATATATATATATATATATATATATATATATATATATATGTGTGTGTGTGTGTGTGTGTGTGTATACATATATATATATATATATATATATATAAATCATTTCTTTCCTGTCACACTCAGCGGGATTACCAAACGTATGACCACTCGGTCTCTCCCCGTCACTCCGGTAGTGATAGAGGGAGGAGGCATACCCTGCTGAGAGGGATTTCCCCTAGATGTACGCTCGGAAAGCACAGTCTCCTACAAATTACCCAAACTGCCATAAAAAGAAAATGGGGTGGGAAGGATTGAATTTCTCTGTCATTTTTGACGGGTTGCATACACTAATTATTGATGATTTACAAATTTTGAATTTCACTTGTATATCAAAAGTGACATTCTTTTGCATATGATAAAATTGTATCAGAAAAAAAGACAATTAAAATTAAATGAGAGCAAAACTAAATTCATGGTGGTGGGTAAGAGAAACAGCGTGAGAAGCTTGGGTGGTATTCAAATGAACGCAAATAATGACTCAGTGCCAATATTTAGTAAAGTTCGTGATCTATATGTATTTCTTGATTGCAATAATGTAGTAAAAACTGCTGGTTATCATCTAAGAAATATTGCGTTTATAAAAAATACCTGGACGAAAATTCTTTAAAGAAACTTGTGATAAACCAGGATTGACTACTGCAACTCTATCTACTACAATTTACCAAAAGTACAACCTAAGAAATTACAGAACTTAATAAACAGAGGAGCAAGACTGGTAAAAGGTGTCCCACCTAGAGAAAGGATCACCCCTATACTAATTGAT
>NC_090743.1:117339504-117347004 GCF_036898095.1 Palaemon carinicauda | reverse complement strand
GCCACGCAAGAAGGACCTCACTCTCAGGCACAAGTCCTCAAGGCCTTCGGTTCACCCCGCCCGGCGGGAGGAAGCGCGCTTCCGAGAAGACAGCCCGACCGAACCAGCCCAGCTGGGTCGGACGTCGAGCAGGAAGGACCGGTTTCCGGGGTCGGGTCTTCCCACCGGGACCGTGTCCTCCGCTTCCAGAGCCTTGGGCCAGTCGAAAGGCCTCCCGGAGTCGGTGGCACCCGCCCCACGGCGAGACCCAACCGTGTACGGTGCGCCCTACGGTTGCGGGACGGCCTCCCTGGGACCTAGTAGAGAGCGGCCAGTTTACCACCCAAGCACTGCTCCCCTCAGCCAAGCCGATGCCTCGGTCGACGGAGGCGAGGCTTCCCCGTCGGAGGACTCCGCCTACAGAAGAGTGGTAGGCCTCGTCAGAAGGATCCATGGAATTCCGGAACCCTCGGCGCCGAAGGTGAATACCTGGAGGTCGAGCCTCTTGAGATATACGCACCGGGACGTCCTTCCGAAGTCTTCTCTGGCCCTGCCTCTCGCCCCAGACCTAGTACTGGGACAGGAGTACATCGACAACTTGGTGGCCAGCACTGGGGAGGCCCCCAAGTCCCAGAGTGCCTCCAAACTCCTCCAGGGTCTTAAACTACAGGCCAAAGTTTATATCCCGGAAGGGCGGCGCCCAGGCCCCTGTAGAGTGGACCCAGCCGTGGATATCCTAGGACAAGGCGGCTCGGACTAAAGGGCCTGTTCAGCCCCTGTGTTCTTCTCGGCCTCTGAAGCCGGCATGATGGAGGAGATGTCGAGAGACATGATTAACGTCTCCTCATGGCTGGACTGGTGGGCCTCCACGTTGGTTAATGTACAGGCCTCCACAGACCCCGACGACCCGGAACAACAAGGTCTCCTGTCAGACCTTCTCACCTCCGGGGGGAAAGCCCTCAAATTTATGGCGTATCAGGCACTCTCCTTGACGGCCAACTGGGTCCTCCGAAAGCGGGACACAGTGCTTTCCAAAGTGTCAAGAAAAATCCCGGACAGACAGGCGCGAGTGATTCGCACCCTACCCCTAGGAGGCGAGTCCCTGTTTCCGTTGAAGGAATTAGAAGTGCTGATGGAGAAGGTGTCCAAGAGGAGAGAAACCAACGTCCCCAAGCAAACATCCTCCAGGAGGCCTCCTTATAGGAGGTCAGTCTCGGATAGTGCCGTGACCCCTCAGGCTGTCCCCAGCTCTTCGAGGAGGGACGCCCCCGCCTCCTCCTGGACATCAACTCTACAGCCCTCCCGCAGGGGAGCTACAGCTTCTGCCAGCTCCTTCAGGTCGGGTTACTCCGCCTCGAAAAGGGGCAGATCAGGCCGCCCCTCTAGGAGAAGGTAGAGGGAGAGGCCCCCTACTCCCGCCCAAGCCTCGGGTTGGGGGATGCCTCAGACCCTATTGGCAAGCATGGAAAACGCATGGGGCGGATGCTTGGACGGTGTCCGTCCTGAAAGAAGGCTACAGGATCCCCTTCATAGCGGATTCACCCCCTCTTATTCCAGCCACCCAAACAGAATGGTTAGCTCCCAGGGACCCGTTGAAAAGGGCTACCCTGCAAAAAGAAGTTTCCTCCATGTTGGAAAAGGGAGTCATGGAAGAAGTCCTTCTCCCAGGGCCAGGCTTCTACAGCCGCCTGTTCCTGGTGGAGAAAGCAACGGGGGGGTGGAGACCGGTGATAGACCTGTCGGCCCTCAACAAGTTCGTCAAGAAGACGGACTTCAAGATGGACACCCCAAAATCCGTCCTGATGTCCTTGAGGGAGAAAGATTTTATGATGACGGTCGACCTCAAGGACGCGTACTTCCAAATTCCGGTCCACCCGTCGAGTCGGAAGTTCCTCCGGGTGAAATGGGGCTCCCAGATCCTGCAGTTCCGGACCCTCTGCTTCGGACTGTCGACGGCCCCTCAGGTGTTCACGAGGGTCTTCGCGACAGTCTCAGTATGGGCTCACGAACGAGGTATCCGCCTCATCAGGTACCTGGACGACTGGTTGCTCCTTTCCAGTTCAAAGGCCCTCTTGGAAGAGCAAGGAAAGGACCTCCTCCGTTTCTGCAGGAGTCTGGGAATCATTGTCAACCTGGAGAAATCGAACCTAACTCCATCCAACAAAATGGGGTACTTGGGGATGACGTTGGACACCGTGCAGGGGAAGGCCTTCCCCTCGGAAGACAGGATACAGAACCTCGTCAAGATCATTCAGCCATTCCTGTCGGGGCTTCCCAGGAAAGCGAAAGACTGGCAGAGGCTGATAGACCATCTGGTCTCATTAGAGAAGCTAGTCCCCCAAGGGAAGATACGGCTCAGACCCGTACAATGGAACCTCAAGGCTCTATGGTCCCAGACAGGCTCTCAGAAAACATCGATCCCAGTCCTCCCGGACACGAAAGCAGCCTTGAATTGGTGGCGATACCAGTCGAACTCCCTCAAGGGGATGCCCCTCGGGTCCTGTCCCCCCGAGTTTCTCCTGTTCACGGACGCCTCCAGCCTAGGGTGGGGAGCCCACCTGCGGGAGGAAACAGCAAGCGGGACCTGGTCGGAGACCGAAAAGCAACTCCACATCAACGTCCTGGAGCTAAAAGCAGTACAAAAGGCATGTCTGCACTTTGCAAGTCGGTTGAAGGGAAACACCGTGGCCCTAATGTGCGACAACGCCACGGTGGTAGCCTACATCAAGAAACAAGGGGGCATGAAGTCGAAGGAACTGTGCGACCTCACCGTAAACATCTTGCACTGGGCGGACGAACACCAGGTAACACTGCTAGCAAGGTTCATCCCCGGGAAAAGGAACGTGCTAGCCGACGGCCTCAGCAGGATAGGTCAGATAGTAAGGACGGAATGGTCCCTACAACCAGAAGTGGCCAGACTCATCCTTCAACGCTGGGGCTCCCCGGTGATAGACCTATTCGCAACAAAGCTCAACGCCAAGTTACCGGTTTATTGCTCCCCGGTACCAGACGAAGGAGCAGCCCTAGAAGACGCCTTCCAGCACAGGTGGGACAACCTGGACGTTTATGCCTTTCCCCCCTTCACGCTGCTAAGGCAAGTGCTCAACAGAGTAAGAACCTCCCAAAACCTAAAGATGACTTTGGTAGCGCCCTGGTGGCCGGAGAGAGAGTGGTTCGCGGATCTGAAGGACCTGGCAAGCCATCCGCCATGGCCTCTGCCCCCCAGGTCAGATCTACTGAGTCAACCGCACTTCCTCAGGTTCCACGACAACCCTCTCTCTCTTCGCCTTCACGCCTGGAGACTATCGAGCGACTCCTGAAGAAGGAGGGGTACTCCTCCTCCACAGCTAAGAGGATGTCCCTATACCTAAGAAAATCCTCTACCGTAGTCTACCAGGCGAAGTGGGCCGCCTTTACGAAATGGTGCGCGACAAAACAAATAAGACCTCTTAAAGCCTCGGTCCCTGACATAGCTTATTTTCTCGTGTACCTTAGGGATAAAATAGGAATGTCAATCCCGGCTATTAAAGGAGTACGAGCAGCCTTAGGCCAAGTCTTTCTCCTGAAAGGCATCGACCTGGGGACCTCAAGACACATAGGGATGCTGATTAGAAGTTTCGAACAATCCTGTCCTCCCCAAGCCAGGAGAGTGCCCAGATGGGACCTGGCCAAGGTCCTGAAAATGTTGTGTCGTCCGCCCTTTGAACCACTCAGAGATATCGGGGACAAAGATCTCACCCTCAAGACAGTCTTCTTGCTAGCCTTAGCTTCGGCTAAGAGGGTATGTGAGATCCACGGTCTCTCCTACGACGTGGCACACTCCAAAGGGTGGAAGGAGGTATCTTTCAAGTTCGTACCCTCCTTTGTAGCAAAGACTCAGAACCCAGCAGTCTGGGACCCGTGGTTTGAAGGTTTCTCAATTCCGGCCATCCCCAAGACAGGCAATACGGACGACCTGAAGTTATGCCCGGTCAGGACGATCAGGAAATACCTGGAAAGGACGGCCCATCTCCGTCCGGGTGCCAAGAACCTCTTCGTCTCTTCAGGCGTTAATAAGAAGCAAGTGTCCAAGAACACTATTTCCTTCTGGCTGAGACAAGTCATCACTAGGTCTTATGAAGAAGACAAGGTGGCAGTACCAGGCACTCCCCGTCCCCATGACATCAGAGGCCTGAGCACTTCCTTGGCCTTTGAGAGAAATATAGCAGTGGGGCAGATCCTGCAGGCCGGCACTTGGTCACACCAGTCGACCTTCACGGCCCACTACCTCAAAGACTACTCAAGAAAGTCTTTGGATGGATTCTCCATTGGGACAGTCATCGCCGCCCTCCAAGCTGTGTAGTGGCAGGCTGGAAGACGTCCCCAACAGTGAATAGACTCATCCCTACTTCTTCAGGAGAAGACTCAGTAGAGAAGATGTCAAGAGGTAAGCCTTAAATTATAAGCGTAAGGTTTCCACTGCTACCCCCTATCCGCTCTCTGTACCCGGCATTACGTAGCCCTCCAGGCACCATGTGCCTAACCAAGTGGCAGAATGGCTCTCCCGCCTCCTAAAGTATAAGTCTCCTAAGGAAGTAATTCGAGGTAAGTATTCCTGTTGGAACAAATTAAAAATTTTAAGTAATTTTTATTTTTCCTAACATACTTACCGAGAATTACTTCCGGGTGATGGCCCTCCCTTCCGTCCCCGAGTGCCATTCTTCCATTGCCGGGTCGGGCTAAACGGAGAACTTAATGAGATCCTGACCCGGGAAAAGCAGTGACCTGCCCTAATCCGGGCCGCAGGACTTATCCTGGCGGCGGGGGTAGAAACTATCGGGAGCGAGATAGGGGGGGTAGCGCGGGAAATCTTGGTCGAGATTGAGAGAGGTCAAGGACCCTCCTAAGGAAGTAATTCTCGGTAAGTATGTTAGGAAAAATAAAAATTACTTAAAATTTTTAATATATATATATATATATATATATATATATATATATATATATATATATATATATATATATATGTATATATATATATGCATATATATTTTTATATATGTATATGTGTATATACTGTACATAATGTTTCTTAAAAATTACCATAAAATAGACAAAAAAGGAAATAAAATTAGTCACTATATGTCGACCATATTGGCCAGCATGATTATTTTATATAATAATAATAATAATAATAATAATAATAATAATAATAATAATAATAATATTAATAATGATAATAATAATAATAATAATAATAATAATAATAATAATAATAATAATAATGATAATAATAATATTATTATTATTATTTTTATTATTATTATTAAAAGGTGACTTTCCATTTCACAAGCCTTACAAATATAGTTTTTATTAAAAAATATTCGGAATTAATTAATGAAATTTTTGAAATTGCAAATTCGTATTAAGAGGAGAAATTAAGACTGCTCTTGTTAATACACTTCCGTGTTTGTTCGTGTATCGTGAGCCGTATTTCTCTCTCTCTCTCTCTCTCTCTCTCTCTCTCTCTCTCTCTCTCTCTCTCTCTCTCTCTCAGTAAGGACTTTTGATGGCAGGATGCCAGAAAACTTCAAATAATTTCTCTCTCTCTCTCTCTCTCTCTCTCTCTCTCTCTCTCTCTCTCTCTCTCTCTCTCTCTCTCTCTCTCTCTCTGTATTCTTACATATTTATCCAGACTCTTAGGTTGAACAAAAATAGCATTGAGAGAGAGAGAGAGAGAGAGAGTGAGAGAGAGAGAGAGAGAGAGAGAGAGAGAGAGAGATGTGGGCGGGCATTGAAGGCTTTCATTTACGCCTTTCTCCAGGCGTTAAATCCTCTTGTTACATAATCACCATTGGTAATATAAATCATAACATTACTCTCCCTAGAGACCTTTGTGAGTGTCCTGAGATTAACGGCAATGTACTGTAGGCGTAATTAACTCATTGCGTAAAGGTTTGAAATAGCCATTTTCCAAGAACTTCTTCATAAGCCTTACAAATTACTTTGAGTCATTTACCGTAAATAACTATTTTCCAGGAATAAAGGTGTCGACCCAAGTGGCATATCTCCTTTTCTTTTTATAGCCGTCTGATTTCTTAGCTCCTAAGTTGCCTGGTATTTTCCGCAAGTTATGAAGAAGTGGTTCTCTATGCACATCTTGGAGAATTGTTAATGTTACTCCATCAAGGAAATGTGTTTGTGGTAGCTCTAGACGTGGTGATTACCCCCCAATTTCCATAACTCCCATATTATCTAATGTTTTTTCAACGTCTTATGGCAAAAGTCTTAATAGGTTTTCTGAAAGTAATCATCTATTCCCTAGTTTGCAATTTGGCTTTCGTAAAGGCCTTGGAGTATGTGATGCCCTTCTTACAATCTCCAACGTTGTACAGAAATCCCATGATTGTGGTCAGGAAGTTCCTATGATTGGCCTTGATTTTAGTGCTGCATTTGATTGCATTAATCCTGAGTTCCCATTCTTCAAACTCAAACAGATCATGGTAGGTGGATCTTTTCATAGCATCATTATTGGTTTTTTGAGAGATATACTTCAAAGTTAAGTTATTGCTCGGCACCATAGTAACTATAGGAATATAATATTTGGTGTTCCTCATGGTAATGTTCTTGGCCCATTATCTTTTTACTCTATACACATGACATGTGGTTTGGCATAGAAAATAAGCTTGTTGCATATGTAGATGATGCTACTCTCTTTGCATCAATTCCATCTGCTGATTGTAGATCTGGCGTTGCTGAATCCCTTGATAGAGATCTATCTAAAATTGGTGCATGGTGTAAATTATGGGTCATGAAGTTGAACCCTAACAAACTTAAAGTATGGTTGCAAATAGGTCAAGGACAGTGGCTCCTCAACATCAAGATCTCATCATTGATAATGTCTGTTTATCTAAATAAAACTCATTTTAAATTTTAGGTGTGATTCATGCTTACAAATTTACTTTTGAAAAAACACATTCGGTCTGTTTATTCTTCAATTGCACAAACAAAGCTTATTGAGATCAATATATTCTAAAGAAATGTTTTAATTCTTTTATTCTATCTTGTTTCGAGTATGGTTCTCCTGTTTGGTCTCCACCTGCTGATTCTCATCTTGATTTGTTGGACAGGAACTTACGGCCTATTCAATTTCTTATTCTTGTCGTTCAATTAGCTCTTTATGCATGTAGCATAATATTTTTTTTTTTTATAATTAAGACATCCATTGCACTCATATCTTCCTAGACTGTACAGTACAATACTGTACGTAGTTCCATGTATTCTGTTAATTTTAACAGTGTTGCATTCTCCTTCATAAGGTTCGATACTATACAGTATTCTAGAAGTTTTATTCCAGCTGTGACCAGATAGTGGAATGATTTTTTTTTTTTCTTACAGGTTGTCATAATTCTTGTTTCATTGAGTTTTCATGACTGATTTATTTCAGCGTTGATACTGATCTTAATTTATTTTATATATTTTCTTCTAAAAACTAATTCTCATATATAGTTTATACATTTATGTTCCTATTTCCTTTCCAGACTG
>NC_090743.1:117319504-117329504 GCF_036898095.1 Palaemon carinicauda | reverse complement strand
TTTTTTAGTATTATTATCATTATTATTATTATTATTATTATTATTATTATTATTATTGTTATTGTTATTATTATTATTATTATTATTATTATTATTATTATTATTATTATTATTATTATCCCAGCCTTCACAGGTGGGTTGACCTTTTTGAGTGGGGATACCTTAACGTGGTGAAAGTGTTTTACTTATCGCCTTAATCAGCAAAGCTCTACTAATCAGGGCCACCCATACTAGGTGGGTTTGCTGTAAATGATCAGACAAAAATCTCCCACTATCAGCAACCCGCTCTTGCCAGCTTGGTGATGAAAACTGGCCAAAGTCCAGGCATGAATTGACATGTCTGAGGACTTTGTCATGCAGTGGATTAGAAATGGCTGTATTTGTTGTTATATATATATATATATATATATATATAGATTATATATATATATTATATATATAGATGTATATATATATCTATATATATATTTATATATATATTATATATATACAGTATATATATATATATGTATATATATATATATATATATATATATCTATATATATATACAGTATATATATATATATATATATATATATATATATATATGTATATATATATATATATATATATATATATAATATATATATATATATATATATATATATATATATATATATATATATATATATATATATATATATATATATATATATATATATATATATATATATATATATATATATATATATATATATATATATATATATATATATATATATATATATATATATATATATATATAGATGTAGATATATATATATAATATATATATATATAGATGTAGATATATATATAATATATATATATATATATATATATATATATATATAGATGTAGATATATATATATATATATATATATATATATATATATATATATATATATATAGAGATAGATAGATAGGTGTGCACGTGTGTGTGTGTTTGTGTGAGTTTCGTAAAAAGTGAAAGGGAAATGATTACTGAAACTGTGGCTTATTACTATCTTGGTCCGTACGATTCATAAGGTCGAAAATTAATGTACGTTGCATAGGACTTTCTATCTTTGCTATCTTTCTAATCAACGGAAGAGAGAAATGGATTCTCTTGTTGGGTATTATGATGATTAGGCCTGCGGACCATATCTCTCTCTACACGGTGTGATTACGTGGATTTCTATACATAAAATTTTTAAAATTTTATCTTACTTCTTTCATTTCCACAGTAGTAGTCTCTTTATACGTCTTTAGAGATCGCGTGTGTATCTCTGTATGCATAAGTATATGTATGTAATATGGATACTATATATATATATATATATATATATATATATATATATATATATATATTGTATTTATGCATATATAATATATATATATATATATATATATATATATATATATATATATATATATATGTATGTATAGATATTTGAATATATATATATATATATATATATATATATATATATATATATATATATATATATATGTATGCAGTATATATATGTATATATAAATGTATATGTAATCATATATATATATATATATATATATATATACATATATATATGTATATATATCCCTATCTATACCTATTCATTCGCAAATATATTTCCATGGTTCTACTTATATATATATATATATATATATATATATATATATATATATATATATATATATATATATTTATATTTATGTATGTGCAGTAAATTTATATATATATATATATATATATATATATATATATATTTATGTATATATATACATATATACATAGATATTTATATATATGCAGTATAATTATATGCATATATATATATATATATATATACTGTATATATCATGGAAATATATTTGCAAATGAATAGGTATAAATAATGATTAGTACTAGAAAAGGACATGAGGAAGTAAACAGTCTTGTGGAAGATGGCACAGTGCTCTAACAGAATGATAAGTTTAACTACTTGGGATCAATAACAACATAGGAGGGAGTTACTGAGAAAGCAGTGAAACCGAGAGTGAAAGAAGTATGGTTGAAAACTGAGAGAACTTAATGGGGTTGTTTTAGTTTGGGAAATTATATTACCGATCAGTTTTAGACATGAAAATTATATTAAGGATCAGTTTTAGACCGGAAAATTTTATTACCGATCAGTTTTAGACAGGAAAATTATATTAAGGATCAGTTTTAGATAGGAAAAATATATTAAGGATCAGTTTTAGACAGGAAAATTATATTAAGGATCAGTTTTAGATAGGAAAATTATATAACCGATCAGTTTTAGACAGGGAAATTATATTACCGATCAGTTTTAGACAGGAAATATATATTACCGATCAGTTTTAGATAGGTAATTATATTACCGATCAGTTTTAGACAGGAAAATTATATTAAGGATCAGTTTTAGATAGGAAAATTATATTACCGATCAGTTTTAGATAGGAAAATTATATCAAGGATCAGTTTTGGACAGGAAAATTATATCAACGATCAGTTTTAGACAGGAAAATTACATTAGGGATCAGTTTTAGACAGGAAAATTATATTAAGGATCAGTTTTAGACAGAAAAATTATATGAACGATCAGTTTTAGACAGGAAAATTATATTAATGATCAATTTTAGACAGGAAAATTATATTAAGGATCAGTTTTTGACAGGGTAATTATATTAATGATCAGTTTTAGACAGGAAAATTACATTAAGAATCCGTTTAAGACAGGAAAATTATATTACCGATCAGTTCTAGACAGGAAAATTACATTAGGGGTCAGATTTAGACAGGAAAATTATATTAATGATCAGTTTTAGACAGAAAAATTATATTAACGATCAGTTTTAAACAGGAAAATTATATTAATGATCAATTTTAGACAGGAAAATTATATTAAGGATCAGTTTTTGACAGGAAAATTATATTAACGATCAGTTTTAGACAGGAAAATTACATTAAGAATCCGTTTTAGACAGGAAAATTATATTACCGATCAGTTTTAGACAGGAAAACTATATTTCCGATCAGTTTTAGTCAGGAAAATTATATTAAGGATCAGTTTTAAACAGGAAAATTGTATTAACGATCAGTTTTAAACAGGAAAATTATATTAACGATCAGTTTTAGACGGGAAAATTATATTACTGATCAGTTTTAGACAGGAAAATTATATCAACGATCAGTTTTAGACAGGAAAATTATAATAACGATCGGTTTTAGACGGGAAAATTATATTAAGGATCAGTTTTAGACAGGAAAATTGTATTAAGGATCAGTTTTAGTCAGGTGAATGATATTAAGGATCAGTTTGAGACAGGAAAATTATATTAAGGATCAGTTTTAGACAGTCAAATTATATTAAGGATCAGTTTCAGACAGGAAAATAATATTAGCGATCAGTTTTAGACTGGAAAAGGATATTATCAATCAGTTTTAGACATGAAAATGATATTAAGGATCAGGTTTAGACAGGAAAATGATATTAGCGATCAGTTTTAGACAGGGAAATATTAAAGATCAATTTTAGACAGGAAAAATATATTAAGGATCAGTTTTAGACATGCAAATTATATTAATGACCAGCTTTAGACAGAAAAATTATATTAAAGGTCAGTTTTAGACAGGAAAAGGATATTAAGGATCAGTTTTAGACAGTCAAATTATTATAACGATCAGTTTGAGACGGGAAAATAATATTAGCGATCAGTTTTAGACTGGAAAAGGATATTAGCAATCAGTTTTAGACAGGAAAATTATATTAACGATCAGTTTTAGACAGGAAAATTATATCAACGATCAGTTTTAAACAGGAAAATTATATTAATGATCAGTTTTAGACGGCAGAATTATATTAAGGATCAGTTTTAGACAGGAAAATTATATTAACGATAGGTTTTAGATAGGAAAATTGTATTAAGGATCAGTTTTAGTCAGGTGAATGATATTAAGGATCAGTTTTAGGCAGTCAAATTATATTAACGATCAGTTTTAGACAGGAAAATAATATTAGCGATCAGTTTTAGACTAGAAAAGGATATTAGCAATCAGTTTTAGACATGAAAATGATATTAAGGATCAGGTTTAGACAGGAAAATTATATTAGCGATCAGTTTTAGACAGGGAATATTAAAGATCAATTTTAGAAAGGAAAGTGATACTAAGGATCAGTTTTAGATTGGAAAATTATATTAATAATCAGCTTTAGACAGGAAAATGATATTAAAGGTCAGTTTTAGACAGGAAAAGGATATTATGGATCAGTTTTAGACAGTTAAATTATATTAACGATCAGTTTGAGACAGGAAAATAATATTAGCGATCAGTTTTAGACAGGAAAAGAATATTAACAATCATTTTTAGACAGGAAAATTATATTACCGATCAGTTTTAGACAGGAAAATTATATTAGCAATCAGTTTTAGACAGGGAAATATTAAGGATCAATTTTAGACAGGAAAATGATATTAAGGATCAGTTTTAGACTGGAAAATTATATTAATGATCAGCTTTAGACAGAAAAAGGATATTAAAGATCAGTTTTAGACATGAAAATTATATTAAGGATCAGTTTTAAACAGGAAATGATATTAAGGATCAGTTTTAGACAGGAAATTTATATTAAGGATCAGCTTTAGACAGGAAAATTATATTAAAGATCAGTTTTAGACAGGAAAATGATATTAAGGATCAGTTTTAGACAGGAAAAGGGTATTAAAGATCAGTTTTTAGACAGGAAAATGATATTAAAGATCGGTTTTAGACTGGAAAGTTATATTAAAGAACAGTTTTAGACAGGGAATGGTATTAAAGATCAGTTTTAGATAGGAATATGATATTAAGGATCAAAATCAAAATCTATAAGACATATGGGGAAGAAACTTGGTCTCTTAAGTGGAAATAGGAGGAACTGTTAAAAAGAACCAAGATGAGGATGGTGATATGGATTGCTGGAATATCACTACCGGAAAGGAGGACGACTCGAAATACAAGAAGAATGTGTGGTATATGTAATGTAAAGGAGCTCCTCTGAGATGGTACGGACATGTAATGAGAATGGAAGAGGTGGAACTAATCATGAGAGCTAAGAACAATCCAGCGATGAAGATTGGAGTTTGGGGAGTCATTGGATCAGATGGGTGGATGAGGTGAGGAGTGATACGGAAGAGTTGGGATTGGAAGATGATGGAATGAATAGGAACAGATGAAGAACGTTGATCGAGTGGCCGACCCTGCTGTACAGTAGGACCAATAAGGTTTATAAAAGGAATATATATATATATATATATATATATATATATATATATATATATATATATATATATATATATATATATATATATATATACCATTTTTGTGTGGGGATACCTTAACATGGTGAAAGGATTTGGGTATCAACATGACCAGCAAAGCTATACTAGTTAGGGCCACCCAATCTTTTCAGCATCCATCATGGTGAGTAAAATGGCCAAACCCCAGACATGAATAAGGACATGTCTGAGGCCGTTGTCCTGCACTGGACTAGAAACGTATGCGTTTCGTGTTTGTTGTTTTATGTATATGTATATATATATATATATATATATATATATATATATATATATATATATATATATACATTATATATATATGTGCGTGTGTGTATAAATGACCCACTGACATGGTCCCTTAGCAATTACTTCCAGGAAATCCAATTCTGTAAACCATTGCTGGATTCATTTACACTAAATAATAGGCAGAAATTCTGAGATTACCAAGAATCCGATTATTACGGCTTAGGGGAGGAAACAGCTCGGAACGGTCTAGTGATTTATTGTTGGTTTGCAGTGATTACGATTTAATTATACTACAAGGGGAGAGAGAGAGAGAGAGAGAGAGAGAGAGAGAGAGAGAGAGAGAGAGAGAGAGAGAGAGAGAGATCGGACCTTGAAGCAGTCATGGTTTGTGGACCTTCAGAATGCATAGTATATCCTTGAAGTAATTTGAGAAATATTTTTTGCAGTTTTTTGTTACACCATATAGTACGTGTTTAACACTCTCTCTCTCTCTCTCTCTCTCTCTCTCTCTCTCTCTCTCTCTCTCTCTCTCAACAATGTTCTAAATTATCGTATCCTATTACCAGCATTTCACGTAAGTCGAACCACTCATATATTGAAAACTGTTGAATAAAGGCAAGGGAAAATGTTGGTCAAGGATATGGTACAAGTGATCACCTTTAATTATAATGGTATGCCCGAGGACTATTAGCCTAATTAAAAAAAAAAAGAAGAAGAAAAAGGATGTGACCTCATTTGCGGAAGCAACTTTTAAAAAAAATAAATATTACTCAACAGCGCAATCGAGAGGAATGTATAACTCTACGGTAATGACACTCCTTTTTTGAACAACTTTCATTTTTAGAATAATTGTTTTATTGTGACACTCCCACGTGTCGCAATAACATTCATTTAGTTTTTATACTCTGAAAATATCCTTTATTGCGTTGGCGTTTCCAAGAGCGGCATAATATATTAACCTTTTTTTTTTTAATATCTGGGTAGATTATTTTAATGGCGAACTGAAGAGGAATCAGAAATTTCTTGCGTTTTCATAACTGATGAATCTCTCTCTCTCTCTCTCTCTCTCTCTCTCTCTCTCTCTCTCTCTCTCTCTCTCTCTCTCTCTCTCTGACGACATCAGAGGTAAAAAGACTATGCATGAGAAGGAACCGCATCTTATTATTATTATTATTATTATTATTATTATTATTATTATTATTATTATTATTATTATTATTATTATTATTATTATTATTAGCTAAACTACAATCCTATTTAGAAAAACAGGAAGCTAGAAGCTCAAGGGCTCCAAGAGGGAAAAATAGCCCAGTGAGGGAAGAAATAAGGAAATGAATAATCTGCATTTTGGATTGGTTTGTGTGGTTCCATCCAAACAATGTTTTGCACACATGTACAAACGTTTCTTGCTAAAAAGTACGACACACTTATACAAACGTTTCTTGCTAAAAAGTACCATACACTTGTACAAACGTTTCTTGCTAAAAAGTACCATACACTTGTACAAACGTTTCTTGCTAAAAAGTACCATACACTTGTACAAACGTTTCTTGCTAAAAAGTACGACACACTTATACAAACGTTTCTTGCTAAAAAGTACGACACACTTATACAAACGTTTCTTGCTAAAAAGTACCATACACTTGTACAAACGTTTCTTCCTAAAAAGTACCACACACCTGTACGAAAGTTTCTTCCTAAAAAGTACCACACACCTGTACAAAGGTTTCTTGCTAAAAAGTACCACACACTTGTACAAAGGTTTCTTGCTAAAAGGTTCCACACACCTGCACAAAAGTTTCTTGCAAAAAAAAGTACCACACAATCGTACAAGCGTTTTTTGCTAAAAAGTACCACACACCTGTATAAACTTTTTTTTCTAAAAGTACCACATACTTGTATAAATTTTTCTTGCTAAAAGTACCACACAGGTGTATAAACCTTTCTTGCTAAAAAGTGCCACACACACTTGTACAAACGTTTCTTGCTAAAAGGTACCACACGCTTTTACAAACGTTTCTCACTAAAAAGTGCCACACACTTTCACAAACGTTTCTTGTTAAAAGTACCACACAATTGTACAAACGTTTCTTGATAAAAGTACCACACACTTTTACAAACATTTCTTGCTAAAAAGTACCACACACTTTTACAAACGTATCTTGCTAAAATGTACCACACACCTGTATAAATGTTTCATGCTAAAAAATGCGCCCTTGCCTTGTGTTTGCCAGACTAGGGTTCGAGTCCTGCTTAAAATCGTTAGTTCTTTTGGTCGCTGCAACCTCAACATCCTAGTGAGCTGAAAAGGGGGCTTGGGGGAGCCTATAGGTCTATCTACTGAGTTATCAGCAGTCATTGCCTGGCCCTCCTTGTTCCTAGCTTGGGTGGAGAGGTGTTAGGGCGCTGATTACATGTAGTATGGTCAGTCTCCAAGGCATTGTCCTGCTTGATAGGGCGATGTCACTGTCCCTTGCCTCTTCCATTCACGAGTAGCCTTTAAAGACTTTAAACCTGTACAAACGTTTCTTACTAAAGAGTGTTGCACACTTACTGTATAATAAACGTTTCTTACCAAAAAGTGACGCTCACATGTACAAATGATACGTGCTAAAGAGTAATACACACACGCACGCGCACGTGCACACACATCCACACACACACACACACACACATATATATATATATATATATATATATATATATATACATATATATATATATATATATATATATATATATATATATATATATATAGATAGATAGATAGATAGATAGATAAATAGATAGATAGATAGATATGTATATATATATATATATATATATATATATATATATATATATATATATATATATATATATATATATATATAAACAAACGTTTCTTGCTAAAAAGAAAACGATGTACACATTAGCATCCATTGCCTGGCCCTCTCTGGTCCTAGCTTCATGGAGAAGGGGGCTTGGGCGCTGATCATATGGATATATAACCAGTCTCTAGGACATTGTCCTGCCCATGCTTCTGCCATTCTTCAGTGACTTTTAAACCTTTAAACATATAAAATCGTTTCGACATTTCCTTTTCGATTCTGTCCTTTTTGCAGCGTAATCGTAAAGAATGGTAACTTGAGGGTCAACCGCTCTGTCCATCCCTTGCTACCGTCCAATTCTAGTAAGGAGCTTTCTTCTTCCGTGTTACTATTAATATTTGTTGGTTTTTTATGATAAGAACACGGATCATGATCATTACCAATGAGAACACAAAACATTCCATTATTAATGAGGACGGTAAAACTTTCTTTTTAAGGAAAGCAATAAATGATTCGCTACCAATTGAATAGCAAAACGTTTTAGAAAAGTTTCCTTAATGATGTTGAGACGAAACGTTAAAATTATGAATAAAATAAATTATTTATAAAATAGCAAAATGTTTTCTTAATTTTTGTAAAAGAAAAAAAAAATGTTTGCTTTATAATAAAACTCTGAAAATATCTTTCTAGCGAAAATATAAAATTATTTTCTTAGCAATAGAATAAAGAACGTTTCCTAACTATTATAAGCACGAAGCGAAACGCTTAATTTTACACGTCTTTTCCCTATTCAGAGATAGGTAAATAAATGATAAGATCTTTCGCAATGAAACTTCTTATTTGGTTGAACTCCTACCCTTTATGAAAATATACGTCCTTCAGAAATTACTTTCAGAAGAAAAAGAATTAGTAAGAGACTTAAATCTATTCTCCCTCCTGCCCATTCTCATCCTAAGAATAGGACGATGAACAAGAGATGTTATATTGCGCCAATTTATATCATTTGATAAATTGTTTTTGATTATCTGTAAGTTGATCTCCGTCCCAGTTTCTCTCTTCTCTCAATAGATGGCGACACTCTCCCCTCCTTGGGTTATAAACCTTTCTCTACATCCATTAGAGATTATAGCATGTCTTTGATACTAGTAGAGTCTCTCCCAACCAATTTAGCTAACTATTGTAATTTAGTTAAGGGTTGATAAGCTGGCTACGCTTACGCACAACTCCCCACCTTATTGGATGAGGTTAAGTAAGTCTCCAGAGCTCTGCCGTGTGGGGAAAAAAGGTGCGATCGCATGAAGAGTGAGGGTACGTTCGAGATAAAGAGGTGAATGGCGTTATGCTTGTTGTAGGCTTTGACATAATGCAAATGAGTCTTTTGTGTAGTTGTGGGTAGAGAATTGAAGACTGGCTTCAGTAGCAAACGATATACAATCTCAGTGGACGACTAAATCTTTTATCAATGTTATCAAATTTATCAAATTATAAACACACTTAGTGGCCGTCTAGTCATTGTGACGGGCTGAGAGAAGGTTGTGACTCAAAGGCAGGATGAAAGCAGCTGAGTAAACTTTATTACAGAACGCTCGTTTATATATACATAAACCCCAGGCAAAAAGG
>NC_090743.1:117294504-117314504 GCF_036898095.1 Palaemon carinicauda | reverse complement strand
CAAGGTAAAATCATTATGCATATTTAACAAGGTAAAACCATCGTGCAAATTCAACAAGGTAAAATTATCGTGCAAATTTACCGAAGTTAAACCATCGTGCAAATAGAACGAGGTAAAATTATTATGCATATTTAACAAGCTAAAACCATCGTGAAAATTTAACATGGTAAAATCATTGTGCCAATTTAACAAGGTAAAACCATCGTGAAAATTTAACAAGGTAAAATCATCGTGCAAATTTAACAATGTAAAATAATCGTGCAAATTTAACAAGGTAAAATTATCGTGCAAATTTAACGAAGTTAAACCATCGTGCAAATAGAACGAGGTAAAATCATTATGCATATTTAACAAGGTAAAACCATCGTGAAAATTTAACAAGGTAAAATCATCATGCAAATTTAACAATGTAAAATAATCGTGCAAATAGAACAAGGTAAAATCATCGTGCAAATTTAACGAAGTTAAACTATCGTGCAAATAGAACAAGGTAAAATCATTATGCATATTTTACAAGGTAAAACCATCGTTCAAATTCAACAAGGTAAAATCATCGTGCAAATCTAACAGGGTAAAACCATCGTGCAAATAGAACAAAGTAAAATCATTATGCAAATTTAACAAGGTAAAACCATCATGAAAATTTAACAAGGTTAAATATCCTCGTGCAAAATTAACAAGGTAAAATAATTATGCAAATTTAACAAGGTAAAAGCATCGCGCAGATTTAACAAGGTAAAATAATTATGCAAATTTAACAAGGTAAAATCATCGTGCAAATCTAACAGGGTAAAACCATCGTGCAAAAATTAACAAGGTAAAATTATCGTGGACATTTAACAAGATAAAATAATTGTGCAAATTTAACATGGTAAAATAGTGCAAATTTAACAAGGTAAAATCATCGTGTACATTTAACAAGGTAAAATCATCGTGCAAATTTAAGAAGGTAAAATTATCGTGCAAATTTAAGAAGGTAAAATCATCGTGCAAATTCAACGAGGCAAACAAAAATCCCCACATTCACAATTCTAAACTGAACGTACTTCGTTAGTAAATCATTTGGCGATATTTTCTTTTTACACACTTTCGTTGTGTGACCTTATCGTAACTTTTTCTAGTGGCGCTGCCTCAGGTAAAAACCAATCATCAGGGGAAAGAATCTCTCTTTTGTTGTCTTCGTTTTTTTTTCTTTGCTCCAAACCATTTGAATGATTAGAAAAAAACACTTTTTTTATTCTCTTTTTTTTTCTTTATGTGAGTCGTTTCCCTTTCGTTATTTTAAAAAACCACTCGTACTTATGCGAATATTTTTTTGTTTCTGTTTACGTTTTCTTTTCTTGTATTTCATAGTCCGCATAAGCTTTCTTGTTTAAAGGTTTTAAGGTTTAAAGGTCGCTCATGAATGGCTGAAGCAAGGGACAGTTACATTGCTCTAGCAAGCAGGACAATGTCCTAGAGACTGACCATATATTCATATGATCAGAGAGAGAGAGAGAGAGAGAGAGAGAGAGAGAGAGAGAGAGAGAGAGAGAGAGAGACCCTCTCCATCCAAGTAGGGACCAGGGAGAGCCAGGCAATGGCTGCTGATAACTCAGCAGATAGACCTATAGTCTCCCCCCCCCCGATCCTTAGCTCACAAGGATGGTGAGGTTGCAGCGACTATTGAAACTAGCGAGTTTGAGCTGTACTCGAACCCCAGTCTGGCGATCACCAGTCAAGAAAGTTACCAAATAGGCCACCACAACCCGATTTTATTTTCCTGCTCTATCTTTTATTCGTTGTAATATATTTTTTTGAAAGATAGACAAAAGAAAATTCTTTGAAAACTAAATTGTTCTTTAATCAGAAAATAAGAATTAAATGCTATTGTCAAATTTATTTATAAACAAATCCTACCAGATTTCAAAATTTTACTCTAAGTCTGCGGACCAAGCTGTCCCCTTTTCAGACCGTTGTGAGTCGCTACTAGGGTGAAAAGGGAGAAGAAAGTAGACGTGAATATGCACATCTGTCAGAATTTTTATAACACAAAAAGGGGAGTGTTTTGAAACCATCCAAAAGATATTCTCTATATGAACATCTTTAAGTAAAGAACTTGCTCTCACATCATGAGCCTTATGCTCGAAGGAGTCATTTACTAAATAGCTTGTCATTTAATTATTTTCATTATATTATCTTTAATCCTTTAAAAATGGTATGGATTTTTCTCTCTTTTTGTTCATTCTTCAACAATGTCAATAGGCATTCAACGCTATCCATTTCATTCTCGAGCTGGCACGCTACGAGTGCAAGACGCTATCGACTCGGCCACGGGTAATTTTTTTAAAATACTCAAGGTGAATGACAATCAAGAAAGTATAAAAGATGAATTTATTACAGTGAATATGTACATATGAAGACACAAACAATTATAATAGTAGGTTGCATGTGTATGTGTAGAAATGTGCATTTGCGGTTTGCGGTTTTCCTGTTAATATATATATATATATATATATATATATATATATATATATATATATATGTGTGTGTGTGTGTGTGTGTGTGCGTGTATGTGTGTGTGTGTGTTTGCGTTTTTGTTACTTTATTTTTTTTTACAGCTTTGACCTGACAACATTCATTATTATTGAAACTTATTTGTAAAACATGATAACCTTGCGTGGAATTTTTCACATACATAAGAAAATAATTCTAGGAATGAGCGTTTTCTTTATTGTCATTTAATGGTTCATAAATTTCTTTTAACATATCTCTATTTAATATATATTAAATATCCTATTTTACATCTTATCATTGTATACAAAATACCTGTATATGAATGGATATATATATGTATATATATATATATATATATATATATATATATATATATATATATATATATATGAATACCTGCTCACAGGTACCAAAGTAACACCAGAATATACACACACACACACACACACACACACACACACATATATATATATATATATATATATATATATATATATATATGAATACCTGCTCACAGGTACCAAAATAACACCAGAATTATTCCTTAGTGCGTTGTACCAGATAATAATTTGGCAATTTAGACCTATACTCAATTTTCTTTTTTTTTTAATGAGGCTCATTTGCACCGACTCACATGGGTGCCCTTTTAGTTCAGAAATGTTTCCTACTATCTGATTGGTTGGACAAGATAATTATAACCAATCAGATAGTAGGAAAATGTTCCTAGCTAAAATAGCTCCCCTGGGATTCGATGTAAATGCCCCCTCATTAAAAAAAAAAATAGTTTAGTATACAGCACACGTTGAGCAAGAGTGGCACCTCGTATTAACCATACCTGATGACTGGTACTTGTTATACCAGGAACCTGGTATCAGGAATACTTGATCCTTGTGAACAATACCAGTGTACAGGATGCTTCTCAAGAGGTAATTAATAAAAATGCACCTTAGGGTTAGGTAATAAAACCTAGTAATTAATACCAGGTACCTGGTAGTGATACTTCTTAACTAGTTGGTTGAAGGGTTCCAGTTAGCTTAATGATGATGATAATAGTAAGGGTAACAGTAATATCAAGAATGGTAATAACTATTATATTATTAATGTTATTGCTAATATTATCATCATTATTATATTTTATTCTTAAGAGCATTTTATAGAAGCTATAAGACAACACGTAAAATAGTATGTCATTTCAGGTACGTTTTGAAATCCCTCAAAAGTTATTTGCTCATTTGATTATTTTAAGATGAACCAAGAACTGTTGGACTAGGAAATCTAAAAATATCGAATAGACAAAAAGTCTTTTGTCAGATATTACTCTCTTGACAATTGTCCTATCCAGAGTTTTCTTCTGTGCAACTCAATATGAAATACAGGGTTACTAATTCCCATCATTCTTCTTTTCTAAATTCATCTTCTATCTGGAAAACTTATTGGTGTGGAGTTCCCATCATTCCTCTATTATAGGTTCACCTCCTATCTGAAAAACTTATTGGTGGGGAGTCCCCATCATTCCTCTTTTTTAAAATTCATCTTCTATTTGGAAAACTTATAGGTAGGGAGTTCCTATCATTCCTTTTTTCTAAATCCATTTTCTATCTGGGAAACTTATTGATGGGGAATTCCCATCATTCCTCTTTTCTAAATCCATCTTCTATATGGAAAACTTATAGGTGGGGAGTTCCCATCATTCCTCTTTTCTAAAGCAAGCTTCTATTTGGAAAAGTTACTAGTGGGGTGGCCCCATCATTTCTCTTTTCTAAATTCATCTTCTATCTGGAAAACTTATTGATGGGGAGTTCCCCTTATTCCTCTTTCCTAAATTCATCTTATATCTGGAAAATTTATAGGCGAGGAGTTCCCATCATTCCTCTTTTCTAAATTCATCTTCTATCTGGAAAACCTATTGGTGGGGAGTTCCCACCATTCCTTTTTTTCTAAATTTCTCTTCTATCTGAAATACTTATTGGTGGGGAGTTCCCGTCATTCCTCTTTCCTTAATTCATCTTCTCTCTGGAGAACTTATAGGTGGGTAGTTCCCATCATTCCTCTTTTATAAATTCATTTTTTATCTGGAAAACCTATTGGTGGGGAGTTCCCATCATTCCTCTTTTCTAAATTTCTCTTCTATCTTTAAAACTTATTGGTGGGGAATTTCCATCATTCCTCTTTTCTAAATTCATCCTCTTTCTGGAAAACCTATTGGTGGGGAGTTCCCATCATTCCTCTTTCCTAAATTCATCTTCTATCTGGAAAACTTATAGGTGGGGAGTTTCCATCATTCCTCTTTTCTAAATTCCTCCTCTTTCTGGAAAACTTATCGGTGGGGAGTCCCCATCATTCTTCATTTTTAAATTCATCTTCTATCTGGAAAACTTATAAGTGGCGAGTCCCCATCATTCCTATTTTATAGATTTATCTTCTATCCGGAAAACTTATTAGTGGAAGTCCCCATCATTTTTTTTCCAAATTCATCTTCTATCAGGAAAACTTATAGGTGGGGAGTCCCCATCATTCCTCTTTTCCAAATTCATTTTCTATCTGGAAAACTTATAGGTGGGGAGTCCCCATCATTACTCTTTTCTAAATTCATCTTCTATCTGGAAAACTTATTGGTGGGGAGTCCCCATCATTCCTCTTTTCCAAATTAATTTTCTATGCGGAAAACTTATTGATGGGGAGTCCCCATCATTACTCTTTTCTAAATTCATCTTCTATCTGGAAAACTTATAGGTGGGGAGTCCCCATCATTCCTCCTTTCCAGATTAATCTTCTATCTGGAAAACTTATTGGTAGGGAGTTCCCACCATTCATCTTTCCTAGATTACTCTTCGATCTGGAAAACTTATGGGGGGGGGGAGTTCCCATCATTCCTCTTTTCTAAATTCATTTTCTCTCTGGAAAACTTATTGGTGGTGTTCTCATCATTCATCTTCCCTAAATTCATCTTCTATCTGGAAAACTTATAGGTGGGGAGTTTCCATCATTCCTCTTTTCTAAATTCATCCTCTCTCTGGAAAACTTATCGGTGGCGAGTCCCCATCATTCCTCTTTTTTAGATTTATCTTCTACCCGGAAAACTTATTGGTGGAAGTACCCATCATTTCTCATTTTTAAATTCATCTTCTATCTGGAAAACTTATAGGTGGCGAGTCCCCATCATTCCTTTTTTCGAAATTCATCTTCTCTCTGGAAAACTTATTGGTGGAGTGTTCTCATCATTCATCCTCTCTAAATCCAGCTTCTATCTGAAACTCATATTGCCGGTGAGTTCCCATTATTTCTCCTTTTTAAAGTCCAGCTTCTTTTTGGAAATTATGTTGTGGCCAAGTTCCCTTCATTCCTCTTTTTCGTTTTAAAGTCTTCTTCTGTCTGGATAACTTATGGGTGCGAGTTCCCATCGTTATGCCTGGAATGACACATCTTTAGGCCAGAAGATTACCTATGCTTATGTTTGGAATGACCTCTATCCCTAAGGGTCCTTCTGTAGTGCCAACAATTTCTGAAGGGTCCTTCTGTAGTGCCAACAATTTCTGAAGGGTCCTTCTGTATAGTTAACAATTCCCTTAGGGTCCTTCTGTATTGTCAACAATCCCCAAAGAGTCCTTCTGTAGTGCCAACAATTCCCTAAGGGTCCTTCTGTAGTGTCAAAAGTTCCCGAAGGGTCCTTCTATATTGTCAACAATACCGAAGAGTCCTTCTGTAGTGCCAACGATCCCCGAAGAGTCCTTATGTAGTGTCAACAATTCCCTAAGGGTCCTTCTGTAGTGTCAACAATTCCCTAAGGGTCCTTCTGTAGTGTCAGCAATTCCCTAAGGGTCCTTCTGTAGTGTCAAAATTTTTTGCAAAGTTCCTAGACTTCTTCGTTCTACTTTGGCACCAGGGTAAATGCGTGTAAAAGGAATGGAACGTCTCCTTTATATATCTGGGTAGTGGTTATCCGCGTGCAGGGGATAGCGAGGCCCCCGGAGGATGTGCCTTTCGGGAGGGTACATGTTGTGGCAGGGGAGATCACTGGAAGAGCTCCTGACGTGGTTGCAGAGACATCCGCGCATGTGCTGACGAAAACTGTGGGGAAGGGGAGAGAGACAAAGGGTTTTGTTAAGTGTTTAAAATCGAAGATAAATGACTATGTTCAACTTATGTATCAGAAATAAAACTAGTTGTTATGGATTATGATGTATATGTATAATATCTTGTATTTTTTTAGATACATGACACGCTTCTCTCTCTCTCTCTCTCTCTCTCTCTCTCTCTCTCTCTCTCTCTCTCTCTCTCTCTCTCTCTCTCTCTCTCTCTCTCCTTTACCTTATTTTTCATCTTTCTACACTCGTCTTCTCCTGACCTCGTTCACAAAAGATCAAAGTAACTTACATAGTTTCAAATGCCCTCTGGATATAGTTTATTAATTGGAAACATTGTTCCGTTGTTATTTTTCTTGTAGTTGATAAAAAATACGCACAGATATAGGGGAGGGGCTGGGGAGGTGGGTAGAGGTAGGAGACGCGTGTATAGGAAGAGGGGGGGTGGGGGTTTGGATAAGGCCGATTGAATTTCCTATACGGAGCTGTTGTAAACCAGGTCAAAGGGATTGATAGAATTTTATATAAGATTTATAGATCTAGGCAGCATAAACAAATGCGAAAATGTTCCTGGTATGCATGTGTGTCTGTCTGTTCGTAACAGCATCAAGAAAATGTTAGCAACTTTTCATGAAGATAATTATCTTTCTATTCTGTTTCTATATTGCTGGAGGTGGTTGCAATTTCATGTGTTCTTTAAAACCCAATGATCTATTAGATCTCGACAGACTGTTTCTTTGTATTTACACTTTATGGCCATTTTTACACCAGACATCATTGTGATAATGCTCTCAAGATTCATATATTCTTCATTATTTCCAACCTTCAGTTAATTATCTATTTACCTTATCCCTTTCTAATGTCACTATGTTTTTCCTATGAGCTCTTGGTATTCTAACGTCAGTTTATTGAAAAGAAGCCGCATTTGTAGTGTAGTAAATAGGTTTTTATCAATGGAGACCTAGCATAAATCAATGAAATAGAATGACCTTTCCAAGATACACAACAAAGAAGAAGAAGAAGAAGAAGAAGAAGAACAACAACAACAACAACAACAACAAGAATTTGACTTACGGGGGTTTGTAAACAATCCTCTTCATTCTCCAGTTCTGTTTCATGCTCTGGCTCTTGGACCCCCTGCGGACGTTAAAGTAGCCATAGACGAGAGGGTTCACCGTCGAGTTGGCCACGGCAAAGATGAACAGCGCAGCCTGGACGCGAGGGTCAACTCTCTGGGCGCTCTTCCTATCTATGAAGTACCTAGATGGAAGAAAAGGAATGAAATATATGAAAATGCTATTACTATGAGATATGCAGAAGAATAAAGGTGTCTAAAATTATTGGGTGAAGACTAATAGCCAGATTAATCCCTTGTTATATACTACTTAGACCTCAACCGAAGTCCCATGAAGACACATTTAGGTATCTTACATAGATTTTCAAGTGACCTAGATATTCACTTTTGATTCAAACGTTTAAAATCACGCCAGATACTACCAAGATTCCTTGATAGTACTCATCATAGACTCCTGCATATCAGTCTAATAAAACCTCTGTAATGTGTCATTAATTAAGACTAATGTAGTCTCAATCCTGAATAAAGTGACCTTAGAAATTTCCCTTAGCCTCAGAAACGCTCTACATAAATTCTTGTTCCAGCCCACTTCATAAGCCACTGAAAAAATTTGTTTTTATATCAGACTCATAAGTTGAAAAACCTCCATCTGTAGACTCTGAGAAACAATACTATTTCTGGAAGATCTACCAGACTCTTTAAGACATAAAAAAGACTCGCCATAGACACTTTGAAACTCAATATGTAGTCACCACAGAAACTTTGAGACTGCACATACTCACCATTGACTCTTTGAGAGTCCCCGCTGACTCTTGGCAACTGACCACAATCTCTTTGAGACTCAATGCATAATTTAGACATTCGCCAAAGACTTACTGCAGCTTGCGACCAAACTTATGAACCTGAACACTCACCACTGACTCTCTGATATTCAACAAAGGCTCCTGAAGATTCACCGCAGACTTTTTGAGACTTAAACACAGAATAGTGAAAACTCACCACAGACTCATTGAGACTCACCACAGACTCTTTGAGACTCAACACAGGCTCCTGAGCACTCACCACAGACTTCGAGACTCAACACAGGCTTCTGAGGACGTACTATAAGCTCTCTTTGAGACTTAAAAACAGACTACTGAAAACAAATCATAGACTCATTGAGACTCGACAAATGCTTCTGGGAACTCACCATAGACTCATGATATTGTAGGGTGTCCAGCACAGGAAGAAGACCATCACGATGATTAAGGTCATGTGAAGAGTTCTCGTCTTGGCCCTCCCCAAGGACGGGGCTCTGCGCTCGTCCTCTGGGTCGCGGGATATCACTGCAATAGAAAAGTCAAGATGTCAAAAGATGTCATATTTCGATAAATCATGTAACCTCCGATTTTGGAGAGGTCACATGAGGTCAGATTTTGGAGAGGTCATGTAAGGTCAGATTTTCGAGAAGTCATCTGAGGTCAGATTTTGGAGAAGTTGTGTAAGGTCAGATTTTGGAGAGGCCACATGACATCAGATTTTGGAGAGGTCATCTGAGGTCATATTTTGGAGAAGTTGTGTAAGGTCAGATTTTGGAGAGGTCATGCAAGGTCAGATTTTTGGGGAGGTCATGTGAGGTCAGATTTTTGGAGAGGTATGCTAGGTCAGATTTTGGAGAGGTCACTCAGAGTCAGTTTTTGGATAAGTCATTCGAGGTCAGATTTTGGAGAGGTCACACAAGGTCAGATGTAGGAGAGGTCATGGGAGGTCAGAATTTTAGAATTAGATTGAAATCTCACACAATGATATGTTAATGGGAATGACTTTACTGTGGTTAGTGGATGATTGTACGAGAAGGTCATTGTGATAATCATATTTCAAGACATTCTCTCTCTCTCTCTCTCTCTCTCTCTCTCTCTCTCTTTCTCTCTCTCTCTCTCTCTCTCTCTCTCTCTCTCTCTAAATTCAATTATTTTTCGATATTCATTTATTGTTTGAAAAACATCTCTTATCCATTTCAATGTACATGTGATCCTTTGAATGAAATTGAAAATAGAATAAATATCAAACGATTTAAAAAATAAAAAAAAATGGTAAAAACTAATCACTAAAAATAATTTGGAAAAATATAAAAATACAATAGGTTTTTCTGTTACAGTTTTGCAATTATTCACAGGAGAATTCTAGTGTGTTGGTCAAGAGTTTAATAAACAAGGAAAGGTCAAACGTCGTTTGTTGTCGGCTTCCCTGTGATCTCTACCCGCCACGGAACAGGAAGACCTCAGTGAATAATGTTTCGTTTAACTCTGTCGTTTAGGAAGACTCGGGTCTGGGTTTAAACTTTTAAGGTAATTGCCTTAGTTTAAGGTAATTTGCATGGTTTCAAGGTAATTTGCAATGTATTCGGGTATTTCTAGCTTCAAATTTAAGGAAAATGGAAAATTTTTAAGGTAATGTAAGCTAAAAAAAAATAGCAGTATCTAAGGTAATGGCCACATGCTCAACTTTAAACCCTGACTAGTGGGGGGGGGGGGGGGGGGGGGTTAATGTGAGACCTGAGGTTCAGGGGAAGGTGGACGTCGTGTGTTTTCAAATTATTTTCATCCCTGATATTTTTATCAATTGTGGAAGGTTAGGTTAAGTTAGTAGGTTACGTTATATAACCCACCGCTATTCGTGCATCATGATTATATGTGTATGTATAGATACACACACACACACATATATATATATGTATATATATATATATTATATATGCTATATGTGTGTGTGTTTGTAAGACCAGGTACCAAGCGCTTTCGTGTATTATGTACGCTTCTTACACACACACGCGCATATATATATATATATATACTGTATATACACACACACACATATATATATATATATATATACTGTATACACACACACACACACATATATATATATACCGTATATACACACATAGACGCTTCCTATACTGATAAATATAAAAAAAAAAACCTTTCCTCTCGCGTGTATTTTTCCTTACAAAAGTATTCCATGTTTTCCTTGTTTTCCAAGCTGGGAAAAATTCTGCATTCACGTTTACGATGATTAAAAAAAAAAAAAAAAAAGAAGAAGAAAGAAGAACCGTGTAGGTGTTTTGCAAAAGATTCTTCAGATGAAAGACAAACATTTCCTATCGCTGAAATGAAAGTTTTTTCATTTTTATTTTCATTTCGTGATTTCGAAGTTTTCGTCTCCAATGTTTAAAAGTTCTGTCAGCTTGAGCGCTTGTTTGTCTATCTGTCTGTCTCTGGCGCAAATATTTTGCATAGCACAACCCGAACTCTGTCTGCTTCTCAAAGCACGAGAATATTTGCACGTTTGCCTCTCAAACATTCACTAGAATTTTGTGTACATTCCAGGCAAGATTCATCTCTCTCTCTCTCTCTCTCTCTCTCTCTCTCTCTCTTGTCTAAAGAATTCACAGTAATTCTGTGTACTGTACATTCTAGACAAGATTCATCTCCTCTCTCTCTCTCTCTCTCTCTCTCTCTCTCTTGTCTAAAGCTTTCACTATAACTCTGTGTACTGTACATTCTAGACAAGATTCATCTCTCTCTCTCTCTCTCTCTCTCTCTTTTCTAAAGCTTTCACTATAACTCTGTGTACTGTACATTCTAGACAAGATTCACATCTCTCTCTCTCTCTCTCTCTCTCTCTCTCTCTTTTGTCTAAAGCTTTCACTATAACTGTGTACTGTACATTCCAGACAAGATTCCTCTCTCTCTCTCTCTCTCTCTCTCTCTCTCTCTGTAGAGGACAATGGCCGTTTGTCAAAAGCATTCACTATAACTCTGTGTACTGTTCATTCCAGGCAATTTTTTTCATCTCTTCTCTCTCTCTCTCTCTCTCTCTCTCTCTCTCTCTCTACTCTCACCATCTTTCCTGTAGAGGACGATGACGATGGAGCCATAGCAAATGACGATAGTGGTGAGAGGGAGGGCGTACATAGCCACAAAACCAGCAACGATGTAGACAAGCTCGTAGGTGGGGGAGGGGAAGCTGTTGAAAGTGACACACTGCTCAAACCAGGGGAATTCTGGATGTGTCTCCACGTGGAAGATGAACATCTGTAAAAGGCAGAGGAGAGATAGCGTTATTACTATTATTATTTCTATTAAGTGCAAAACCATGAGGTTACCATTTAGCGTAACTGCAAAATATCCTGCTTCATTAATATAACTATTTCCATTTTTGTAAGGATTGAGGAAAGTCAAATGATGAATAATGGGAATAATTATCTCTGAAATAGGATAAAAAGTTTTTTATTTTTTTCAAAGTTCAAGTTTGAACATTAAACTTTATTCATGAATTATTTTAGTGTGACCCCATAATTATTTTTCACCTTATCAATATACGTTCTCCCTACTAATTGAATAATATAATAATAATAATAATAATAATAATAATAATAATAATGATTATAATAATAATGATGATAATAATAATAATAATAATGATTATAATAATAATGATGATAATAATAATAATATACAAGTAACAGCGACGCGCTTCGATAGGTGTCGTCCTCCCATCTTCAGGCTGGAATGGTCCAATCAATACTTGGATCATTCAAGCCTGAAGAAGGGAGGACCGCACTTCGAAAACGTATCGCTGTTACTTGTATATAATTGAATTCATGAACTCGAAGGTAATAATAATAATAATAATAATAATAATAATAATAATAAACACTTATTCATAGTTAGTTGTCTTTTGCAAAGGCGAAGGATGAGAGATTTGGAACCTGCCACCTGGCATCCCAGGAGAATGAAAGAGAAAGAGAACGATAGGGATAGAGAGATAACGAGAGAGAAAGAAAAGGTGATAGAAAAGAGGTACTGCATAAAGGGGAAGGAAGCTTATGCCGTTGTCTATAAGGGAAAGTGATAAATAGATAGATGAAATATTTTATGATTTAGGAGAGAGAAAATGGATAAACATGGGATGAAAGATAATCAACAGTGCAAAAAAAAAAAAAAAAAAAACTGAGGACATTTATATGAAAATAGAAATATCATAATGTCAAAAGGGAATTGAAAGTGAAAGTCCCTTCCTCCCTTAATAACCCCTCCCTATTCCCTCTCCCTAAAAATTTGGATATAAAGTGACACCGTAAAATTCACTTAAAATGTGGGAAAGGTATATCCATAAATCCATCATAATCTCTCTCTCTCTCTCTCTCTCTCTCTCTCTCTCTCACACACACACACACACACACACACCAGAGGTATTACAGGGCCTTAATTGTACCCTAGTCCCTGACACACAGGGGATCACAGCGTGAAATGCCACGGCCAAGTTCAAAATATCTTTACACCCGGTGCTGGAATCTTGCGTGGTATGTCATTCGCTTGTTTTTTTTTATTTATTTTTTAAGGGATGAGATTGTGAGCCCCATGAATACTCTAGTCGGATTATCTATCATAAACGAAAGGATTCTATATTCAATTTAAAAAATGAAAAAAAAAAACTAGTTTCTTCTGCTTATCCTTAGGGATGAGATTACTGGCCACATTGTAGATGAGGATGCTGATGTGTGTAAATCATATTTGATGTATACATACACACAAATATTTGTATGTATACTTATACATATGCATTTTATGCATATGTGTAAACATAAGTATACTGTATATATAGGCTATACATGCACACACAAAGCCACACACACACACACACACATATATATATATATATATATAAATATATATATATAAAACCGCAATAAAAAAAACACAAACAGAACACGACACAATAACGCAAGTCACAATAGAAACCAAACTCCTCTCTCTCTCTCTCTCTCTCTCTCTCTCTCTCTCTCTCTCTCTCTGTGTGTGTGTGCCAATTCTCACCTGCGGGGTAGAGAAGGCCACCGATGCTGCCCAAGCCATCCAGAGCATGACCCTGACCCTCCTCTTGGCCTCTGTGACTGTCAGGGGCCTGAGGACGGCGTGGTACCTGTCGATGCTGATGACGACCAGGAGGAAGCCGCTCAGGAACACCCCGAAGGTGCGGAAGAACGCCATGATTCTGCAGGCCAGGTCTCCGGCCTCCCAGGACACAGTCCACGCCCAGCCGATCTAGGGGAAAAGGAGAGAGTAAAGAGAATTTAGAGGTTTTTATTATTATTTGTTGGGATTATACGTCGAAATAGGTAGTATTTCTTATTGATAAGGAATTAGATGAAAAACAGACGGGAAAAGAATTGGTATTAATGTTTAAGTATTCTCTCTCTCTCTCTCTCTCTCTCTCTCTCTTACACACACACAGAAGTATACTCGCAGAAGCACACACAAGCACATCAAGCATATATATATATATATATATATAAATATATATAAATATGTATATATATATATACATATATATATATATATATATATGTATGTATTTATATATATACTGTAAATGAATTATATATATATATATATATATATACATTTATATATACATGTACATGTGTGTATGTATGCTTGTATGTGAGAGAGAGAGAGAGAGAGAGAGAGAGAGAGAGAGAGAGAGTCACGTGCTCCCGACGCCACACGAGTTTTGAAGTTTTTGTTTCCATTAAGTTTTTGCTATGTCACGTGAATTCATGAAAACTGAGAAGATAATGTCGACTCTTCTCTGTCCATTTTCTCCATATCTAATTCCTTCGTAATAAGGATTATTCTTACCTGTTTCCTCGAACATTTCTGGCGAAAGAAAGTATAATACGGGTAAAAATATAATAGCCAAGGACAAGAATATATCTTCCCAGAGACTTACAATATTTTTCATGATCGTCTCTCTCTCTCTCTCTCTCTCTCTCTCTCTCTCTCTTGAAATTATAAATATCTTATTAACGATCCATTACCTTTCTAATTCTATTCAAAATATGATAAAATAGGTGGAGAGTCTCTCTCTCTCTCTCTCTCTCTCTCTCTCTCTCTCACACCTGAAATTATGATTATCTTATTAACCATTCACTACCTTTCTAATTCTAATTCAAAATATGTGAAGAGGTTCTCTCTCTCTCTCTCTCTCTCTCTCTCTCTCTCTCTCACCTGAAATTATGATTATCATATTAACCATTCATTACCTTTCTAATTCTAATTCAAAATATGTGAAGAGTTTTTCTCTCTCTCTCTCTCTCTCTCCCTCTCTCTCTCTCTCTCTCTCTCTCTCTCTCTCTCACCTGAAATTATAATTATCTTATTAACCATTCATTACCTTTCTAATTCTAATTTAAAATATGATAAAATATGTGGAAAGAGTCTCTCTCTCTCTCTCTCTCTCTCTCTCTCTCTCTTTACCTGAAATGACATATTATTAAACATTCATATCATTCTAATTCTAATTCAAAATAAAATAAAATATGTGGAGAGAGTCTCTCTCTCTCTCTCTCTCTCTCTCTCTCTCTCTCTATTACCTGAAATGATATATTATTAAACATTCATTACCTTTTTAATTCAAAATAGGGTAAGATAATTAGAGAGAGAGAGAGAGAGAGAGAGAGAGAGAGAGAGAGAGAGAGAGAGAGAGAGTCACGTGTTCCCGACGCCACACGAGTTTTCAAGTTTTTGTTTCTATATAGTTTTTTTCCACGTCGCGGAAATGGAAATATGATGCCCCCCTCCCCTCCAGGCCTTTTAACAACAACCACAGATATAATATCTTCTGAGATATTGTTTCTATAGAATTAACTGTAGGCGGAGACCTCAAGACTTATAAGAAGTTAATCTTCTCTGTCTTGACGTCTCAACATACAATAAGTTAATACGAGATATAGAATTTCCTTCTATCTTCAATTTTCCGTTTTTCATAACGTCGTTTTTGAGAATCGATTTTGTCCTTTTCCATTAATATTCTTCCTTTTTCGGATTTAAAAGCTCTGGTATTCTCTCATAACTTCTGTTTTTTTGTCTTATAATCTTCTCTCTTCCAAGTGGCGTCATGAAGAACTCATGACCTTATGAGCTTTATATAGACTCATGCGTTTTATATTGGTCTTTTAAACCCTCCACATAGACACATATGGGATATCATCATCATCATTTATCATCTCCTCTTTCGCCTAGTGACGCAAAGGGCATCGGTTAGATTTCGCCAGTCGTCTCTATCTTAAGCTTTTAATTCAATACTTCTCCACTCATCATCTCCCACTTCACGCTTCATAGCTCTCAGCCATGTAGGCCTGGGTTTTCCAACTTTTCTAGTGGCTTGTGTAGCCCAGTGAACTAATCTCTTATATATACATATATATATATATATATATATATATAAATATATATATAAATATATATATATACATATATATATATATGTATATATATGTATATATATATATATATATATATTATGCCCTCTATAGATCAAATAAAGCCATTTGACATCTGTATCTAACGTTATAAACTATATACAGGCATTTTGGCTTTATATAGTCCACACCAAAGCTTTCTATAGTCCTTAACAAAGCTTTATATAGTCAAAGCTTCATCTAGACATTTCAACCAAAATGTTATCCCAGAACCTAACATTATTCCACTTACAAACAAACAAAGGTACAGGAGAAAAGAGTCTTACCTCCAAGGGCATGAGCAGAAAGGTCACTAGAAGGTCAGCAATGGTCAGGTGCATGATCATGAGCGAGACTCGGGATGCTGAGGTCCTTCTGCGATGTCTGAAGAGATGAGATAGGATCAAGGTCAATCATTTTATTTATCTAGCTATATATCTATCTATCTATCTGTTGATTTATATTGAACTTAAGGGGTTAATATTTTTGAGCTTAAGAATAAAGGATGAATGTGACAAGGAATGTTTTTCGTGTGCTTTCTTTGGTGCCACCCGTAAGAAAAATTATATATGTATGTACTGTATATATATTATATATATATACACATACATACATATATATATATATATATATATAAAGGTCTCAGACATGTCAATTCATGCCTGGGGGTTGGCCAGTCATGGTGAGAGTTTTTCGTTTCATTGCTCACAGCAACCCAACCTAGTATGGGTGTCCCTGACTAGTGCAGGTTTGCTGATCTTCGCGTTGACTACATTAAGGTATCCCACTCATATATATATATATATATATACAGCCTATATATATATATATATATATATACAGCCTATATATATGTGTGTGTGTGTGTGTTGTGTATGTGTGTAGTGCTATATGCAAGTATATATGTGTTTTTACGTATGTTTGAATATGTGCGAGATTGTATACTGTACATATAATGAAAATTTCTATGTAGATTTTAACAATGATTAAACCTGAGGAAGCACACCCAACCACTCCCTCACTGTGCGGCGAGTGCCTGTGCTAAGCCCCGCCCACCACTTCTGCCATTTCACCTATACTATCAGTTTGGTTACTCGCCGCGAAGTAAGGGTATGACAGGGTTCACTACGTGTGCCAGGGAATCCTGTGTCCATCTGTACATTATTTTACTCCATGAAATTATTATGGGGTTTGTGGCTTAATCAACCTTTATCTAATATTAGTTTTAGATTTGTTTTATATTTGTTAATGATAGTGGGAATTTGCGGAGCTCTGTTCGTGAGGTGGTAGTGTTAGTGAAATATGTTTGCGAAAGTAATGATCATGATAATTATAATTGTAATTAAGTAACTGGCGCACAATAGTCTAAGAAAATGTCTGTTATATATATTATATATATATATGTATATATATATATATATATATATTTATATATATATATATATATATATATATAAATTATATATGTATATATATATATTTATATATATACATACATCCTCGTATATATACAAATATTATATATATACATATATGTGTGTGTGTGTGAGCGTGTGTTAGTGTGTACAGCTGTATTTCCTGGTAATTCTGTTAATAACAGATGCGTTGTCTTTCAAAGAACATTAAATTTTATTAATAAAGTGTTATTCTCAATAATCCTTAAAATCATAAAAAGGTGTATTTACTCTAAGCTACGGCTCTGAATCCTATTATATAAGAATCTATTACTTCTTGAAATTAAACAGTTGGTGAGAAAGATCAGTTGAACATAATGATAATACAATGATGATAATTATCATCTTGAAACTTACGATGCAATGGACCTGAGTACAGAGATGTTGCCCAAGGCGGATAGCACCATCAAACACGAATAGATGGTGATGGTGATAATGTGAGATTCGTTGAAGACCATCTCCTTCGGCATGACCCTCGTCAGCAGGGACTCGTTGAGGAAGGCCTCCGACCCGTTGAGGTATCCCTCTGAGGAGGAGGATATAGAATAGGAGGTCGTCAGATCGGTCAGCTCCTCCTCAGGGATTGCGTCGACGTGTTCTAGGTCATAGCCGCTGACTGGAACGAAATTTGACGGGGAGGAGCCATGCTGGAGATGTCTCTGGAAATCGTAATACTCCGCCGGCTGCTGGAGGTCCTGGAATTGGCCATCGGGTCCTTGGAAGCCTCCGTAGTAATCTTCGCTGTCTTTGAACCCATGGAATCCTTCGAAGTCCTTTGGTTTCCTTCGTAAGTTTGACGGGAAAGATGAAAGGGTTGACAGAATGGAGGGTAAGGATTCCAGCTGCTGTTTCATCGTGATGATTTTGATGACGTTTGATCGTCAGAAATTGATCGCTGTTGATTGATATGATCGTTATCACTGATTGATATTGAGTACCTCAGAACACCGTAATATATTCATTTATCTAAATGACGATAATTTTTTGTTTAACTTTATCCTGTCAAGATTTGTCAACAAGAATAAAATGTCTTTCCATTATGGCATTTTCAAATAGAAAATTCTTTCATATTCAGCTTGGTAATTTCTCTCTTATTTTCAGCTTGGATCAAAGCTTAATTACTAGTTTCTTTTTTCACCTATTTTCACTTTAAGTCTTTTCCTGCTCAATTCGATTCTAAGTATTTCTCTCGTCTTCTTTATTCTTACCTTGACTTTTTATTCAAGGAGTCTTTCTCTTTGAAAAGTCATCCCCCTCGAAGTCTTTCTCTTTAAAAAGTCTTTCCCCCCCCAGTCTTTCTCTTTAAAAAGTCTTTCCCTCGAAGTTTTTCTCTAAAAAGTCTTTTCCCCCTCGAAGTCTTCCTCTTTAAATATGTATTTCTCTTTAAAAAGTCTTTTCCACTCGAAGTCTTTCTCTTTATAAAGTGTTTGCACTCGAAGTCTTCTTCTTTAAAAAGTGTTTTCCACTCGAAATCTTTCTTTATAAAAAGTCTTTTCCCCCTCGAAATCTTTCTCTTTAAAATTGTATTTCTCTTTACAAAGTCTTTTCCACTAGAAGTCCTCCTCTTTAAAAAGTCTTTCCAACTCGAAGTCTTTCTCTTTAAAAAGTCTTTCCAACTCGAAGTCTCTCTCTTTAAAAATTCTTCTCCTCTCGGAGTCTTTATCTACTCTTATTCTTCCTCAGCTTGAATATATACTTCAATAGTCTTTATCTGTTTAAACTGATACGAACACAGAGTCTATTTTTCTTTAATTCCTCACCGAAGAAGTCTTTTTGGAGTCTTAAGAGTCTTCGGGAGTATTTCATGGTCTTTAGAGTCACCAATCCGTATCAGATATTTTATCTGCAAAGAAATTGAGGTGTTCAGTGACATTCTTGCATATAGTTAGCCACAATACGATTAAAATATGTCGTGAGATCGATTTAATATTATTAATAAATTTATTATAATTGTTATTATTATTATTATTATTATTATCATAAATGATATTATTATTATTATTAATATTATTATTATTATTATCATTATTATCATTATTATTATTATTATTATTATTATGATTATGAATAATAATATTTATATTATTGTCATCCTCATCATTATCTTCATTATTATTATTGTCATTATTATTATTATTATTATTATTATTATTATTACAAATATTATCATTATTGTCATTCTCATCATTATCTTTATTATTATGACTATAATTATTTTATTTTTATTATTATAATTTGTTATTATTATTATTATTATTGTTATTGTAAATGATATTAATATTATTATTATTATTATAAATGATATTAATATTATTATTATTATTATTATTATTATTATTATTATTATTATTGTTGTCATTCTTATCCTTATCTTCATTATTATTATTATTTTTATTACTATTATTATAAATAATAATGATAATAATATTATCATTATTATTGTAAGTAATATTATTATTGTTATTATTGTCATCGTCATCATTATCTTCATTATTATTACTATGATTATTTTTATTAATATTATTATTATTGATATTATTATTACTATTATAATACTAATAATAATTATTATTGTTATTATTATCATTATTACTATTATTATTATT
>NC_090743.1:117267585-117294004 GCF_036898095.1 Palaemon carinicauda | reverse complement strand
GAAGAGAAATAAGATAGAATAGTGTGCCCAAGTGTACCCTCAATCAGGAGAATTCTAACCCAAGACAGTGGAAGAGCATGGTACAGAGACTATGGCACTACCCAAGACTAGAGAACAATGATTTGATTTTGGATTGTCCTTCTAGAAGAGCTGCTTACCATAGCTAAAGAGTCTCTTCCAACCTAACCAAGAGGAGAGTAGATAGTGAACAATTATAGTGCAGTAGTTAACCCCTTGGGTAAAAAAGAATTTTTTGGTAATCTCAGTGTTGTCAGGTGTATGAGCATAGGGGAGAATCTGTAAAGCATAGGCCAGATTATTCGGTGTATGTGTAGGCAAAGCGAAAGTGAAGCGTAACCAGAGAGAAGGATCCAATGTATTACTCTTTGGCCAGTCAAAGGTTTTCCCATAACTCTCTAACATGTCTATCGATGTTTGGGATTTGGCCAGTTTTTATCATCACGCTGGCCAGTGCGGATTGATGATGGTAGGAGATTTTCGTCTGATCGCTCACAGCAAACCAACCTAGTATGGTACAGTTTTGCTGATCAAGGCGATACGCAAACCGTTTCATAACTTTAAGGTATCCACAATCAGAAAGGGAATAAATTCATAATGAAAAATAAATTGATATCATACATACATGCATACATAATAATGAGCTTCTTAATTATGGCCGTATTTACGGCGTATTATAATTTGGTACTCATCTTAAGCGTATTTGTTTGTGTGTGTATTTGTATATGGCTAATTGGAGAGGACTATTACCTTTGAAAAGGGAAGCCGGTTTGGAATTAATTGCTTATTATCGTCTTTCTTGTGAAAGGTCAATACTCTCTCTATTCAATTACGAAGTACCTCTACGTTCTCAAGATACACACACACACACACACACACACACACACACATATATATATATATATATATATATATATATATATATATATATATATATATATATATACTGTATATATGTATATATATATAGAATATATAATATATATATATATATATATATATATATATATATATATATATGTGTGTATATATATGTATACTATATACTATATATGTGTGTGTATGTATATATATATATATATATATATATATATATATATATATATATATATATATATATATATATATATATATGTGTGTGTGTGTGTGTGTGTGTGTGTGTGTGTGTGTGTGTGTAATTTATAACAAATCATTCCCATTAACACTAACTGAATGATTTTCTTACAATCCAAAAGACTCTGTCCCAGTGACCAATTGAAGCTGTGGAACTTCAAAATCGTGTTATTAAACGAGCGAGAATTGCTCACAGTTCCGCCTCACATATGACAAGCACTTCCTATTAGAGGCTCAAGATTGATTGATTATAATGACTCGTTAATTAACAGTGATATTATTAAAATGCATCTGTCAATATTTACTGTAGACTCACAAAAGATATGACTGAGAGGAGTTAGCATATATAGAAGAGAAGAGACTCTTTAGCTATGGTAAGCAGCTCTTCTAAAAATCAAACCATTCTTGGGTAGTGCCATAGCCTCTGTACCATGGTCATCCACTGTCTTGGGTTTGAGTTCTCTTGCTTGAGAGTACACTTGGGCAAACTAATCCATCTTAGTTCTGATCTCTTCTATCTTTTTTATCTTTTTCCTGTTTTTATTTCAAGTTTTTATATTTTATATATGGAAGATATAATTTAATGTTGTTACTGTTCTTAGAATATTTTATTGGGATTGCATTACTTCTTTCGTAATGTATTAATTTCATTGTTTCCTTTCCGTACTTTTCTATTTTTCCCTGTTGGAGCCCTTGGGCTTATAGCATCTTGCTTTTCCAACTAGGATTGTAGCTTAGCAAGTAATAATAATAATAATAATAATAATAATAATAATAATAATAATAATGAAAATGATGATAATAATAATATTAATAATAATAATAATAATAATAATAATAATAATGATAATAATAATAATCCTTATTGTGGATTGATGGATACCTGTCTAAATTTTCGAAAAGCGTGAATTTTATGTAGTAATTTACAAAACATTCTAGACAGAATTTTAGAATTTAATAAAGACAGCGGGACAAACATTCTGTAAAGCATAGTAAGATATATATATATATATATATATATATATATATATATATATATATATATATATATATATATATATATATATATATATATATACATTTATATATAATGTGGAACTTGGGCATGTTACTCTATGCTTATAATGAATAGACAGTCTTAGCGGTGTCCAAAGATTATCTTAAATTTTTTTGTTTATATTTCAAAGAATCTACATTTTTCATTTATCAATATTTGTTGAATGTTTTCCGAATTTCCAAATATTTTTGTAACAGATTTTCACCACCATACCCTTTATTTTGAAGTGTAGTTCCAAAACTCCGAAACACAATGTAGTCCTGAAGAAGAGTTGCGAAGTGAATGGAGAAAAGTAAATGTACTTTGGGTGTTATCCTGAAAACTATCTGCAGGATAGTGTGTCCTGAGAAAAACTATCTTCGATATTTAGACACCACTATACACTGTCTTTTCATTATAAATATATATATATATGTATATATATATATATATATATATATATATATATATATATATATATATATATATATATATATTATATATATATACATTTATACATATATATACACACATATGTATATATAGATAAATAAATATATATATATATATATATATATATATATATATATATATATATATATATATATATGTATATATATGTATATATATATATATATATATATATATATATATATATATATGTATATATATATATATATATATATATATATATATATATATATATGTATATATATATATATATATACACACACACATATATATATATATATATATATATATATATATATATATATATATATATATATATATATATATATATACATATATTATATATATGTATATTTATATATATGTGTGTGTATATATATATGATATATATCATATAAACATATATATTACACACACACATATGTATATATATATATATATATATATATATGTATATATATATATATATATATATATATATATATATATATATATATATATATATGCTGTGCAACATCATTTCTCATATCAATTATTTATGAGTAATTAGGATTGATATTAATGTAATAAACATGTCCTAAGATAAATTAATTAACTTTTAACGAGTTAATTTTCTTTTTAATATGGTTATAATAATGGTAATAATAATAATAATTATTATTATTATTATTATTATTTTGACTTGCTAAGCTACAATCCTAGTTGGAAAAGCAGGATGCTATAAGCCCAAGGGCTCCAACAGGGAAAATAGCCCAGTGAGGAAAGGAAATACGGAAAACTAAAAGAGAAGTTAAGAACAATAATAACATTAAATAAATCTTTCATAAATAAATATAAAAACTTGAAAATAACAAGAGGATAAAAACTTCAAAATAACAAGAGGAAGAAAAATAAGATAGAATAGTCTGACAGAGTGTACATGTAGATGCCATATTTGTGTGAGTGTACAAATTAGTTTTACATGAACTATAAAAACTTTAACAAAACAAGAAGAGACTTAAGATTGAATAGTGTTCTTAAGTGTACCGTCAAGCAAGATATCTCTAACCCAAGACAGTGGAAGACCATGGTACAGAGGCTATGGTACTACCCAAGACTAGAGAACAATGGTTTGATTTTGGAGTGTCTTTTTCTTAGAGGAGCTGCTTACCATAGCTAAAGTCTCTTTTTTTTCCTTGCCACGAGGAAAATAGCCACTGAACAATTATGCTTGAGTAGTTATACCTTTGGATGAAGAATTTTTTTTTAGTAATCTCAGTGTTGTCAGGTGTAAGAATTCAGAGGAAAATGTGGAAAGAATAGGCCAGACTATTCGGTGTACGGGTAGGCATGGTGAAAATGAGCCGTAATCAGAGAGAGGGATCCAATGTAGTACTGACCGGCCAGTCAAAGGACCCAATAACTCTCTACCGGTAGTGTGTCAACGGGTGGCTGGTGCCTGGTGAGGAATAGCATATATATATATATATATATATATATATATATATATATATATATATATATATATATATATATATATATATGTGTGTGTGTGTGTGTGTGTGTGTGTGTGTCTAGAGAGAGATTCGTGAATCGAAATTTTAGTATAATAAGAATACTTACAAATTTTCTGTACCTAAAGTAACGCAACTTTGAATTTAATACATTGCAAAGATTAATTTCACCAGTCAATAAAAGTTTGTTTTCATAATGAAACAAGAAGAAGCAGATATAGTTTCCAGTCAAGAGAATCACGAGCTTAGAGCCTAGCTTTCCACGTCCAATTGCGGCGAGAGATTCCCGCAGACTGACGTGGGAAGGTTTGGAGTTTGGACCTCTCGGCGTGAACGCTAGCCTGTTGCCATCTTGCGGTTGCGCAGTGCACTACTTGTTGCTCCTGGTGGGAGAACACACTTTTTATAATCGTTTTTCATTTTCCTCTCTCTCTCTCTCTCTCTCTCTCTCTCTCTCTCTCTCTCTCTCTCTCTCTCTCTCTCTCTCTCTCTCTCTCTCTCTCTCTCTCAACTTCTTTTTGTCAGTGGAATTTGGAGCTCAGATGTTTTTAGAAATAAATGCAAAAGACAAATGCCTCAGACATGTTCGTCGATCCATCGTCTTCTCTTGCTTCTTTTGCAGTCTCCATGGACCCATTCTGATATTCTTAATCCATCTATTAACTGTCATTTTTATTATTTGTCCTTCCCATATCCCTTTCTTATTCTTACAAGTTATTAGAATATATTCTGTTTTAGTTTGCTCTCGTATCCATGTTGCTCTTTCTTCTGTCTCTTAGTGTTAGTCTCATCATTATTCTTTCCATAGTTCTTTGAGCTATAACTAGCTTATGTTCTAATGCTTTAGTAAGACACCAAGTTTCTGATACCTAAGTTAAAACTGGTAGGACCATCTGATTGAATACTTTTCTTTTTAGAGAAAGTGTCATTTCATTTTCCATAACCTCTCCATTCCATGTTTATCCTACTTTTTATTGTGGTCTTATGTCCTGGGGAAACACACACTGTCTGTCGTAAGTATGTATATTCTTAACAATTTCCAAAGGCTCATCTATAACTTTATTGTTGTCTGTATTTTCATTGAACATTTTCTTAGATTTACAAATATTTATTTAAGTCCTACATTTCTGCTTTTTCTATTCAGATCTTCTAATATTTTCTTGTAATTCCTCTCATGATTCTCAAAACAAAACTGTGTCATCTGCAAAATTTGTTAAGATATTCCCGCTTAATATTAACTCCTACATTTTCCAAATCTATTTTTTAAACTTCTTCTAGGAATGCTGTGAATGATTTATGAGAGATGGGGTCTCCCTGCCTAACTCCTTCCTCAATTTGAATTTACTCATTATCTTTATGTAGTTTTCGGATTGCTGTACTTTCTGTATAGATAACAATTTCAAGTATTCCAACGTAAGTGACATATATTCCTTGTCTTTGAAGGGTTTTAATTACTGCTGAGAATTTGACAGAATCATGTATATATATATATATATATATATATATATATATATATATATATATATATATATATATATATATATATATATATATATGTGTGTGTGTGTGTGTGTGTGTGTGTGTGTGTGTGTGTTTGTTTGTTTGTGTGCATGTATATGTGTATACTGTATATACATATACCGTAATATCTATATATGTATATACTTACATAGATTAAAGAATTTTTGATAGGCTTTGCCCATTCTTTCCCCGGCTGTAACCCTCTATAGCCATCTAACCACCTGGTACATAGTTACATGCATAAATTAGCTGATGTGAAATTCGTCTGTCTTCGACCTTGACTTGAAATTGGGTCCCTTTGCTTGATAGATAAAGATGTTACCAATTAAGGATTTAAAGGTTTAAAGGTCGCTCATGAATGGCAGATGCAAGGGACAGTAACATTGCCCTATCAAGCAGGACAATGCCCTAGAGACTGACCATATATACATATAATCAGTGCCCAAGCCCACTCTCCACCCAAGCTAGGACCAAGGAGGGCAAGGCAATGGCTGCTGATGACTCAAGAGATAGACCTATAGGCTCCCCAAAACCTCCCATCCTTAGCTCAGAGGGAGGGTGAGGTTGCAGCCACCAAAGGCACTAACGGGTTTGAGCACGACTTGAACCTTAGTCTAGCGTTCACCAGTCAGGGACGCTACCACATTAGCCACCACAACCCCTAATATATTGAAATTTGAGAGAGAGAGAGAGAGAGAGAGAGAGAGAGAGAGAGAGAGAGAGAGAGAGAGAGAGAGAGAGATCGACTGCTGTTCAGGTTATAGTCTTTAATATCCCCACATACATTGAACGAATCCATCAAATAGGTACATATTTCCGTAAAATAAAACAGACAATTAGACAAACAGACAGTCATCAGAATTAATGAGGCGAACCACATCATCCACTCAGCATCCAATGAAATTCCAGGAAATTCCAGATTGCATCTCAGAACATCTTGAATTCCCAACAGGAATTCGGGATCCCTGGGCCCTTCATTTTAATCTCGTCATGGGGTGCATGCTGAGATCCAAGAAATTTTATATATATATATATATATATATATATATATATATATATATATATATATATATATATATATATATATATATATATATATATATATATAGATATATATATATATATATATATATATGTGTGTGTGTGTGTGTGCGCGCACACATTGTGTGTGTATAAATATCAACCACAATGGCATTTAATGCTGAATTCCATCTTGGGAATATATGTCCACTGGAATTAATTTATGGTAATAGCTTCTGGCTGGGCAGAGATTCGAACCCCTGCCTATTCAGCCGAAACCATGCCTTCGAGGACTCTATCACCTGAGCTATCAAGAGAGATAGCTCAGTTGGTAGAGTCCTCGCAGGCATGGATTCAGCTGAATAAGCAGGAGTTCGAATCTCTGCCCAGCCAGAAGCTATCACCATATATTAAGTCCAGTGGATATATATTCCCAAGATAGAATCCAGCATTAAATGCTATTGTGGTTGATATTTAAATTGATTAAAATCACGAGTGTTACTTGTTAGTGATATATATATATATATATATATATATATATATATATATATATATATATATATATATATATATATATATATATATATATTACCCCCTTCTGAACGAGGATACCTTAACCTGGTGAAAACGTTTTCGTATCACAGTGATCAGCAAATCTGTAATATTCATGACCATCCGTACTAAGTTAGTTTGCTGTGAACGATCAGACTTAAATTTTCCACCATCCCCAATCTGCCACTGGCCAAGGTTGTGATAAAAACTGACCAAACCCAAAACATGAATTGACATGTCTGAATCTTTTATCCTGCAATGAACTAGAAACGGCTGTATTTGTTTTTGTTATATATATATATATATATATATATATATATATATATATATATATATATATATATATATATATATATATATATATATATATATTCATTTTGAGACGTGGTACTGCGATGCATAGAATATAGAAATCCACTTCTGATGGGATATGTAGATTATGAAAAAGCCTTTGATAGTGTGTGCCGGCAATTTTGTGGAGATTCCTGTTTAATTATGGAATTCATCTTAAATATGTGAATTTGATTAAGTCTGTTCATAAGCATATGAAATGCAAAGTTAATGTTAGTGGAGTCCTATCAAATGAATTTCCAGTGAACAGCAAAGTACTCCAAGGGAACGTGTTGTCACCTATGTTGTTTATCCTCCTCATAGATTTTGTAATGCGTAGAACAGTCAGAGATGGTGGAGAAGGATTGGACTGGATTGGTGATAGGAATATACCAGACCTTGAGTATGCTTATGATGCTGTCCTTGTTAGTAGAACACCACAGGATTTGCAATGCTTGCTTACCAGAATGCATGAAATATCACACGAGGTTGGGCTGAAGATAAATAGAAGAAAGACAGAGATGATGAGAAAGTAGTTTGCAATGGAAGATGAAAGATGAGATTTCATGGGAAGGAGAAAGGATTAATAGATAGAATCATTTGAATAATCAGTAACTATGATCTCCAATATAAGGTCAATAGAATTGGAGTTTAGTGAAAGATTGAAAAAAAGCAAATCAGACAATGGCTAGTTTAAGTAAAATTTGGAAATAACATCGCCATAAATTACATACGAAGATCAGGCTATATATCAGTTTAGTTTAGATCTGTATTCCTATATGGACATGAGTCGCGGTATGACAATGAAACAATCGCCAACAGATTTTGTAGATTTGAGAACAAAGCCTCAGAAGAATATTGGGAGTTAAATGGCTGGACAAGTTTGGAAATGAAACTATAAAAGAGATTACTCGAGGACCATATGTGGATGAGATCATAATGAGGGATAGATGGAGATGGTTTGAGCATGCTCTTCCCACACCCCGAGAGAGATTAGTTCACCAAACGTCCAGTTGGGCGCCACAAGGCACACACTAGAAGAGTTGGAATTCCCCAAGCCTACATGGCTGAGAACTATGAAGCGTGAAGTAGAAGATGGTGAATGGAGAAATATTGAATTAAAAGCTCAAGATAGAGATGACTGGAAAATCTAATCGAGGGGTAGCAGAAAGTGATGATGAAGATGATTATATATATATATATATATATATATATATATATATATATATATATATATATATATATATATATATATATATATATATATATATATATATATATATATATAATATTTATATAAACTAACGTGGCCTATTTTAGGCCATACATATAATAACGAATTAGAAATTTTTTTAGATGAATTCAGTGAAAGACATCTAAAACACGAGAGCTACTTTTAACGATTGAAACTTTTTTTAAGATATTAATCTTAACATCACTCACATTATGGTTTTATAAAAGCATACGTACATGCACTCCCCATTTAACGCCAGACTTTTCAATAAGAGAAAACTGCGTAAGAGGTTTACAGGGGTGACTTTACTAAAGCAGCTTATATCAAACCGCGTAATAGTTTTGTCCTATAAATAGCAGAAATGTATTCTGTTTACGAACGAATTCCGAAATTTTCATCTGATTTTCGATTTAGTGATATTAATGAGGATCGAAATTGATATTTTTAGCAATTCAGGCATAAGCAGTGGTTAGTTGATGAAATACCCAAGACTACTATTTCCTCTCTCTCTCTCTCTCTCTCTCTCTCTCTCTCTCTCTCTCTCTCTCTCTCTCTCTCTCTCTCTCTCTCTATATATATATATATATATATATATATATATATATATATATATATATATATATATATATATATATATATATATATATATATATATATATATATATATATATATATTGTCTCTACATACATACATGCATATATATCTATATATATACATATTTACATACTTTATACACACACACATATATATATATATATATATATATATATATATATATATATATATATATATATATATATATATATATATATATATATATATATATATATATCACTCTCTCTCTCTCTCTCTCCTCTCTCTCTCTCTCTCTCTCTCTCTCTCTCTCTCTATATATATATATATATATATATATATATATATATATATATATATATATATATATATATATATATATATATATATATATATGTATGTGTATCTCTCTCTCTCTCTCTCTCTCTCTCTCTCTCTCTCTCTCTCTCTCTATATATATATATATATATATATATATATATATATATATATATATATATATATATATATATATATATATATATATATATATATACACACATATATATATATATATATATATATATATATATATATATATATATATATATATATATATATATATATATATATATATATATATATATACATTCGTATATACGTGTCTCATTTGTTGCTGTTATGTTGTTTGTATTGTTGACCCCATAAACAAGAAAAGGAAATATCATAATAATAATAATAATGATAATAATAATAATGATTATTATTTTTATTATTATCAACACCACCAAGATTTATATTCATGAACTTGATTGTATTTTGGTCCTTACTGTAACTACTTGTACAAAACCACTGTTAGTCAAACTACCAATTAACAATTTTACAGTATGGTACCACACCTTTCTCTCACTCCCCCCCCCCCCATTCCCCACACATGAGAGTAGTCCCCTACTACCCCTTATCCATCCACCAACCCCCAACGCTATAGATTTTGAGAATATATCGAAAATATTCTAAAACTAATACTGAATCCTAATTATAATGATCTTATTTTATTCTGGTATGTTCCATGGCGTTTGGAAATAGTCTTCACATTTAAGGGGGGGATGATAGTGAAAGAATAGTATGAAAGTAAGTAGAAAGAGTTAAAGACTATAATGGGAGGATGTTCCAATACGTTACTGGATGACGTGAGTCGTGAGCACGTGACTTCACTTAAGGAAGATAGGAAGGCTCAAAATAGAATGTTAATACGCTAGTTGGCAACTCCAAAGTGAACACAATAGTTGGTTGCTCCGATTTCAGATGGCGTTGTAGGTATACATCGTTTGTCGTCTGTTTGTTTATATTCAGAATTTGACAGTTGACTCAAACGAAATCATGGCGCCGACAGTAAAGAAGTGTGCTGTGTGACATAACCAAAAAGAAACCGATCCTCATTTGGTATTTCACAGGTTCCTTAAGGATAAAGAACGGTGAGTACAAACAGTATAATACATGCAGTATGTGCTGCTAATGAGTAAGCCCCACTGATATTGGATGTAAGATTAGGGCAAAGCATCCACAGTAAATCTCTTTAGTTTTTCATTTTTTCTTGGCTTGTATGCTAACTTATTTCTATTTCCAACCCCCTTTTGATTATTTTTGTGTGTGATACAATTTTGTGTTATTTTGATCCTTCTGATTGTACATTTATACATTTATTAGTTTATAATACTAAACTATACATGAGTGCATCATGCTTTTCCATTTCAATAAAAATGAAATACAATTGTGTTTTTATACACCTAATATCTCTCCATCTTACAGTGGCCCACAAACTGTAATTAAATGTATGCCTACACATAAGCATTTGTGGCTAAGTTTAACAAATCAGATATACAGTATGTTTTAATTTATTCGAATGTGGTATTGTATAGAACATTTAAAAATGGTTGTAATATACTGTACAATACTTAAATTTGCAAGAAAATTAACTAAATCATAAGAGATATAGCTATTGAATTTCTGAAAAATAGACTGAGAAACATAATTTGCAATTTAGTTACCTAAAATTTTAGAATATCATGAATATATGAGTAAAATATACTGACATAGTAATGCAAATTATGAACAAATATGTCGCAAAATTTACAATCGAATTCCATCCTATATACCCGTCAGCATTACCGCTCTGAATGTTTGGTTGCTCGCTCAACAGATGGAGCCATTCGTTTCGCATGGGAGTATCTGGCATCTTTTCATGGCACACTCATTTGTGTGTTAAAAGCCTGAGCCTTCCTATCTTCCTTCAATATATAGTCTTTGGTCTGGTGTTTTTACTAGTCTGGAATTGGACTTCAGGCTTTCGTGGACAAGACGAGTTAAAACTTCGGCGTATAAAACTCAGTTTGATAAAATTGTGAGATAATATTAGTGATTAAACGGAAGGTAATGTTGTGGCTCTGTTATAAGAAATAGGTAATGAGCTGTGATAGTGTTTGATCAGTTAGGCCCTACTCGCAATTTTTATTGGTGAACAGTGATTTGTCTAGACCTCATCGGCTGGTTTTGAACATTTGACATTTTTGTTCATCTCTAAGTATTCATATTTTCAGATCTTGCATAGCATTCTTTGGTCATTTATAGGAGAAATGAATATTTACTTGTAGTCTTTGTATATCAGCGGCTAGTTCCTCCCGCGTTCGTTAAAAATGAACATCAACTAACCTAAACTCCCCCCCCTAACCTAACCTGAAATCCGTGTCCTTACCTACTTACATCAAAAGGGGGGGGGGGGATGCTAACGCCCTCCTGCGATCCCCCCCCCCCTCTTTACACTGCCGTATTCTATCATATACATCCCATTTACTCTTTTATCTGTGAAATTCTATTTTGAATTATGATTTATGTTTAACGTCTGATAAGAAATACGTCAATATGAAAAGTCAAGACTTTCATGTCTGTGTTTTATTTTGGTTTTCAGATCATTACCCAGCGATGTTCTATGGAATTTTGGGGACCACAAATACTTTAACATAATTTGGATGGTTTTTACATAAGCATATGATTTGAATTTGTATTTGAACCTGCGTCAGTAGGCCTAATAGCCTATTCAGTGCAAAATTCAGTCATTGGCGATATATTTTGCGATCCTCTGGGAGTCCAGAAAATTTTACTGAATTAAAGACTAGGGAGTTTTGTAATTGCCATTTTTATCTGCATTCAAATGTCCTAGTTTGAATTGATTTGGCAACGGGTTTCCCTTTGCCCACACACACACACACACACACACCGAATAGTTTGGCCTATTCTTTACATATTCTCCTCTGTCCTCATACACCTACCAACACTGAGATTACCAAACAATTCTTCTTACTGCACTGTAATTGTTCAGTGGCCGCTTTACTCTTTGTAAGGGTTAATAAGACTTTAGCCATGGTAAGCAGCTCTTCTAGAAGGACACTCCAAAATCAAACCATTGTTCTCTAATCTTGGGTAGTGCCATAGCCTCTGTAGCATGGTCTTAAACTGTCATGGGTTAGTTCCCTTGCTTGAGGGAACACTCGGGCACACTATCTTATTTCTCTAACTCTTTTTTTTTTTCTTTTCCTTCTTTTTTCATAGTTTATATAGGAGATATTTATTTTAATGTTGCTTTTTTTAGAATTTCCTTTTCTATGTTTCCTTTCCTCACTGAGCTATTTTCCCTGTTGGAGCCCCTGGGCTTGTAGCAGCCTGCTTTTCCAACTAGGGTTGTAGCTTAGCAAGTAACAATGATAATAATTTAATGACTATACTTTCATATGCAGTAGCTTATCCCATTCTCCTTTCGTATAGGTGATTATTTCATTATCCAGGAAGGAATGTTTCTGAAGATCGACCAAATTATGTGAGATCACGAGGTGACGTGTACTTGAATAATGGAGACGCCTTATGTAAGCCTGTGATGTAATGTGTACTTATTTATTCAGGAATTAGCCTTTATTGAACTCAATATGTAATATGCACTTATTTTAGTGGTTTGTACTCTACAAACCCGGGATGTAACTTAAGCGAACTCGCTAGGTAATATAAACTTATTTAGGGAAGGTTAGGGCTTTTGAAAATACACTGTTATATGCACTTTTTTGATAAAAAGTATGCAGTTTTGAATGTCCAGGGGTTTGAATTTGATGCAAACTTTACAAGGTAAAGTGCACTTAATAACAGATATTTTGCAGGTCCAGGATTGTTTGCAAACCCATCAGGTAATGCGCACCTATTTCGTAACGGTTTGGTCCCTTTTCGTTTTATAACATTACTTTTTTATTTTTTAGCGGATTACTTTTTCGATTTTATAACCTTACTTTTTCGATCTTATAAGTGATTACTTTTTCATTTTATTATTGATCACTTTTTTATTTTATAAACGATTATTTTTTTATTTTATTTTATAACTGATTACTTTTTTATTCTATAACTCATTACTTTTTCGATTACTAGTTTTGATTTTAGAATGGATAACTTTGATTTTATAACGGATTACAATTTTCCATTTTATAACATTACTTTTTTTCGATTTTATAACGGATTGCTTTCTTTGATTTTATAACGGATTGCTTTTTTCGATTTTATAGCGGAAAACTTTTTTCATCTCTGAAAATGATTATTTTATATTTTATAACAGATTACTTTTCGATTTTATAAACAATTACTTTGATTTAAAAAAAAAAATACTTTTTTCGATTGTATAACGTATTACTTTTTTCGAGTTTACAGCGGATTTTTTTTTTATTTGATAACTGATTTCTTTATAATTTATAACGATTACTTTATTTTATAATGTTTTACTGTATTTTGTAATGGATTACTTGTTTCGATTTTATAGCGAATTACTTTTTTTTAGATTTTATAACGGATTACTTTTTCTTGATTTTATAACATTACTTTTTCCGATTTTATTATGGATTTTTTATTTCTATTTATAATGGATTATTTCTTTTCTATTATATAACGGATTATTCTTTTCAGTTTTATAATGGATTATTCTTTTCGATTTTTTAGCTGATTACTTCTTTCCGATTTTATAAGATTACTTTTTTCGATTTTATAAAGGATTACATTTTCGATTTTGTAAAGGATTACTTTTTTATTTTATAACTAATTACTCTTTGATTTTAGGAAATTACTCTTTTCGATTTTATAGATGATTGCTTTTTTGTTTTATAATGGATTACTTTTTTTTTTATTTTATAACTACTTTTTTCGATTTTATAACGGATTAATTTTTCGATTTTATAACTTATTACATTTTTCGTTTTATAAGGGATTAGTTTTTTTGGGGGGGTTTTATAACAGATTACTTTTTTTCGATTATTTAACGGATTAATTTTTCCAAGTTTATGTCGGATTACTTTATTTCGATTTTATAACGGATTACTCTTTGCGATTTTATAACGTATTAATATTTTCGATTTTATAAATGATTACTTTTTCGATTTTATAACCGATTACTTTTTTGGAAGCAAAGAGGTAACTTGGTAAAGGATACGGTCTTAAACACACCCATGAGATAAAGTTCACCAAAGCAGTTAATGTGTTATTGCACCATAATGGTTTTTTTTAACCCCACAATGTAATCCGCAGGTACTGTAATGGTTTAGACTTAATTTTTGCAAGGGACTTTTTCAGTGATATTTCAATCTTCTGCTTGATGCTGGGTATTTTTACAACCGCCCCCCCCCAAAAAAAAAAAAAAAAAAAGTAAGATTTTTATTTTACAGATCCAGGAGGTTCGTTAAATAATAGACCCTAATGATTTAGGTTTTCCTAAACCCCAAGGAGTAATTTGCACTTATTTGATAATGAATGAGGTTATGTAGAATTTTATATTGATCGAGAATTTTTTGCAAGACCTTAGGAAATATGCATTTGTATAATAAATGCAAGAAATATAAATCTATTTGGTGGCCGATGTGGTAACGTCCCTAACTGGTGAACGCCAGACTGGGGTTCGAGTCCCTTTCAAATTCGTTACTTTCTTTGGTTGTTGCAACCTCACCATCCTTGTGAGCTAAGGATGGGGGATTGGGGAAGCCTATAGGTTTATCTGCTGAGTCATCAGTAGCCATTGGCTGGCCCTCCTTGGTCCTAGCTTGGGTGCTGATCATGTGTAAATGGTCAGTATCTAGGGCATTGACCTGCTAGATGTAGCAATATCTCTCCCTCACCCCTGCCATTCATGAGTAGTCTTTAAGCCTTTAAACTCCCAACACCATGAGATTACAGTTAAGTATTTAGTTAATAATTATTTTGGGACACTTGCAACCACATAAAATAATAAGAACTTATTTAATGTTCATAAAACTTTCAACGGACAACTGCAACAACCTAGAGATAATTTACTTTGACGGGTGTTTTTCCTATCCTATAAAGCAGGGGAACCCTACTCTCTACGGGACCTCCACAGTCATTTTATGATGTTCGTTCAAAGCATTCGACATTTCATATGACGTATTGCTCATTTACTGTTAAATCGTCACTCCACAAATAACTAATTCATTATTCTCCATGATAGCCATCACAATGAGTTCACTGAATTCTTTAAAGAACACACTGACATTTGTTTTTAGAGGTTTGTTGTTATAATGTTGTTAGGGTTTTGTTTAAGTTTATTTCTATATATTCAAAGCTTCTTACACTAGTTCATTTTACATTTTGGTATTTGAAGCCACTATATTTGATAGAGGTTTAGGCATGCTTGCAACTCCATAATTTTCTGTGAGCTTATTTGATAAGAGTGTAGGGACCCTTGAAACCCCTTGTCGTAGCTTGAAAAGGTTTTAACAAGCGTTCAACCTCTGTTCCTTTGGTGCTAAAATTGAGGTATTTTGGGGGAGCTAGAAGTAAAGGGTTTGGGGGAGCCTATCGTACAACCTGATAATCATTAGCGGCCATTTCATGGCAATCTTTGGATCTAGCCTGGGTGAATAGGTCAGCTTGGGCAGTGATCATATGCATATGATAGTCCATGTGTTGCCCCTTGCCTGTGCCACTCATAATTGATCACATCCACTTAATAATGACCAAAGGGCACTTGCAACCAACTGAGATTATGTACAATCTCCCCTATATAATAGAGCAAGTGGTTGGCAATATATATAATGGAAATAACTATGTAACTATATTTTTGGAATATAACCCAGTCATAGAACAGTAGACCCCCCTGTTGTTCATTCAAGCCATTTAAGAAGGTCTAGGAAACATGGACTTATTGCATTTGGAGGTCTTGTCAGGGCTTTGGGTAGCAGTCTTTCGAGATAATTGCTGTCTGGAGGGCTTGCCAGGGCTTTGGGTAGCAGCCTTGCGAGATAGTTATCTGGAGGGCTTGCCAGGGCTTTGGGTAGCAGACTTGCGAGATAGTTACTATCTGGAGGGCTTGTCAGCGCTGTGAGTAGCAGTCTTACGTGATAGTTTCTATCTGGAGGGCTTGCCAGGGCTTTGGGTAGCAGTCTTTCAAGATAATTGCTCTCTGCAGGGCTTGCCGGAGCTTTGGGTAGCTGTCTTGCGAGATAGTTACTATCAGGAGGGCTTTCCAGGGCTTTGGACTGCAGTCTTGCGAGATAGGTACTATCTGGAGGGCTTACCAGGGCTTTGGGTAGCAGTCTTGCGAGATAGTTACTATCTGGAGGGCTTGTCAGGGCTTTGGGTAGCAGTCTTGCAAGATAGTTGTTATCTGGTGGGCTTGCCAGGGCTTTGGGTAGCAGTCTTTCAAGATAATTGCTCTCTGCAGGGCTTGCCGGAGCTTTGGGTAGCTGTCTTGCGAGATAGTTACTATCAGGAGGGCTTTCCAGGGCTTTGGACTGCAGTCTTGCGAGATAGGTACTATCTGGAGGTCTTGCCAGGGCTTTGGGTAGCAGTCTTTCGAGATAATTGCTGTCTGGAGGGCTTGCCAGGGCTTTGGGTAGCAGCCTTGCGAGATAGTTATCTGGAGGGCTTGCCAGGGCTTTTGGTAGCAGACTTGCGAGATAGTTACTATCTGGAGGGCTTGTCAGCGCTGTGAGTAGCAGTCTTACGTGATAGTTTCTATCTGGAGGTCTTGCCAGGGCTTTGGGTAGCAGTCTTTCAAGATAATTGCTCTCTGCAGGGCTTGCCGGAGCTTTGGGTAGCTGTCTTGCGAGATAGTTACTATCAGGAGGGCTTTCCAGGGCTTTGGACTGCAGTCTTGCGAGATAGGTACTATCTGGAGGGCTTACCAGGGCTTTCGGTAGCAGTCTTGCGAGATAGTTACTATCTGGAGGGCTTGTCAGGGCTTTGGGTAGCAGTCTTGCAAGATAGTTGCTATCTGGTGGGCTTGCCAGGGCTTTGGGTAGCAGTCTTGCGAGATAGTAACTATCTGGTTGGCTTGCCAGGGCTTTGGGTAGCAGTCTTGCGAGAAGGTTACTATCTGGTGGGCTTGCCAGGGCTTGCGAGATAGTTGTTATCTGGAGGGCTTGCCAGGTCTTTGGGTAGCAGTCTTGCGACATAGTTACTATCGGGAGGGCTTGCCAGGGCTTTGGGTAGCAGTCTTGCAAGATAGTTGCTATCTGGTGGGCTTGCCAGGGCTTGCGAGATAGTTGCTATCTGGAGGGCTTGTCGGGGCTTTGGGTAGGAGTCTTGCAAGATAGTTGCTATCTGGTAGGCTTGTCAAGGCTTTGGGTAGCAGTCTTGCGAGATAGTTGCTATCTGGAGGGCTTGCCAGGGCTTTGGGTAGTAGTCTTACGAGATTGTTACTATCTGGTCGGCTTCTCAGGGCTTGGGGTAGCAGTCTTGCAAGATAGTTACTATCTGGAGGGCTTGTCAGGGCTTTGGGTATCAGTCTTGGGAGATAGTTGCTATTTAGCGGGCTTTGGATAGCAGTCTTGCGAGATGTTGCTATCTGGAGGGCTTGCTAGGGCTTTGGATAGCATTCTTGCAAGATAGTTACTATCTGGAGGGCTTGCCAGGGCTTTGGGTATCGGTCTTGTGAGATAGTTGCTATTTAGCGGGCTTTGGATAGCAGTCTTGCGAGATGTTGCTATCTGGAGGGCTTGCTAGGGCTTTGGATAGCATTCTTGGGAGATAGTTACTATCTGGAGGGCTTGCCAGGGCTTTGGGTATCGGTCTTGCGAGATAGTTGTTATTTAGCGGGCTTTGGATAGCAGTCTTGTGAGATTTTGCTCTCTGGAGGGCTTGCCAGGGCTTTGGGTACAGTCTTGTGAGATAGTTGCTATTTAGCGGGCTTTGGATAATAGTCTTGCGAGATGTTGCTATCTCGAGGGCTTTCCAGGGCTTTGGGTAGCAGTCTTGCGGGGTAGTTGCTATTTAGCGGGCTTTGGATAGCAGTCTTGCGAGATGTTGCTATCTGGAGGGCAGTCTTGCGAGATGTTGCTATCTGGAGGGCTTGTCAGGGCTTTTGGTAGCAGTCTTGCGAGATAGTTGCTATTTGGTGGGCTTTCCAGGGCTTTGGGTAGCAGTCTTGTGAGATAGTTGCTATTTGGTGGGCTTTCCAGGGCTTTGGGTAGCAGTCTTGCGAGATAGATACTATCGGGAGGGCTTGCCAGGGCTTTGGGTAGAATTCTTGCGAAATAGTATCGATCTGGTGGGCTTGTCAGGTCTTTGGGTAGCAGTCTTGCAAAATAGTTACTATCTGGTAGGCTTGTCAGGGCTTTGGGTAGCAGTCTTGCGAGATAGTTGCTATCTGGAGGGCTTTGGGTAGCAGTCTTGCGATATAGTTACTATCTGGTGGTCTTGTCAGGGCTTTGGGTCGTAGTTTTACGAGATAGTTACTATCTGGTGGGCTTGTCAGGGCTTTAGGTAGCAGTCTTGCGTGATAATTGCTATCTGGAGGGTTTGCCAGGTCTTTGGGTAGTAGTATTACGAGATAGCTATTATCTGGTCGGCTTCACATGGCTTGGGGTAGCAGTCTTGCGAGATAGTTACTATCTGGAGGGCTTGCCAGGGATTTGGGTAGTAGTCTTATGAGATAGTTACTATCTGGTCGGCTTCTCAGGGCTTGGGGTAGCAGTCTTGTGAGATAGTTACTCTCTGGAGGGCTTGCCAGGGTTTTGGGTAGTAGTCTTATGAGATAGTTACTATCTGTTCGGCTTGTCGGGGCTTTGGGTAGCAGCCTTGCGATATAGTTACTATCTGAAGGGCTTGCCAGGGCTTTGGGTAGCGGTCTTACGAAATAATTACTATCTGGTCGGCTTGTAAGGGCTTTGGGTAGCAGTCTTGCGAGGTACTGTAGTTACTATCTGGAGGACTTGTCAGGGCTTTGGGTAGCAGTCTTGCGAGGTACTGTAGTTACTATCTGGAGGACTTGTCAGGGCTTTGGGTAGCAGTCTTGCGAGGTACTGTAGTTACTATCTGGAGGACTTGTCAGTGCTTTGGGTAGCAGTCTTGCGAGGTACTGTAGTTACTATCTGGAGGACTTGTCAGGGCTTTGGGTAGCAGTCTTGCGAGATAGTTACTATCTGGAGGGCTTGTCAGGGCTTTGGGTAGCAGTCTTGCGAGATAGTTACTATCTGGAGGGCTAGCCAGGGCTTTGGGTATCAGTCTTGCGAGATAGTTGCTATTTATCGGGCTTTGGATAGCAGTCTGGCAAGATGTTGCTATCTGGAGAGCTTGGTAGGGCTTTGGATAGCATTCTTGTGAGATAGTTACTATCTGGAGGGCTTGCCAGGGCTTTGGGTAGCAGTATTTTTTGATAGTTGCAATTTAGCGGGCTTTGGATAGCAGTCTTGCGAGATGTTGCCATCTGGAGAGCTTGGTAGGGCTTTGGATAGTATTCTTGCGAGATAGTTACTATCTGGAGGGCTTGCCAGGGCTTTGGGTAGTAGTCTTGCGAGATAGTTGCTATTTAGCGGGCTTTGAATAGCAGTCTTGCGAGATGTTGCTATCTGGAGGGCTTGCCAGGGCTTTGGGTAGCAGTCTTGCAAGATAGTTGCTATTCAGCGGGCTTTGAATAGCAGTCTTGCGAGATGTTGCTACCTGGAGGGCTTGCCAGGGCTTTGGGTAGCAGTCTTGTGAGATAGTTGCTATTCAGCGGGCTTTGGATAGCAGTCTTGCGAGATGTTGCTATCTGGAGGGCTTTGGATGGCATTCTTGCGAGATAGTTACTATCTGGAGGGCTTGCCAGGGCTTTGGGTAGCAGTCTTGCGAGATAGTTGCTATTTAGCGGGCTTTGAATAGCAGTCTTGCGAGATGTTGCTATCTGGAGGGTTTGCCAGGGCTTTGGGTAGCAGTGTTGCGAGATAGTTGCTATTCAGCAGGCTTTGGATAGCAGTCTTGCGAGATGTTGCTATCTGGAGGGCTTGCCAGGGCTTTGGGTACAGTCTTGTGAGATAGTTGCTATTTAGCGGGCTTTGGATAACAGTCTTGCGAGATGTTGCTATCTGGAGGGCTTTCCAGGGCTTTGGGTAGCAGTCTTGCGAGATAGTTGCTATTTAGCGGGCTTTGGATAGCAATCTTGCGAGATGTTGCTATCTGGAGGGCTTACCAGGGCTTTGGGTAGCAGTCTTGCGAGATAGTTGCTATTTAGCGGGCTTTGGATAGCAGTCTTGCGAGATATTGCTATCTGGAGGGCTTGCCAGGGCTTTGGGTATCAGTCTTGCGAGATAGTTGCTATTTAGCGGGATTTGGATAACAGTCTTGCGAGATGTTGCTATCTGTAGGGCTTTCCAGGGCTTTGGGTAGCAGTCTTGCGAGATAGTTGCTATTTAGCGGGCTTTGGATAGCAGTCTTGCGAGATGTTGCTATCTGGAGGGCTTGTCAGGGCTTTGGGTAGCAGTCTTGCGAGATAGTTGCTATTTGGTGGGCTTTCCAGGGCTTTGGGTAGCAGTTTTGTGAGATAGTTACTATCTGGAGGGCTAGCCAGGGCTTTGGGTATTAGTCTTGCAAGATAGTTGCTATTTAGCGGGCTTTGGATAGCAGTCTTGCGAGATGTTGCTATCTGGAGGGCTTGGTAGGGCTTTGGATAGCATTCTTCCGAGATAGTTACTATCTGGAGGGCTTGTCAGGGCTTTGGGTAGCAGTCTTTGCGAGATAGTTGCTATTTAGCGGGCTTTGAATAGCAGTCTTGCGAGATGTTGCTATCTGGAGGGCTTGCTAGGGCTTTGGATAGCATTCTTGCGGGATAGTTGCTATCGGGAGGGCTTGCCAGGGCTTTGGGTAGCAGTGTTGCGAGATGTTACATATCTGGAGGGCTAGCCAGGGCTTTGGGTATCAGTCTTGCGAGATAGTTGCTATTTATCGGGCTTTGGATAGCAGCCTTGCTAGATGTTGCTATCTGGAGAGCTTGGTAGGGCTTTGGATAGCATTCTTGCGAGATAGTTACTATCTGGAGGGCTTGCCAGGGCTTTGGGTAGCAGTCTTGCGAGATAGTTGCTATTTAGCGGGCTTTGGATAGAAGACTTGCGAGATGTTGCTATATGGAGGGCTTGCCATGGCTTTGGGTAGCAGTCTTGTGAGATAGTTGTTATTTAGCGGGCTTTGGATAGCAGTCTTGCGAGATGTTGCTATTTAGCGGGCTTTGGATAGCAGTCTTGCGAGATGTTGCTATTTAGCGGGCTTTGGATAGCAATCTTGCGAGATATTGCTATCTGGAGGGCTTCCCAGGGCTTTCGGTACAGTCTTGCGAGATAGTTGCTATGTGGAGGGCTTGTCAGGGCTTTGTGTAGCAATCTTGCGAGATAGTTGCTATTCAGCGGGCTTTGGATAGCAGTCTTGCGAGATGTTGCTATGAGGAGGGCTTGCCAGGGCTTTGGGTACAGTCTTGTGAGATAGTTGCTATTTAGGGGGCTTTGGATAAGTCTTGCAAGATGTTGCTATCTGGAGGGCTTTCCAGGGCTTTGGGTAGCAGTCTTGCGAGATAGTTGCTATTTAGCGGGCTTTGGATAGCAGTCTTGCGAGATGTTGCTATCTGGAGGGCTTGCCAGGGCTTTGGGTAGCAGTCTTGCGAGATAGTTGATATTTGGTGGGCTTTCCAGGGGTTTGGGTAGCAATCTTGCGAGATAGTTGCTATTTGGTGGGCTTTCCAGGGCTTTGGGTAGCAGTCTTGCGAGATAGTTGCTATTTGGTGGGCTTTCCAGGGCTTTGGGTAGCAGTCTTGCGAGATAGTTGCTATTTGGTGAGCTTTCCAGGGCTTTGGGTAGCAGTCTTGCGAGATAGTTACTATCTGGAGGGCTAGCCAGGGCTTTAGGTATTAGTCTTGCGAGATAGTTGCTATTTAGCGGGCTTTGGATAGCAGTCTTGCGAGATGTTGCTATCTGGAGGGCTTGGTAGGGCTTTGGATAGCACTATTGCGAGATAGTTACTATCTGGAGGGCTTGTCAGGGCTTTGGGTAGCAGTCTTGTGAGATAGTTGCTATTCAGCGGGCTTTGAATAGCAGTCTTGCGAGATGTTGCTATCTGTAGGGCTTGCTAGGGCTTTGGATAGCATTCTTGCGGGATAGTTACTATCTGGAGGGCTGGCCAGGGCTTTGGGTAGCAGTATTGCGAGATAGTTGCTATCTGGAGGGCTTGCCAGGGCTTTGGGTAGCAGTGTTGCGAGATGTTACATATCTGGAGGGCTAGCCAGGGCTTTGGGTATCAGTCTTGCGAGATAGTTGCTATTTATCGGGCTTTGGATAGCAGTCTTGCGAGATGTTGCTATCTGGAGAGCTTGGTAGGGCATTGGATAGCATTCTTGCGAGATAGTTACTATTTGGAGGGCTTGCCAGGGCTTTGGGTAGCAGTTTGCGAGATAGTTGCTATTTGGTGGGCTTTCCAGGGCTTTGGGTAGCAGTCTTGCGAGATAGTTACTATCTGCAGGGCTAGCCAGGGCTTTGGATATTAGTCTTGCAAGATAGTTGCTATTTAGCGGGCTTTGGATAGCAGTCTTGCGAGATGTTGCTATCTGGAGGGCTTGGTAGGGCTTTGGATAGCACTCTTGCGAGATAGTTACTATCTGGAGGGCTTGTGAGGGCTTTGGGTAGCAGTCTTGCAAGATAGTTGCTATTCATCGGGCTTTGGATAGCAGTCTTGCGAGATGTTGCTATCTGGAGAGCTTGGTAGGGCTTTGGATAGCAGTCTTGCGAGATAGTTACTATTTGGTGGGCTTTCCAGGGCTTTGGGTAGCAGTCTTGCGAGATAGTTGCTATTTGGTGGGTTTTCCAGGGCTTTGGGTAGCAGTCTTGCGAGATAGTTACTATCTGGAGGGCTAGCCAGGGCTTTGGGTATCAGTCTTGCGAGATAGTTGCTATTTATCAGGCTTTGGATAGCAGTCTTGCGAGATGTTGCTATCTGGAGAGCTTGGTAGGGCTTTGGATAGCAGTCTTGCGAGATAGTTACTATTTGGTGGGCTTTCCAGGGCTTTGGGTAGCAGTCTTGCGAGATAGTTGCTATTTGGTGGGCTTTCCAGGGCTTGGGTAGCAGTCTTGCGAGATAGTTACTATCTGGAGGGCTTGTCAGGGCTTTGGGTATCAGTCTTGCGAGATAGTTGCTATTTATCGGGCTTTGGATAGCAGTCTTGCGAGATGTTGCTATCTGGAGAGCTTGGTAGGGCTTTGGATAGCATTCTTGCGAGATAGTTGCTATTTGGTGGGCTTTCCAGGGCTTTGGGTAGCAGTTTTGCGAGATAGTTACTATCTGGAGGGCTAGCCAGGGCTTTGGGTATTAGTCTTGTGAGATAGTTGCTATTTAGCGGGCTTTGGATAGCAGTCTTGCGAGATGTTGCTATCTGGAGGGCTTGGTAGGGCTTTGGATAGCACTCTTGCGAGATAGTTACTATCTGGTGGTCTTGTCAGGGCTTTGGGTAGCAGTCTTGCGAGATAGTTGCTATTCAGCGGGCTTTGAATAGCAGTCTTGCGAGATGTTGCTATCTGGAGGGCTTGCTAGGGCTTTGGATAGCATTCTTGCGGGATAGTTACTATCTGGAGGGCTGGCCAGGACTTTGGGTAGCAGTATTGCGAGATAGTTGCTATCTGGAGGGCTTGCTAGGGCTATGGGTAGCAGTGTTGCGAGATGTTACATATCTGGAGGGCTAGCCAGGGCTTTGGGTATCAGTCTTGCGAGATAGTTGTTATTTATCGGGCTTTGGATAGCAGTCTTGCGAGATGTTGCTATCTGGAGAGCTTGGTAGGGCTTTGGATAGCATTCTTGCGAGATAGTTACTATTTGGAGGGCTTGCCAGGGCTTTGGGTAGCAGTCTTGCGAGATAGTTGCTATTTAGCGGGCTTTGGATAGCAGACTTGCGAGATGTTGCTATCTGGAGGGCTTGTCATGGCTTTGGGTAGCAGTCTTGCGAGATAGTTACTATTTAGCGGGCTTTGGATAGCAGTCTTGCGAGATGTTGCTATTTAGCGGGCTTTGGTTAGCAGTCTTGCGATATGTTGCTATCAGGAGGGCTTGCCAGGGCTTTGGGTAGCAGTCTTGTGAGATAGTTGCTATTTAGCGGGCTTTGGATAGCAGTTTTGCGAGATGTTGCTATGTGGAGGGCTTGCCAGGGCTTTGGGTAGCAGTCTTGCGAGATAGTTGCTATTTAGCGGGCTTTGGATAGCAGTCTTGCGAGATGTTGCTATGTGGAGGGCTTGCCAGGGCTTTGGGTAGCAGTCTTGCGAGATAGTTGCTATTTAGCGGGCTTTGGATAGCAGTCTTGCGAGATGTTGCTATGTGGAGGGCTTGCCAGGGCTTTGGGTAGCAGTCTTGCGAGATAGTTGCTATTTAGCGGGCTTTGGATAGCAGTCTTGCGAGATGTTGCTATGTGGAGGGCTTGCCAGGGCTCCGGGTACAGTCTTGCGAGATAGTTGCTATTTAGCGGGCTTTGGACAGCAGTTTTGCGAGATGTTGCTATGTGGAGGGCTTGCCAGGGCTTTGGGTAGCAGTCTTGCGAGATATATTGCCATTTAGCAGGCTTTGGATAGCAGTCTTGCGAGATGTTGCTATCTGGAGGGCTTTGGATAGCATTCTTGCGAGATAGTTACTATCTGGAGGGCTTGCCAGGGCTTTGGATAGCAGTCTTGCGAGATGTTGCTATCTGGAGGGCTTTGGATAGCAGTCTTGCGAGATGTTGATATCTGGAGGGCTTGCCAGGGCTTTGGATAGCAGTCTTGCGAGATGTTGCTATGTGGAGGGCTTGCCAGGGCTCTGGGTAGCAGTCTTGCGAGATAGTTGCTATTTAGCGGGCTTTGGATAGCAGTCTTGCGAGATGTTGCTATGTGGAAGGCTTGCCAGGGCTTTGGGTACAGTCTTGCGAGATAGTTGCTATTTAGCGGGCTTTGGATAGCAGTCTTGCGAGATGTTGCTATGTGGAGGGCTTGCCAGGGCTTTGGGTAGCAGTCTTGCGAGATAGTTGCTATTTAGCGGGCTTTGGATAGCAGTCTTGCGAGATGTTGCTATGTGGAGGGCTTGCCAGGGCTTTGGGTACAGTCTTGCGAGATAGTTGCTATTTAGCGGGCTTTGGATAGCAGTCTTGCGAGATGTTGCTATGTGGAGGGCTTGCCAGGGCTTTGGGTACAGTCTTGCGAGATAGTTGCTATTTAGCGGGCTTTGGATAGCAGTCTTGCGAGATGTTGCTATGTGGAGGGCTTGCCAGGGCTTTGGGTACAGTCTTGCGAGATGTTGCTATGTGGAGGGCTTGCCAGGGCTTTGGGTACAGTCTTGCGAGATAGTTGCTATTTAGCGGGCTTTGGATAGCAGTCTTGCGAGATGTTGCTATGTGGAGGTCTTGCCCGGGCTTTGGGTACAGTCTTGCGAGATAGTTGCTATTTAGGGGCCTTTGGATAGCAGTCATGCGAGATGTTGCTATGTCGAGGGCTTGCCAGGGCTTTGGGTACAGTCTTGCGAGATAGTTGCTATTTAGGGGGCTTTGGATAGCAGTCATGCGAGGAGTTGCTATGTGGAGGGCTTGCCAGGGCTTTGGGTACAGTCTTGCGAGATAGTTGCTATTTAGCGGGCTTTGGATAGCAGTCTTGCGAGATGTTGCTATGTGGAGGGCTTGCCAGGGCTTTGGGTACAGTCTTGCGAGATAGTTGCTATTTAGCGGGCTTTGGATAGCAGTCTTGCGAGATGTTGCTATATGGAGGGCTTGCCAGGGCTTTGGGTACAGTCTTGCGAGATAG
>NC_090743.1:117255085-117260085 GCF_036898095.1 Palaemon carinicauda | reverse complement strand
GATAGTCTCGTACTGTTTTCAAAGTTGAACTAACGTTTTGTTTTGTCTCCGCAGTTGTTGACGTTCAGAACGTTCAACTTGCGCTCTATCGTTACGATAGAGAGAGAGAGTATTCACGGTTTCACGTTGCAGTAAGAGTAAACCGATTCTAGCGTTTTGTTCATTCTTTCTTAGCTTAAATGGTTTTAATTCTAATAAAGGAACTTTTTATTTGGGAAATCTTTCAGTTTTTTTCCTTTAACAATAATTTGTTTTAACGATATATTTAATTGGGCTCATCTCTCAGGTTCTAAGTCAAGAGAGAGAGAGAGAGAGATAGAGACGGAGGGAGAGAGAGGAGGATAAACGTTTCGTTCAAGCGGGTAACGTTGTTATCGTTTTTGCTCTTCTCCCTAGTCTCTTTAGGGGAAGAAGGTAAACGTTTCTAGATTTTTATTCTTGTTCCCAGGCTTTATGCGGTGAGAGATTTTAAACGTAGTTTATTTGATCTAGTGTTTAGTCTCTTTTCCAGCCACTGAATTTTTTATCTTTCATTATGTTTTTCTGTTACATTGTAATACTGTTTTCGCAATTACTTACTTTTAATGAAGGATAGAATTGCGTGTTTCAGGTACAAACCACTTAAAGTTTCGAGTTCAGTGAAATAAGTGCAAACAGAAATTCAAAAGTGATAAAGTGATAAGCGCAAAGTGTTACAGTGTTGCGTTCGAGGTTTCGTCTGTTCGTGCCAGTTGTTCGCCTAGTCTGGGACCTCTTACAAGCTCCCAAGCCCAGGGGAGAAGTAACGTCGAAGGACTTATGGGTTCATCAGGCCTTGATCGACGAACAGACGTTTCCCTCCGTGGTTTCGGGTGTACCCACTCACGTAGCCGACGTGATCACCCCACCCACACAAAGACGAGAGAGCCCATTTATTCCTCGTCTGCGGAAGAGGTTTCTCGCAGAAACCATGGACCAAATCTTGCAGCTTTTAAGTGCAAGTCGGTCCCTTCCGCGCAAGTCCAACTCCTAGGTGTAGCCATTAGCACTGGGTCAGTTCGGACTTGCTGCAGTACGACAACTGCACACCTCCCAGAGAGGCATGGTGGTACCGCAACAGGCAGTAACTCCGTCTGTTGCCGCACCAGCTGTTTTAGACCCTCAGTCTCAACGGACAGTAGCTCCGTTTGTTGTTGTCTTTCATAGACCCTAGTGGTCCATGCTGCAGACTATACAGTCTCAGCTTGCTCCTTCATACAGGAGTATCATGCTGGAAGGTTGACAATGTAGCCTGTTAACCTACAACCCGCCGAGGTTGTGCGCTCAGCAGATACTACGGCTGCCTGCTCCCACCCTCCACCTGTGAGAGCTCCACCTCCGAGGCGCAGTCCACCCTGCCAGACGCATGTTCTTGCTGCGCCTCCTGCTTTCATGCGTGAGTTGCCGCAACGGGAGTTGCCGGGTTCCAGCACTATGAGGCAACCTCCTCAACCCATGAGGCATGAGCCTCATGCTATGCGGCAACCTCCTCTACCCATGAGGCAGGAGCCTCATGCTATGAGGAGCCTCATGCTATGCGGCATCCTCCTCAACCCATGAGGCAGGAGCCTCATGCTATGCGGCAACCTCCTCTACCCATGAGGCAGGAGCCTCATGCTATGCGGCATCCTCCTCAAACCATGAGGCAGGAGCCTCATGCTATGCGGCATCCTCCTCAACCCATGAGGCAGGAGCCTCATAGGAGCCTCATGCTATGCGGCATCCTCCTCAACCCATGAGGCAGGAGCCTCATGCTATGAGGAGCCTCATGCTATGCGGCATCCTCCTCAACCCATGAGGCAGGAGCCTCATGCTATGCGGCGACCTCCTCTACCCATGAGGCAGGAGCCTCATGCTATGCAGCATCCTCCTCAACCCATGAGGCAGGAGCCTCATGCTATGCGGCATCCTCCTCAACCCATGAGGCAGGAGCCTCATGCTATGAGGAGCCTCATGCTATGCGGCATCCTCCTCAAACCATGAGGCAGGAGCCTCATGCTATGCGGCAACCTCCTCAACCCATGAGGCAGGAGCCTCATTCTATGCGGCATCCTCCTCAACCCATGCGGCATGAGCCTCATCCCTTGCAGCATGAGCCTCATCCCATGCAGCATGAGCCTCATCCCATGCAGCATGAGCCTCATCCCATGCAGCATAAGCCGCATGCCATGCAACATGCTCTGCATACCTTACAGCATGCTCTACATACAGCATGCTCTGCATACCTTACAGCATGTGCATACCTTACAGCATGCTCTGCATACCTTACCGCATGCTCCTCAGTCACACATCTTTGGTTGTTGCCAACTCACAAGACTGTCAAGCAGTTTCATAGCATTGCCTTCTGGTCTGCTGCTTTTGCACCAGTGAAACCCTCACTGAGAGAACTTAGCTTTTCTCGGATATGGTTCCTGTAGATGAGAAAGTGCTATTCTCCCTCCTTCTGATATTCCCTTGAGGACTCTGTCATTTGGAGAGGAGCCTTAAGCTGCTTAGCCTCCTATGGACTTTTATTTAAGCATAACATGCTTCCAGGGAGGGTAATGGTTCCGCTTCAGTCGCTAACCCCGTCTGTTGCCACACCTGCTCCCTTAGACCTTGAGCTTTGTTGCAAGACATGCAGTACAAGCTTAGTCCTTGTTAGAGGATTTTTTTGTTTACGGAGTCAGTGTGTCACTGGGAAGACGTTCAACAACCAGCAGAAGTGACTTGTTGTGACGCAGTGCGGCAACCTCAGCAACCCGATAAGGAGTTGTCTGTACGTCCCAGACAGTCTAGACAGTTTCGGGTTGTCGCTGTACTTCCTCGCTTCCCCATGGTTGACAGTTCACAGACTGTGCAGCAGTACCATGATCTTGTGTCCGGCTCCGTCAGACGACTGGCTTTTAAGAGCTCCCACAAGTCGTCGCTGTCTGGAGATTCTCAAATGGACTATGGATCTGACCAAGGAACTGGGCCTCCTGGTCAATTTTGAGGAGTCCCAGCTCGTCCCATCCCAGACCATTGTCTTCCTGGGTATGGAGCTTCAGAGTCGAGCTTTTCGGGCTTTTCCGTCGGCCCTAAGGATCTACCAAGCCCTAGAATGCATCCAGAGCATGCTGAGAAGGAACCGATGCTCAGTCAGGTAGTGGATGAGTCTAACAGGGACACTTTCATCGCTGGCCCTGTTCATCGTGTTAGGGAGACTCCACCTCCGCCCCCTTCAGTATCATCTAGCTGCTCACTGGATAAAGGACATGACGCTAGAGACGGTCTCAGTTCCTGTTTCCGAAGAGAGGAGGTCTACTCTCGCGTGGTGAAAGAACAGCTTTCTTCTCAAGGAAGTCTACCTTTGGCTGTTCAGAAACCCGACCGCCGTCTCTTCTCGGACACATCAGACACGAGCTGGGGTGCGACTTTGGACGGACAGGAATGCTCGGGAACATGGAATCAGGAGCAAAGGACACTTCACATCAATTGCAAGGAGCTGTTGGCGGTTCATCTGGCCTTGATAAACTTCAAGTCCCTCCAGCTTAACAAGGTGGTGGAGGTGGACTCTGACAACACCACAGCCTTGGCTTACATCTCCAAGCAGGGAGGGACTCATTCGTGGAAGTTGTTCTAGATCGCAAGGGACCTCCTCATCTGGTCAAAAGATCGAAAGCTCACGCTGGTAACGAGGTTCATTCAGGGCGATATGAATGTCATGGCAGATCGCCTCAGCCGGAAGGGTCAGGTCATCCCCACAGAGTGGACCCTTCACAAGAATGTTTGCAGCAGACTTTGGGCCCTGTGGGGTCAGCCAACCATAGATCTGTTCGCTACCTCGATAACCTAGAGGCTCCCGTTGTATTGTTCTCCGATTCCAGACCCAGCAGCAGTTCACGTGGATGCTTTTCTGCTGGATTGGTCCCATCTCGACCTGTATGCATTCCCGCCGTTCAAGATTGTCAACAGGGTACTTCAGAAGTTCGCCTCTCGCAAAGGGACACGGCTGACGTTGGTTGGCTCCGCTCTGGCCCGCGAGAGAATGGTTCATAGAGGTACTGCAATGGCTGGTCGACATTCCCAGGACTCTTCCTCTAGGAGTGGACCTTCTACGTCAACCTCTCGTAAAGGAGGTACACCCAAACCTCCACGCTCTTAGTCTGACTGCCTTCAGACTTTCGAAAGACTCTCAAGAGCTAGGGGCTTTTCGAAGGAGGCAGCCAGAGCGATTGCCAGAGCAAGGAGGACATCCACTCTCAGAGTCTATCAGTCTAAAGGGGAAGTCTTCCGAAGCTGGTACAAGGCCAATGCAGTTTCCTCAACCAGTACCACTGTAACCCAGATTGCTGACTTCCTGTTACATCTAAGGAACGTAAGATCCCTTTCAGCTCCTACGATCAAGGGTTACAGAAGTATGTTGGCAGCGGTTTTCCGCCACAGAGGCTTGGATCTTTCCACCAACAAAGATCTACAGGACCTCCTTAGGTCTTTTGAGACCTCAAAGGAACGTCGGTTGTCCACTCCAGGCTGGAATCTAGACGTGGTCCTAAGGTTCCTTATGTCATCAAGATTTGAACCTCTCCAATCAGCCTCTTTTAAGGACCTCACATTAAAAACTCTTTTCCTCGTGTGCTTGACAACAGCTAAAAGAGTAAGTGAGATCCACGCCTTCAGCAGGAACATAGTTTTCACATCTGAAACGGCTACATGTTCCTTGCAGCTCGGTTTTTTGCTAAAACGAGCTTCCTTCACGTCCTTGGCCTAAGTCGTTCGAGATCCCAAGCCTGTCCAACTTGGTGGGGAACGAACTGGAGAGAGTACTTTGGCCAGTTAGAGCTCTTAGGTACTATCTAAAAAGGTCATAACCTTTACGAGGACAATCAGAAGCCTTATGGTGTGCTATCAAGAAGCCTTCTCTTCCAAGGTCTAAGAACTCAGTTTCTTACTAATTCAGGCTTCTGATTAGGGAAGCACATTCTCATCTGAAGGAAGAAGACCTTGCTTTGCTGAAGGTA
>NC_090743.1:117182585-117250085 GCF_036898095.1 Palaemon carinicauda | reverse complement strand
TTAATAAAGAGGTTTAATGAATATATATATATTTTTTTCCTTTTTTTCTATAGTATAAGCCAAAATAGATCACCTGGAGACGTCAATAAGCTGGGGTCGCTTATATTCAGGTGAAGAAAATCAGGGTCTCTCTTCTTCAGGTGATTGTAGTTGGGGTCCTTCATCTTCAGGAGAATTATTTGGGGTCGCTTATCTTCAGGTGATCCGATTTTTTAAGCACCAAATCAGTCCGTGCTTGATTTAATCAAATATCTACGTAGGCCACATTACTTTCCATATTGTATTTCATCCTATTTTCTATATCATTATTACTTGCTAAGCTACAACCATAGTTGGAAAAGTAGAATGCTATAATCCTAGGGGGTCCAACAGGGAAAATAGCCCAGTGAGGAAAGAAAACCAGGCGAAAATAAAATATTTTAAGAACAGTAACATTAAAATAAAGTTCTATATAAACTATAAAAACTGTAACAAAACAAGAGGAAGAGAAATAAGATAGAATGTGCCCGAGTGTACCCTCAAGCAAGAGAACTCTTAACCCAAGACAGTGGAAGGCCATGGCACTACCCAAGGCTAGAGAACAACGGTTTGATTTTGGAGTGTCCTCCCAGATGAGCTGGTTACCAGAGCAAAAGTCTCTTCTACCCTTGCCAAGAGGAAAGTGGCCACTGAACAATAATAGTGCAGTAACCCCTTGGGAAAGAAGAATTTTTAGGTAATCTCGGTGTTGTCAGGTGTATGAGGAAAGAAAAGAACGTGTAAAGACTAGGCCAGACTATTCGGTGTATGTATAGCAGAAAACGTATTTGTCTAAGTTTTTCACTCGAGTATATTAATAAATTCCATACTTTTTGCAGAGGCCGTGTAATATGACCTGTGCACCAGACCTACATGGAAGGAACAAAATGTTAACATTCACTGAAGTCTGTGCATCAAAGCCTCGGTGCTAAGGTTCTAAGATATTTTGAGCTACAAGGGACTAACTCGATCAAGTTTCATAGATACGTCGAACAGCTACAAACTCGAAAGGGTAAGTTTGCTTTCTTGAGAGAGAGAGAGAGAGAGAGAGAGAGAGAGAGAGAGAGAGAGAGAGAGAGAGAGAGAGAGAGAGAGAGAGAGAGAGAGAGAGAGAGAGAAGTTTATTTCAGATTTGAAAATCTTGCTTTATCATATATTCCACGTTTTATTATTAATATACATGTGTGATTGGTCACTTATCAGTGATAATCCCTAAAATGTGATTTACCAATCCCTAAACATCCCGTGGAAGAGTAAATACCTTTCTTACTTTCCAAGAAATCTCTCAGGAGTATGAACATTACATAACAACCTTCTGCACTTGTAAGATTGAGAGAAGTTGACTATCTTCCGGGAAACAACGCCAGGGAAATCTGATATGATATTACCTGATAATACCTATTAGCTCTTTCTTCTTTATTTTATACTTGGATAACCAACCCCCCTTAACCTTTACACAAACCCCTCCATCTCTAAAGGAGTCTCGAAGGTGGTCTTTGGTTACTTCACCACTCCGGGTTTTACTCGGAAGCTGTTGAATAGGTTTGAAATTACCTGGGGAAGAAGTTTGACAACTTTGTGATCCATAGTAAGTTGTTGTAGCCTTGTTAGGTGAGAGGGGATCAAAGGGAAACTTTTAAATAGCAGTTGCAAGAAAGGATTTACTGTTGGAATCGTAGCAACTGTTGGATCCCACTCGTACAAAAAGGTACAGTGTACGCAGTACATAAAAAAGCCATTTTTTTTATTGCAAAAATTACAACTCTTGAATTTCTTGACCAAAAATGTCTGTATACAGTTTCTTCTATTTAATTTATATTCAAATTAACATTAAAATATCCACAAGGATAACCTTCACATCTGTGAGTTAACGAGGGTTTTTCTTTAGTAGGAAAGGGATCAATGTTTGAACTTTTGATGAAGATTCTATCGAAATTGAACAGGGAAAATATAAATAACGTAAAGATTTATCTATGTCTAGAGGTAAGATTACATAAATATGTAAGCATGAAAGATTGGTAATGTGTGCATTGAAGGATCTTCGAGGCCCTTACCCACGCACTATCGTCGAAGATCGTTAGCCGACGATCTTCATAACGCGCGTAAGCGCCAAAGATCGTTCCACGCGCGGGATGGTTTCCCGCACGCGATCGTCGAGGTCCGTCCGCGCGCGATCGTCGAAGACCGTTAGCCGACGATTTTCTGATCTGCGCTAGGCGCGCAAGCGCCGACGATCTTCATAACGAGCGTAAGCGCCGAAGATCGTTCGGCGCGCGGGATGGTTTCCCGTGCGCGATCATCGAGGCTCACGCGATCATCGAGGCTCACGCGATCATCGAGGCTCACGCGATCAACGAGGCTCACGCGATCATCGCGGATCATCCGCGCGCAGTTTCCCGCTCGTCCTCGCGCGGTTTCCCGCTCGTCCTCGCGCGGTTTCCCGCTCGTCCTCACGCGGTTTCCCGCTCGTCCACGCGTGGGATGGTTGCCCGCGCGCGATCATCACGGATCGTCCGCACGCGGTTTCTCGCGCGCGATCGTCGTAGATCGTCCGCGAGCGGGCACTGAGGGTTTCCCGCGTGCGATCGCTGACTATCTTTTCTCCCGCGCGAGCGCCGACGATCTTCGGACCCGCGCGAGCGCCGACGATCTTCGGACACGCGTAAGCGCCGAAGATCGTCCGCGCGCGCGCAATCGCCGACGATCATCTTACATAGCCGGAGATCGTACGCGCGCGGGCACCAATGGTTTCCCGCTCACAATCACCGACGATCTTCTCTCGCACTAGCGCCGACGATCTTCGTACACGCGTAGACGCCGAAGATCGTCCGCGTTATTTCTTCCGCGCGCGTGATGGTTTCCCACGCGCAATCACCTACGTTCTTCTGTCGCTCGCTAGCACCGGCGATCTTCTTTCGCGCGCTAGCACCGGCGGTCTTCTTTCGCGCGCTAGCACCGGCGGTCTTCTTTCGCGCGCTAGCGCCGGCGGTCTTCTTTCGCGCGCTAGCGCCGGCGGTCTTCTTTCGCGCGCTAGCGCCGGCGGTCTTCTTTCGCGCGCTAGCGCCGGCGGTCTTCTTTCGCGCGCTAGCGCCGGCGGTCTTCTTTCGCGCGCTAGCGCCGGCGGTCTTCTTTCGCGCGCTAGCGCCGGCGGTCTTCTTTCGCGCGCTAGCGCCGGCGGTCTTCTTTCGCGCGCAAGCGCCGACGATCTTCATACGCGCGGAAGCGCCGAGGATCGTCCACGCGGGCACCGATGGTTCCCTCCGCGCGATCGCCGATACGCCCACGCTCACGCGGTTACGTGTGCGAGCGAGCGCGGTTATCCTGCTACGCACGTTCCATTCACGCGCTACCCAGAACTGTGCTTTTCGCGCATCACCAGCGTGATCAGCGCACCGTTCTCCAACACGATCACACCCGAATTACATTAGAGATTCTGGCGGTCAGGCCACCTTCGCGTTCCCCTCCCCGCAGCGCAGAGCAGCGCCCTCTGCAGAGGAGGGGAGGTTTCCAGACAGGTCAAAGGCCTCTTCTCCCTTCATTGCAGATTCTCTACAGGCGAACCCTCATGCGTCAACTCCTCCAAGGGATCGAACGATCCTCTTCCCTCCAGAGGGACTATCTGACGGCGCGACGGTTGATCAGCAACCCTGGTGGGACACCGTTGTCAGAGCCCTTAGTAGGCGATGAGCCTGTGCTTTCTGACTGGGGTCACTAATCAGTAGCAACTTCCGCCCCCTGAAGAGGGAGAGAGGAATCCCTGACTGGTATCTCCTCCAAGGACAATCCTGTCTCTTAGCGAGTCCTTACGCAGGCTCCTATCCCTCCTCAGACTTCCTCCCCCTCCCCTGCGGATGAGCATTACCCATCCCCAGGAGGGTCAGAAGATCCGGTCCTCTCCCCCATCACACCAAAGGGGGAATCCTCGCCTCTTCCTGAGAAATCTTCTCGTGCGGAGGGGGCGAAAGCCTTACATCCTTCATTGCTGGAGTCCTGTTTCCCTCCTAGGAGGGAACCGAAGGCCCAGTCTTCCGCAAGGACCCGACAGGAACCAGATGGACCCTTGGAGCATGTCTACGAGTCTCCCCAGGAAGAGCCTCCAGGGACGGGAGATCTCGCTGCCAGTCCATCAGGAGGAGAGCTCCAGGGGTCGGAATTCGCGTTTTGGCAGGTCCTGACCCCCAAGGAGGAACCTCAAGGGGACCCCAGACCCAGAGATTCCTCCTCGTAAAGGGTAGGATACGTTCCAGGACCGAATCTACGCCACACAAGAACTCCCTAGGGCCGGTGCAGCTTTGCCCTGGTCTCTGGGAATGAAGAGCGCCAGAGACAAGGCCAAGGGCGAGCTCTCTGAGTAGGGATCGGTAAGTGGACGGGCCCTCCGGGCAGAAGTTCAGACCATGTTGAGAAGCGCTCCCTCCAAGAGGTTGCCAACGGGTCCCCAGGCTTCTTTAATCGACTCCTCCCTGTGAGAAGGCGTCTGGAGGCTGGAGACCGGTCATCGACCTCTCGACACTGAACGGGTTTGTCAAACAGTCCCCGTTCAGCATGGCGACGGCAGACACAGTCAGTCTTGCGGTGAGACCACAGGACTTCATGTGTACACTGGACCTGTAGGACGCATACTTCCAATCCCGGTCCACCCGTCTTCAAGGAAGTACTTTGGATTTTGCCTGGAAGACAGATATACCAGTTCAAGTGCTGTGCTTCGGTCTCTCCACAACACCTCAAGTGTTCGCCGAGGTTTCCACTCTGATCTCTTCATGGGCTCACAGGATCGGCATCCGTCTCCTCCGTTTCCTGGGCGACTGGCTGATCCTAGCAAACTCGAAGGCAACCCTTCTTCGCCATCGGGACAAGTTCCTCGGACTTTGCCAAGTTCTAAGGATCATGGTGGTCCTCGAGGAGTCCTCCCCGCAGCCCTCTCAGAGTCTGGTATACCTAGGCATGGTCTTAGACACCAATCTCCCGAAGCCTTCCTTTCAGACGACAGGATAGCAAGGCTGAGGAAGGTCGCGAGACCTTTCCTCACACGAGAAGAACCTCCAGCCCAAACGTGGTTACGTCTCCTCAACCATTTCTCCTCCCTGGCCCGTCTGGTTTCCAACAGTCGCCTCTGTATGAGTTCTCTCCAGTGGCGACTCAGGGCGCGGTGGAGTCAGGGACACGACTCCCTGGACGCCTGGATCCCTATGGGACAACCGGAACAGACGGACCCCCATTGGTGGGAAGCAGACGAGAATCTACAAAAGGTAGCGGACCTTCTCGTCCTCCCCCCAGACTTGATGCTGTTTTCGGACGGGTCAAAGAAAGGGGGGGGGGCCGCGTTCTGAACCACGGGACCTCAAGCCGGTGGTCAGAACCAGGATGTACCTTCTCTAGGCCTACTAGAGATGGAAACCGTGTTTCTGGCAATTCAGTAGCTCCACCAAGCCTGGCGGACTACTCTGTGGTTGTGAGGATCAACAACACCACAGTGATGGCTTACATGCTCAGACAGGGAGGTACTTTTTCAGTACAGCCATCCCATCTTGCAGTAGAGACACCTAGATGACCCGAGTTCCTCGATCACCCTGGCAGCTTGCTTTATTCCAGGCAAAGGAATGGGCTCGCTGACAGTCTGAGCAGTGCGACACAGATACCAGATACCGAGTGGTCTTTGGATCCTCAAGTGGCTTACAAAGTCCTGACTTGGTGGGGCTCCCCTCTGTGGACCGGTTCGCTACAGCGCTGAACTGCAAGCTCCCGCTGTACTTCTTCCCGGTCCCGGGCCCCAAGGCCCTCTGGTAAGATGCCTTCCAGCAACGGTGGGACGACACCGATGTGTTCGCCTTTCCCGTTCTGGCTGATGAGGAGAGTACTCTACAAGACCAGAGTATCGGTCAGTCTCTCAATGACCTCCATAGCTCCGCTAGGGCCTCTCGCAGAATGGCTCACCAGTCCCTCTGTAACTCCTTACGGAGCCTCCGAGGGAACTCCCTCCACGTCATGGGTTACTCACACAACCACATCCTCCACAAAGCCATAGCTTCGCTTCGCATCTCCTCAGAGAGAGGATTTTCGCAACAAGTTGCGAAAAGGAGGTCTGGACTCCTGCGCAAGTCTTCCGCAGTAGTCTCCCAGGCGAAGGGCCGAGTTACTGTGGTCGGTGTCGTGGAGAGGGTATCCATCCACACGATGCCGCTTCTAGCAATAGCGGAGCTCCTCGTGTATTTGCGGGATGAAATGTGCCTTTGTTTCGGCTGTGAAAGGCTATCTCTCAACCTTAGGTCTTGCCTTCAGGCTCAAAGATAGACATTTCTCCCTCGCTGGAACTCTCTCTCCTCATACGAAGTCATGTCCTCACCTGCCCTCAGTTGGAAGTGAGACCTCCTCCTTGGAACGTGGTTCGAGTCTTCAAGTCTCTAAAGAGACCTCCCTACGAACCACTACGTAAGGCCCCAGATCACCACCTTACCAGGTAGACAGTGTTCCTGCTAGCCTTATCCTCGGCCAAGCGAGTTACATGGTCTCTCATACGACATCGCCCATTCAAGGGGATAGAGGGAGGTAACGTTCAGGTTCATCCCTGAGTTTTGTTGCCGAGACTCAGAACCTGGGAGTGCCGGACCCGCGGTTCGACTCTTTCCAGGTTTCGAGTCTCCGTCCTGTAACAGATGACCCAGACCATCTCCTACCTTGGGAGTCTGAGGTGGCGTCTTAAGAGAACAGCTGCAGTTCGTGGACACCGGGAAACGAAGAGAAGGGTCACCAGGAATACCATCTCAGCCTGGATTTGCCGGGTGTTACACCTGGCCTTGAATCCTGACCCTTCTCCGTCACGTCGCCCTTGAGTGCATGATGTCAAGGGCGTAGCTACGTCCCTGCCCTTCATGAAGTATCATTCAGTGACGCAGGTCCTGCAAGCGGGGGTGGTGAAGAGTCAGACCACCTTCACAGCGCCTTACCTGCAAGACATGACCCACAGGAGGCTCGATACGTTTCTATCGGCTCTGTGGTGGCTGCACAACAGCTGGTCTAAACATCAGGCTCCTTAATGGACAAGTAGCAGAAGGTTGAGGGCATTGTTACCTGGTGTTAGTCTGCATGAATGAAAAAATCTGTCTGGCCCTTATTCTTTTCTTCATCCTCTCCTCCCTTGGAGAAAGCAGCATCCTGGGTTCTCTGCACAGCTGACCTCAAACCACTGCAGGTAGACCATGCTTCCTTGTGTTCCTAGTATTAAGTGTAATACAGTACTGTCATGTCCCCATACCCCGACGAGGTGGTATTGGGAGAGTCCTAGCCTAGATTTCCTTCTGAGGAACTCCAGGTCAACTTCCTAGGACAAGTCACTTTTCACCTTCGCACACACCTTACGTAGGCCGCGGCAGTTTCACAACCGCTAGCGAGGAGCAGGGATTCCCTATTGTCCGAGTACTTAATCGCTCGAATATGGAATCCCCGGGCAAGCCAAAGCCAGTATGGCCGGGACTTACCACCCTTCCTAAGGGTTAAGTCACCCCATGTAAATAGCGTGGTTTGTATTTCAGTTACGGAACAAATGACAAATTCGTAGATAATTTGTATTTTTCCTAACTATACAAACCTTAGCTATTTACACATATTTGCCCGCCAGCCCTGTCCCCCAAGATAAGTCCTACCTCTAAGTAAAGTGGAGTTCGCACTGTGTGTGAGGAGGGAGGGGTAGCAAGCTACCCCTCCCTACCTCCCGCTAACTACTCGTTAAAATTCTTATGGCTCGTCATTCAGCTATGCCGAAGTAATTACCCCATGTAAATAGCTAAGGTTTGTATAGTTAGGAAAAATACAAAATATCTACGAATTTGTCATTTTTAGTACAACAGATAATTGACAAGCTTATCCTTCTCGCAAGTTGAGGGAGGATGATTGCAGTCTCAATACTGTCACTGGGACATCTCTTCTCATACTTAATCAACACATTTATGATCTTCAGGCACTAGGACTCCACAAGCAAAGCGTTCACTCTCAATCTCCACGTGCAAGGCTTCCATATGCTAATTTTCCTAGTACTGGGTCTTCATGCTCCTGATCACCAGAAGCCAGTGTCCAAGCACACGATCACCATGTTTTTCCATTTTCAGGACACAACTGCTGACAGAGCCCCTTGGTCTAGAGCTTCTTGCAATCTGGCATCTCTTGATAGCAATATTGACGTTAAAAGTCAGGGCACCAGTCACCTGTCCTCTCCTTATCATTCAGTCTTCATATAGGGATCTTTCCATGCACTCTGATCTTCTACACTCAGAGATGGGTTATCTTCTAGAGACCTTAGAACAGAGCAAGACAGGTCCTCTACAAGAGACCTTCTATCTAGGCTTGGCCTTCCAGCACGTCAGTGTGATGAGTTGAGGCAGGCAACATTTCTGGATGCTCTGATGACTCTTACAAGCACCATTAAGAAATATCACTTATGTTCATCCATCACCAAGACCTTTGTCACCTGCAACAGGGTTTCCAGAGACTGCGCTGTTAAATACCTCGTTTTCATATTTGATCTTTGAAGGTGAGAGCACCTTGAGCTTAGTTGACCAAGAAGGACAAGAATTGAGTGCACCCCAGCCTCAATGAGTCTGATCTACAGGCTGTCCTCCCCTCTTCAGGCTACTGTCCTGGTTCCTTTCTACGTTTGGTACAGGAGTACTTGAAGAAATTGTATTCACCAAGAAAATAGAGATCTCCCTGTCTCTTGAGGGAGGAGGAATCTAGGGATTACATAGACCCGACAGCACCCGATTCTGGACCTCCACCTGCAAATGGAGTCTTACTTTAGTCAAGATCATCTTTCATCCAGGAGTTCGAATTTTTTGGAGATAACCATTTCCCCTATCAAGGATATATTGATGTCCATTGACTGGTGTTTAGTTGCCTCTCAAGGATTAAATTGAAGCCTGTCTTCTTCAGCTACCTTGGTTGGAGCTTGCTCTAGTTGATGTAGACAGCATTAATTCCAAAATCTTTGGCAGAAGAATGTTACATTGGAGTCTATTGAACTAAAATCCTGCCTCCTGCAATCTTCTGTTTACAGTCTTCTTGTATGGGCACAGGCCAACAACGGTTGTTTTAGGATCGAGGAAGTCTTCTTTCCTTTTGCCATAATCTGGGGACTAAGGTTAATTGGGAAAAGCCAAGGCTTATTCCCAAGCAGAGGATGGAATACCCGAGTATGTAGAGACATATAAGCAGCATGTATCTTTACATCAAATAACAACAAAGGCAGACTCAGGGCGGTAGCACAACCTATTCTCACCTCTAGTCTTACAAATGTTCCAACAAAGTTTGATAGGGAACATGGTATTGGTTTATGTCAAGAAGCATGCTTGCCACTATTTCAGTCCCTATACGAGTTGATAAAGCATGCACACGCTTAGCCATTCAGCAACACAGTAGAGCTGTCATTGAGGTTCATTTCAGGCAGAAGGAATGTACTACCCAGTATGCATAGTTGTCCCGGACAAGTAGAAGGAGCAGAATGTTCTCTTCATCCTCTGGTAGCAGAAAGGTTTCTTGCTTTGTAGGGTTATCTGTAGAGAAACTTTTTCATCACAAGGCTGAACAAAAAGCTCCCTGTATGTTCTCCAGTTCCAAGTCTGTTGGGCCTCTAGAGAGCACCTTTCTACATACATGGGACACCATCAATGCAGAAGTATTCCACCTTTCTGCCTGATTCCCCGAGTGACCAACAGATTGTTAACAATGCCAAATCTTGGAATGACCTTGGTGGCACCAAAGTGGCCACATGCCAGATTGTATCCCGAGTTGCTGATGCTCCTCGTTGAGATATCTAGAGAACTACCCCAATGGCCTAACCAAATCGTGCCAACCTTACCTAGAGAGGTACCACAACTCTGTGGCATCCCTGTCTCTTCAGTCTGAAAGTCTTTCTGCGAGTCACTACAGTATAGGAAATATTGGAACAACTGCAAAGATCTAATGCACGTATTTACCAGGGAAAATAGGACATCTGCTATATGTTTTGTGAAAGTGATACTTCACTGGTTGAAGCCCTCTGTAATTGATAGCCGACTAAAAAGTCTACCTACGTTAGGAAAAGCTCTTCCAAGTCTCGCAGAGAAGGCTATCGCTTGGCCTAAAGCAGTCATCAAGACTGAAGGGCTTAGTTTTCCTCTTCCTGGGAACAGTCTATGCTTATAAGGAGCTTACAACAGTCTTGTCCTCCTAAGGAAGTTAAACCTGAGCGCGGGTCGTCACCCAAGTACTCGGATTGCTTAAGAGGGCCCCGTATGAACCCTTGAGACTCGTCAGATAGATTTGATTCTCAAGACTATCTTCCTTCATGCCTTGGCGAAGTGAATTGGCAAACTGCTCGAAATCTTTTGTAACTAGTCATCCAGAAGGAAGGTCCCCTATACCTTCATTCTGGAGTTCGTAGCCTAGACCAAGAACCCAACCATCTACGATTCTAGGTCTGAGTCCTTCTCAATCTCCTCAAAAGAAATTTAGAGAGATTAAGATGATTTACTTCTCTGTCTTGTTAAGGCACTACCTGAAGAGGACTTGGATCTTTCTTAGCACCAGTATGCTATTGAAAAAGATTTCCTTGAATACCATCTAATGGATTTGCAAAACTACAAGACAGACATAGCCTGCAACTAGCAAAGTAGCAGAGGGAACTTCTCGAGCACATGCCCATAAATTCTGAGGGAATGGTTCTAGAATAGCATTCAAGAAGAACCTGTCTGTCATGCAAGTTTTGAAGGCAGAAGTCGAAATGTTGCCTCTTAGGGTGCAGCCATTATTTGTTGGATCAGACATATGATGCAGGTAAGCCTGCAGTTGAGCAACTACTATGTGAAATTTTTTGTAGAATTATCACCCCATCCTCTTTATGGAGGGTGAGGATGAATTTAGATGCATGTAAACTCTTTTCTCATGAAAAATACATTTCGGACACTGCCTTTATATGGATATAGTTTCTTCCTTGACAATTTACCAATTTTTTTTTGTACAAACTTAGCCTAATACATGGGACATCTTATTCCCGGTTGTTAGGGTTCATCACTGAGGAACCATTCACAGGTAATTGTGCTTCGACATCCTGGGATTTAGACCAGACAGCTTGGTTATAGGAACTTATTCCCTCGTAAGGGGAAGTCTCCTATTAAAGGGCGATGGTTTGTTTTCATGTAGGAGCAATTCACAAATTCTTAAAGTAATTTGCATTACCAACTAAAACCTGGGTCCTTAAAGTTTCCTTGTTTAAGGTCAAAGTGGCTTCTCAGTTGAGTGTCGGGTGAGTGGGACTATCGGCACAAGGCATTAACTGCCACCACATCGTTTTAAAATTTTAACAGCAGAGAGACGGATTTAGTGAAATAAAAAACCAAATCTACAAGACTCAGTTTGGATAATTAGGAAATACTTTTTATTTATTTTTTTTTTTACATACAGTACAGTTTGCATATGATAAACATATTTTAAGGCCCTTTCCTTTTTCTGTGCTTTTCCTAGGTTAATACAAAATGTCCTTTTCCTTAATACAAACTAGATAAAATGCAAGCATCTTCCCTTAAAACATGAAGAGAAGCCATATGAAAAATTATTAAATCAGTAGGGCTATGTTATAATATAGAATTCAGTAATCAAAGTTTCAAACCAATCTGGTGAGATGATCAATGGTTCTTCTTAAGGATCACTGTTATTCAGTAGATATACATAAATGTAATTGATAATGAACTGTATATGAAGTGTAAAAGCTTGGACATAAATCCTAAATTATTAATTGCAGGCCAGACTGGAAGTAATTGGGGTTAGGTGTAGAAGTTATCATGAAACCCAATTTAGTTCGATATTTAGAAAGGACTAACATTATTCAACATTTAAATGAGAAGGTATGTGACAAACCTATTTTTGTGATCATCTCCAGGTATAATACTCTCGTTGAATTGTAGATTTCAATTTGGAACTTAGTAAGGTAAAGAATTTTCATACATGTCTTAAGTGAGGTGTTTGATAAGAATGTTTATACTAGTCTTGAATGAGGTGTTTGATAACCATTATCATAAGAAATGGAAATCTCACGATGATGTCAGAATAGATTCTTTAAGCATTTAGTTTGATTAAAGAATAACTTTTATCAGCAAGTACAGTACATGTCAATAAAATGTAATATCTTCCAGTATTTATATTGAAAATCTCGAAGTAAAGTTTACATGATATTTGTGGTTAACATTTTAAGAGAAATTAGAAATGAATACAGATCACCATGAAAGGTTAAACTGTGTAGTTTCATTCATAGTTTAAATATTTCTACAAGTTCTTGAATGATAGAAGAAAGTATCACAGTATTCACGATATAAAAATTAGTAAAATATTTCAAACTATTCATTCTTTGCCATGAATGATATTCTTTTAATGTACATTGTGATAAGGTATTTAAATCATCCATATCCACTAAAACAAATTTTTTGAGCTCGGCCATGTCTTCCTGATGGAAGGTTCCTTTAGGCAACTTTCTAAGGGATATTTAGCTACAGTGATACTTCCTGAGAATTAACAATAGGTCTCCAGAATTCTAACTCCTGGCGCGAGTATCCTTAATGTATCTTTAAGGATATCTCATAATATCAGGGGACGTATTTTTTGATACGACACATAGCAATCTTCACCCCGAATAGATTTTACTCTTTGAGGGGGAAGAGTGGCGAACGAAGGGGAGCCGTTACCAAGATACCCGGTGGACTCCCTCCCTGTACTACTACGGCGCATCATTACTTTTAAAAGTAGCATTTAAGCACGGTGCTCTCCCTCGTTTCTCTCGGTGTTGTTATTATTTTCAAGGAATATTATCATGCAATCTCCAGCATCTTCATCCTCTGGGAAGTTGAGTATTTATTCTTTTCTGTGCATAATTTTATAGCTCCCTTCTCAGTTAAATTAACATAATTTAGGTGTGTTAAGTGGAGCACTGCCATCTCTGGAGGCGGCCATCTTGAGACCGCTGTCGCACGCCATAAATGCAATTATTTAGTTAGTAGTGCAACGCTCCTGGTATTGACCTTTAAAGAAATTTCTAGCTAGTTAGGCAAAATTATACTAGTGAAGATTGCAGATACATATATTTTCTCTTCCAATTATAACGTTCTTTCGTATACGATAGGGCCTCGGTGGTATCACTCGTAGCCGTGGTCCCCACTCTAGTCTGGCTAGCTAACCCGTTTAGTATACGTTAGTAACGTTAATCCCATTGTTTAACCTCTAGTATTGTTTCTATTAATTCGGTCGGGGATATATATATCCCCTAGAATTATTGGTATAATGCGATACGTTTCTCTTTTAGAGAAAAGAGGATTAACCCTTCTTACCCCTGAGTGCCGCCATCCCAGGCGGCAACCCTAGCTTCCGTTATCGCCAACGAGTAGTTAACTCCGACTTGACATGGATAGTGTTTTACTCTCAATCTAGTTTGCCGGCGAGTATCCCGGCTTTGAAGTATGACAGTGACTCAGGGTGTATTGTCTTATAGCCGACATTGTCATCGACAGAGGAATCGTTGTTCCTCTGCCGACTATGATGTTGTCGGCAAAGTTGTAGCAGACATTATCATCGACAGAGGAATCGTTGTTCCTCTGCCGGCTATGACGTTGTCGGCAAAGGAAGCTCGGTTTCCCTAGTCTGCAACCGAAAGTGGACGGCATAATTGTTGCCTCCTTTCTCCCTTGTGGATTAGAAGACATGTCTTATATCCGGCAATGTCTCCGGCAGGGGAATTGTTATTCCCCTGCCGCCCATGACGGCGCCGGTATAGGAAGCTAAGCTTCCTTGATTTACAGCCGAAAGTAGACGGCATATTTGCCGCCACCTTTCTCCTCTGTAAAATATAAGACCCTTTCCCTCCCCCTTCTGTCCTTTAGTGCCGGCCTAGCCGTCACAAATGTCCTTTGGCCGGTATTCTACAATCATCCCCACTTACCAGGCTGACTGGGTTACCGGCCGGGTTCCTACAAACGGCGATTAGGTTACCGCCTCGACCAACTCCCTAACGGAAGCGAAGCTTCGGGAAAGGTTGAGCCGGCCCTGACGGCTGCCAGTGGGAAACCCATTATACTGTTGAGAATTCTTCAGTCCTCTTTTGGATTGCCATCCACAAACCTTGTAACTGGCAGTGCAGCCGGCAACAGAATTTGTGGCTGGATGGAAGCTAGAATCAGTGTATTCCTCCCCTTCCATTAGAATTCCCATTCCGGGAAGAAGGCTGTAGAAGGCAGTAGCCCCCTACACTCCTTATTATTGTACTAAACTATAATAATACAGAGTCCTCCTTCCCATACTTTCTCTCTCCCTATCAGTTAGTGCCACAGGTACTAGACTAACCCCAGTAGTATGCCGGTAAAACTATAGTATATGACAATACAGTAGCTAGTATTCCTGCAGTATAACAATATAGCAGTTAGAAAACGACAGTATACAATGATACAGTAGTATAAATCTTTCCAATATACTGTGTGTCCTTTTACAGTCGATTGCTGAGACCAAATAAAATGTTGAGTTGAAGTATTCCTTCAACATCCTGATGAATCCTAGATCATCAGGATACTGATTATTATACTGTGCAGTATTAATATTCTACAAGTGGAAGTGGAAGAGTTAGTGTAAATATTCACTGACTTCGGCTCTACGTACGAGAGTTATTCCACTCTATATTTTCCCTAATAAGGAAATTAAAGATAATAATGACGGAGGTCACAGCAATTGCCTGGAGAGGAAACACAGATATGTGTCTTTTCTACTTCTTTTCCAGCTTACTACCTAAGCTATTAAAAATAATAGTAAGAATTACTATTGTTAAGCATGTGTATTTATATCAATGATATAAACTGAGTACTCATTTCACCCTTTTTCTCCCCTACAGGAGGTGCCAATGGTGAAGGATACAGTTGTGTTCTGCTACCACAAGAGTAAGAACTTTTGTGGGCATACGATGTACAGGTTTTATGCTCCTGGTTAGGCTGGAGGAACGTAGAGAGTAGAGGTCCCCTTTTTTATCTTGTTTCTTGTTGATATCAGCTACCCCCCAAAATTGGGGGAAGTGCCTTTGGTATATGTATGATGTATGTACATCGTATCTGGATCCCTGAGGTTCTGGGACCCGAAGGGTCGCTCCAATCGCTTGACCTTGCTGACCGACGGCTTTGTAAAAGATATCCCTGACACTACGGAGTCAAGGGATACAGCAAGGGAAACCCATCATAGGTGAGTATGAGGCTTCCAGAAGAACTCTCTGAGACCTTACCTACCTAACAAATCTTTGAAGTACCTACTGTTCCCTAAGGCTCAATTGGATACGTTTGTACCTTAGGCACAGGACCAGCCTCCCTTTATCTGACGGACAGTGGACGCGGATATCAACAAGGCACTGCAAGGCTTGGACATCTACCAAGATCGGATGTCAGAGGTGTCCATTGACACCGGACAGGACCTACTGCAAGAAGGCCCTGAATAAGGAGTGGTTCAACCACCCACGGAGGAAGAAGGATCCGTTTCGACGGTGACTGAGGTCCCTCAGCTCACTGTACCAGCATATCAACCTATGCCGTCAACCTCTTCAGCCCCAACTCCCCAACTGGCTAGACAGGTTGGCAGGAGCAAAACGCTCCTAGAGTCGATCCAGCAGATGCTGACACTGTTCCAGAAGGAACAAGAGAAGAATAAGCAAGATCTCAAAGAGGTGAAGAGAGAGGTACAAGGAAACGCCCTGGCGCTTCCAGGGGCTCCGCTTAGCACCTTAAAATATCTGACCTCCCTCACTGCTCCGAACCAATCCCTGGAGGTAGATGGAATACATGCCCATGTTGAATGGGAAGCTTTATATCTCCGAGAAGTGGGGGGTCCAATCCCCTTGAAGAGCTTCAATTCTGGCACAGCTTGCAGCGTACCCAGATTGCTACGTGAGACTGCGAGATGAACCTACATCCCGCGAGGAGACTATACCGAAGGAAGTCTCTTGTCCTCGAACATGACAAGGCACAAGCCATCCTTACCAAGACCCAGAAAGGGGCCGGATATACTAACTCCAAAGTCTCAGTAGTGAGCAAGAAGCACCCAACTTCATTGCTCCTTCCTCCAGAGTCTTCCCCCTTTCGGGGAAAGCCCTAGACTGTGTCATGAGAGCAGTCGAAGAGGGCAAACCCTGCCCAATCCTAGAGAAATGCAAACCATTATCTCTAGCTATGCCCACCAGCCAGAAGAAGTGGAATTGAAGTACATCTAATCTTCTGTCTCGAAGTTGGATCTGGAGATGCCAGGCCAGCAGTTTAATGAGAACCTTCCAAAGTTGCCAAACCAACTTTTGAGAAGAACAGGAGATGAAAGATAGTCTTGCCGCCTCCCTGTCTCATCAGAACTGCTTGGAAATGTGGGCAGACCTTTAATGACGCCCCACCCTTGTGATGGATTTGTAGGCTTTTCTCAGGTCAAAAAGGGACCTGTAGAAACCATGTGTTTGCCGCAACAATGGTGAAACACGAACCCAGAAAACTGATTTCATCATGTATCTGGGGCGAAGACCCTTTCTCACAGGAAGTGCTCCAAGAAGTCATTACCAAAGCCACCATGGAGAATAGGAACCTTTTCCAAAAGTGGGGCATGTCCTCAAAAGGAAATAGTCATTAGAACTGCACAATTTCCGACCGTGACCATGACCACGACCACGGTGCCTCAAATGGTAGCCCAGCCGTAAACCACTCCAGATGGTCTCTCAACAGCTGGTAGCCAGTCACCTATGTTTAATCCAGGCTTTGAAAGGCACTTGACCACCTTTTGGCCCTACAAAGGTAAGGGCCCAAAAAGAGGATCCTCCGGAAACTTCCCAAGGGTGGAGGAGGACGTGGTCACGGAAACAAGTCCTCAGGAATCTCTAAAAAATGAGAGGTTCCAGGTAGGAGACAGACTTTTCCACTTTCGGGATCGTTGGACCTTCGATCCCTGGGTCCACAGCCAAATTACGAATGGACTCGATTAGAAATGGAACAAAAATCCACCCCACTTTTCCAAAATTCTTCCAACACTCCACCCCCTTATTTGGAAGAATATACCTCAGAACTCTTGAACAAGAAGGTAATGAGAAAAGTGAAGTCCATCAAAATTCCAGGGAAGGCTGTTTTGTGTTCCCAAGAAAGACTCGGACAAACCCAGAGTCATTCTAGACATGTCTCCATTCAACAAGTTTATCGAGAACAAGAAGTTCCGGATGCTTACAATGCAACACAAAAGGACCCTTCTACCGAAAAGGGACGTATACAGTCTCAATAGACTGGCAGATGCTTACTGGCCCCTACCAGTCAGTTGCCCCGTCTCCTCCTACCTAGGATTCAGGCTACAGAAGACAAAATATGTCTTCACAGCCATGCCCTTTGGACTAAACATAGCCCCAAAGGTATCACAAAGCTAGCGGACACGATCGTCCAGCATCTACGCTCCGAAGGACGATTGGCTGGTGCGGGCAACATCCAAGACTACTTGTCTGCAAGTGGCCGGAAAGGTGATCCAGTCCCTGGAACACCTGGGCTTCAGGATCAATCGCTAGAAGTCTCGCATTTCTCCAGCTCACAAGTTTCAATGGTTAGGAATCCATGGGAATTTGCAGTCACACCACCTCTCCATTCTATTAAAGAAGAGGAGAGAAATAGCGGCATCTGTCAAGAGACTAATCCAACACGAGGATTTCAAGATGCCTACAGGAAAGAGTAATGGGCTCTCTCCAGTTCGGTGCTAGAAGCACAGCTAAAGGATGCATCAGGAGTCTGGAGAAGATACGCATCAAAAGCTCAAAGAGATCAACAAGGTTGACACCGACTCGATTACGCACGTTATTAAGGCCGTGGTCAACGAATAAGAGCCTAACACAGACAATTCTCTTGCAACCACCACAAGCATCAGTGGTGATACACACGGGAAGCCTCCCTGGAAGAACGGGGCCATTTGCATGAAAAAAAGGGCAAGAAATTGATCATTCCAGTTCAAAATACTTTCACAACATCTTGGAGGCTATGACAATCCTCCTACCGTTGAGGAGACCAGTCCACATCAGACTGGCCCTCAACAACGAGGTGATAGTAATATGTCTAAATCGACAAGGCTCAAGTTCACCTCACATTAATCACGTTATGTTTGTCATTTTCCGCTTGGCAAATAAGAGAAGATGGCATTTATCAAGCAGTTCACCTACAAGGGTTCCGCGATGTGACGGCGGATGCTCTATCCAGGCGAAACCAACGAGCGACAACAAGAAACTACCTCGTTATGTAGCCCCTTACGAGAGCCTTAAGCAGAAGCGATAGACGTCATGTCTCTCGACTGGAACGGTTGGAATCGAATTTATCTGTTTCCACTAACCAATCTCCTGCTAAAAGTCCTCGACAAGCTAAGATCCTTCAGAGGAACAACTCCTGTAGTGGCCCCCAAATGGCCCAAAAACATTTGGTTTCCTCTAGTTCTAGAATTGAAACTGTTGCTGTTTCCTCTAGTTCTAGAATTGAAACTGTTGCTGTTTCCTCTAGTTCTAGAATTGAAACTGTAGCTGTTTCCTCTAGTTCTAGAATTGAAACTGTAGCTGTTTCCTCTACCGTACCCAGTTTTATCCAAACTTGTGCAGAAGTCGACTGTTACATTTCACTCTCGAGAACCAACAACCTGCATCTCCTGATTTTTTTGCCCTAGCAGCAAACAAAAAGTTTGGGATCTTGAAGAATGAGGCAGACTTCATTGTAGAGTACAAGTCAAGTCCAACCAGGAGACAATGTGAATTGTCTTGGAAGAAAGGGGTAACCCTTGTGAAAACAAGGGGACCAACAGAAATTTCAACAGCTTTCTGTCTCTCTCTTCTTTTACCTACTTGAACAAGGCCTGACTTCCACGACGATAACCACGTGTGAGTCGTCTCTGACTAGACCTCTTCTATACGCCTTTAAGACGGACCTCATAAGCAAAACCTTCTTCAAGGTGCCAAAGCATGCACTAGACCCAAGCTGGCAACCCCTCCAAAGCCCATTACATGGTCGTTGGTCAAAGTCTTGCACTATGCTTCGAACCTAAACTATGAGGATTGTACTCTAAAGGAACTAACACAAAATCAATTTTCTGTTTGCAATAACCTCTAGCCCATTAGTGAAATATTGGCCCTATCAGGGATGTAGACCATATTCAGTTCACAGAAGAGGGAGAACTGAACCTTTTCCTCGATCCTACTTTTCTCACCAAAAAACGAGCTGCCCACCAAAAGGTGGGGTCCTTGGAGAATCTGCCCACTAAAGGAAGATGTCTCTTTATGCCCAGTAGTGTGTCTTAAGGTCTATCTTCGTAGAACTTCAGACTTCAAAGAAGGACAGCTCGAGGTGAAACCTCAGGATCAAAATCTCTCCCTAAAATAACTGAGAGCAGTGCTCACCTACTTATTCGCAGAGCGGATCCTGACAGCTCACGATCTTAAGAAAATTGCTCCTTCACGGAACTTCTTCCAACACCATACGAAGCAAGTACATGAAATAAAAAATGTTGTGATGGCGGCGGGTAGTGTTAAAAAACCCGTCGTCTAAGCACTGTGACGAACAGTGAACTGCTTTGGGACTTTCCAGTGCATCAGGTGCATGGGTACATTTACCCTCAAGTGCAAATCACAACTATGATTAACTCACTGTTCCACATAGGTGCATATCTGACTGATAGCACCAGTGCCGGGTGAACGTTGCATCATGGTGTTCATGCATTTCCAAAATCTGTACAAATCAGTCAGATTTGGTTTCACATCTCTATTGAGTGGCATCGTTTCGATGAAATTACATATTTTTTCGACAAGAGAAAATATGGACTCTGATGTGTTTTCAATGCCGGATCAGATTCATCCCTGATTGTAACTACATTGATAATCTAGTTACAAGGTAAAATACTACATGTATTTGGGTCTTATTGCTGCTATCTCGGTTACAGACGAATAAAGCATACTATAGTTTAAATTAAACTCTAGAAGGGCCCAACTTGAAATCTGAGTACAGATTTCCAAGGGATGAGCAGGGTAATCTCTGAGATTTACCGTCCATCCTTATGGAGATACAAACTTGGAATCCTTATAGTCGAAGTCGACACTTTCCCTGCGAGGGGCAGAAAGCCTTAAGCTAGTTTCAAGCTTAGTGGATATAACAAATAACGTTAATGTTATATATAAAGGTCTAGGAGACCATATAAGGAACTCAATCAAAGTAAAGGCACTTATACAAACCCACAGATATAGTACTTTCTAGTTAATTCTCTGGTAAGTTTCCATCAGGACGACATGGCCGAGCCCAAAAAATGGATTTCGTGCAAAGCGAAAAATCTATTTTTGGGTGAGATAGCCATGTCGTCCTGATGAACCCACCCTTCCTTCTTAAAATGACCCCACCCGAAACTACTCTCTGCGGCTATTCCTGCTTAAATGCACCGTAGTAGTACAGGGAGGGGGTCCACCGAGTACCTTGATAACGGCTCCACTTTCTTCGCCACTCCTCCCCCCTCAGAGTAAAATCTATTCGGGGTGAAGATTGCTGTGTCGTATCAAAAAATACGTCCCGATATTATGCGATATCCTTAAAGATACATTAATGATACTCGTGCCAGGAGTTAGAATTCTGGAGACCTATGGTTAATTCTGGGAGTATCACTATAGCTAAATATCCCTTAGAAAGCTTCCTAAAGGAACCTTCCATCAGGACAACATGGCTATCTCACCCAAAAATAGATTTTTCGCTTTGCTCAAAATCTGTTGAATAGTTTCAAATTATTCCAAATGGGGAGAAAGTTACTGTCAAATTGAGAATAAGACATTTATAAATTCACTAAATTTTCACTAGTGTTAGCTTATTAATATATTGGATTTGGTCATTACAATATTTGGAATATTATGTGTTAAGGAAGAAATTTAATATTTAATACTGTATTATGGTGTCTTTGAGAGTACCAGTAGTTATCATGATGCCAATTAACCTTCAAGAACGACTTGATACACCTGGTGGATATTAACTAGTTATAACTAAAGTGCAACAAAAAGAATAAACTGTAATATTTACACAATTACACTTCAGGAAAACAAATTTTAGTGATAAGAATTTTAAAATATGGACCTTTTTATTTTATAAAGAACTGCTAGTGCCTCTATCCAAAATTACTATCCAAAATTATAACATTTAATAAAATTTGATATAGTTCTTTGTTATGGTAATTAACATTCAAATGGATATAAAATTCTATTTTTTTTTTTCTTAACAGGGGTTCTCATCTAAAACATGTTTTAAGAATACTGGAGATATCAAGTTGCAAACGTGAAACGGAGGACCTTAAACCCCGTGGTGAAAGACTCGTTCACAAATGAATCGGTTAAGTGTGATAAAGATAACTATTAAATGTGATAACAACAAAACAAGAAAACTTGCCAGCAGACTTGAAACAAAGAACTCTGAAGATATTTACTCTTATCACATTGCATGAGTCAATGCCACGAAGGTAAGTATAACGCATTTAGGGAAAAATGTATTGTTTATCAAGTATAATAAAGACAGAATTCTAAGATTTGTAATTATATTATCCTTGAATCAAGATAAATTGATAAGGCTTAATGATATGCTAAATAATTGCATAATTGCTTACCAGAAAATTGTTTTTCAAACGGTCTGGAGATGTAAAATTTAAAAGAGACTGTAATTGTGTTACAAAACTTTCAGGTTTGTTCTTTAAAGGGTTTCAAACAAAACAGTGTTTTCACACCAAAGAGACCAGCCACACCATGTAACATGCCCAGTTGAAAACAAAGATCCGGTAATATACATTTATCACACAAAAGCAGCGTGACACCACGTCCTGATGTTTCAAGTCACGTGTGAAGTGTGTAATATATTTCTGGATCTCCGTTTCCAATTGGCACATGACGTAATGTGGCTCAGCCTCTTTGGTGTGAAAGTAATTAGGAGTTTTGTTTGAAGGGTAAAATCCCTTCAAAGAACAAAATCTCAATGTCTTGCTCATCACATTCACCTACCATAGATACTCTACATCTCCAGACATGGATATCCACTTCATTGCATATTCTTCTGGTAGATTATTTCACTCCAGCAAACTTTTCTCGCTTGGGCAAAATCTTGGCATGATTTCATCAAACTTTCTGCAGTGGGGGGGGGGGGGGGGGTATTTTTCTTCATATGGTCCATCTCTTCAAATTTCTTTTGCATACTTTACCAAGAACTCCATGTACATGTTGGTAGTATGCAGCACATCAATTCAAGCGGCTTACGATGATCTTGACTGGATACACTAATGTAGCTTATATCAAATCCTTGCTTTTAAGGAAATTGCACCATCAGCAGTGGAAATAGTTTATATGTAGACGATGTTAGGACGTGCATTTCAAACATGTTCCGCAAATTGTCTAACTCTTCTGGTAATTTTGTTGAACAACAAACCTGCAAAATATGATTTGGAATAATTTCTCAGTCTTTAATAGAAGTTCCTTATTCAATAAAACATTTTACCACCTTTTTGAAACTTGTGTATATAAAAAAGTAAAGTTAAATTCCACAGCATATTGAGTTTTATAAAAGAATTCTATATAAATTAACATCGGGTCAAAGAACCATGAATCTAAGAAGGCAAGGATGCCCAAGTCAAAGAACCCTATACAGTTAGTAGCCTACTCTGGATATTTTCTGCTTATCCTACACAATATTAATCAATTGATGCACATTAACTTTATATGTCTAGAAAAACTTTTAACCGCACTCTAATAACTTTTTTTTTTCTCGAAATTTTATAAAAAAAAAAATCATAATGGGGCTCAGCAAGAAATCTTCACAATACAAAATCAAGCTATTGTTCTCAAGTCTTTGGGTAGGGCAATACCATGGTCTTTAGGGCGATAGCCTCTGTACCATGGTCTTCCACTGTTTTAAGTGGCGAGTTCTCTTGCTTGAGGGTACACTGGGCATGCTATTCTACCTTTTTTCTCTTCCTTTTGTTTTTATGAAGTTTTTATAGTTGATAGATCTAATCTAACGTTAATGATCTTAAACAAATTTATTTTGATTGTTATACTTCTCTTGTAGTTAATTTCCTTTCCTCATTCCTCAGAGCTATTTTTCTGTGATGGAGCCATTAGGCTTATAGCATCATGCTTTTCAATCTAGGGTTGTATCTTGCCTAATTATTTTGGCGTGAATAATTATGGTAATAAGTTGAGGAGAAACCATTTCACAAGCAAAATATGTAATTTTACAATTAATACCTTCTGTAACTAGATACAAAAATGAAATTGAACCATAAGCTAACCATCCATTAATAAGTCAATTCCATCAAGTAATGTTTGGAATTCAATTTAACCTACATAATTTACATCCCAGGGTTGGCAGTGTTTAATTAAATATTCCAAATGTCAAGATTTAGGTGTGAATGGTAAACAAAATACATAATTGTATTAAAAGATTATCTAGAAGCTAAGTCTCACTGGTAATACAATAATGTCCTGGTTTAAATACTGTTCATGAATGGTGAGCAAGGGACAATGCCCTAGAGACTGACCATGTATACATATAATCAGCACCTAAGCCCCTCTCCACCCAAGCTAGGACCAAGGAGTATCAGGCCATTGCTGCTGAAGGCTGAGCAGATAGATCTATAGGCTCCCCCTAACTCCCCATCCTTAGCTCACAAGAATGGTGAGATTGTATCGACCAAAGGAACTAAAAGGTTTGAGTGGGATTCAGTTGTCAACAAAAGACTTTACTAGACCAAAAATAATATCTACCTACCATTGAACTTCTGCAAATTTTGAGAGGTAGCTGACATCCAGAAAGAAACAAAGGAGATTTTTTTTCTCATCGTTACTCCTTGCTTGATGAGGGACTTTACAGTAGTGTTTGGTTGGTACTATTAGGGTGCCCCAGCCCAAGGGGCATTCCCCCATCTTCCACCACAAATGAAGCTTCATATGTCAACTCCCCTACTGCCGCTACATCAGCCATCCCAAGGTAGCAGTAGGGACTATCGGAACTGCATGAAAATTCTAGCTTTTGAGCAATTGAGGTTGGAATGAAGAACGGCAGCAACAAATATGAAAAAATTCAGAGATAATTTGTATTTTTCCTTAACTAATACAAACCTAGAATTATTTATTTGGATCATCTTTTGGCAAAGCTGGAAGGTAGCCATTAAACTTTTAATTATGAGGTGGCAACCCTGCCATAACCACTTGAGTAGGTAGGCGTGGGGGGGGGGGTATCCAGCTATTCTCTATACTGTACAGTATACTCTTGCAGCTGTGAGGTACATCACTTTTGATTGTAGGCAGGACTTCTGGGGGACAGGTGATGGCGGCCCAATTTATATAAAAAAAAAACTCCAGGTTTGTATTAATAATGGAAAAATACCCTCAAGCAAGAGAACTCTACCCCAAGACAGTGAAAGACCATGGTACAGAGGCTATGGGACAATGCACGACCAGAGAACAATGATTTGATTTTGGAGTGTCGTCCTCTTAGAAGAGCTGCTTACTATAGCTAAAGTCTCTCTTCTACCATTACCAAGAGGAAAGTAGCCACTGAACAATTATAGTGCAGTAGTTAACCCCTTGAGCGAGGAAGAATTGTTTGGTAATCTCAGTGTTGTCAGGTAAATGAGGACAGAGGAGAATATATAAAGAATAGGCCAGACTATTCGGTGTATGTGTAGGCAAAAGGAAAACTGGCTGTAACCAAAGAGAAGGATCCAATATAGTACTGTTTGGCCCATCAAAGGTCCCAATAACACACTAGAGTAGCATCTCAACGGGTGGCTGGTGCCCTGGTCAACCTACTACCTACCCCGTGAAGCTGCCACCTCTGCCAGAAGCGCTGTAAGCATCCTCCCACAGGTGGTAGATGAGGAGGAATGCCATTCCTAATGGTAGTGATCACCTTAAATTACCTTTTCTCCCTACTTTCCTCTGAAGGACTTGGTCCTTTTCTGGCCTTTGGATGGAAAGGGCCACTCGGACAACTTTGTAGATCCTGAGGACCTAGAAGCTGAAGGGTGAGAAGAGTAAGGTACTTGTTGAGTACGAAATGACTGGGAAGGTCTACCATAAGGCCTCCATGTCATGGCTCTATGGAGGAAACGCTCAGCAGCCGTCTCAATCTCCTCTGGGATGGAGAGAGAAGAACCCACAAGGGTAGAGTTCCTCAACCGGGAGACTTCCACCTTCGGCACTTGTTTGTGGAATTTCCCGATGATGGTATCCCTTCTCTTGAATATAGCATACTCCCACAAGTTGACAATGGTGGTGCGACAGGAACTAAAAAGTTCAGGTACTCGACAACAGGAAAGACTCCAAAGTCTTCCTGACAAACTTTGAGAGATCGTGGGAGCAGACCATGAAGCCCAAGGATACTAGCTATAGATCAAGCCACAAAGCAGCCTGCATGGTGTACTTCGCGCCTCTCTCTATGTTAGGGAGTTCAATTCCCGAGAGGTAGGCTCCCAGAGAGGCGAGGGTTCGAGTCGGGAGACCTTTCGTCAGAGACTTTACTGAAGGGTCGAGGGACATAGTGGAATGAGGTTCCCCTTCAATCTCATAATAATTCCTTTGTAAGACAAAAGGAAGTGGAAGAGACCAGGAGGTGGAACCTGCCCACAACTAACTAGAAGTTCCGGCTATCTGAGCGATAGGTTTTCTTTTTGGCGGCTGTCAAGCCTTTAGACAAAGACAAAGCAGCACTGGACCTGGAAGGCTTCTGGGTCTCGAATATTTCATCGAGAACCATGTCCTACCCCCTCCTGGGTAGAGGAACCAGGAGTAGACAGTTTATGAATGGCTCTCATACAAGTAAGGACCTACAAAAAGGTGTGCTCCGACTCACATCCCTCTTGCTCAGAGTGGTAGTTTAGGCTAGCCGCCTTTGGAAGATTCTCATCATCGGAACCCAAGGGGTTGTCCACCTCAAAGCTCACGTCCACAGCCTGGGGTAGGTCAGGGTCGTCAACAATGTCGCTTGAGGGACCTTCTCTATGCCTCAGCTATACGAGCTTACCTTACCGTAGCGTTCCTTGGTTTCGTCTGGGTGTCTTTCGACACCCTATGCACATGACGTTCCTCCGCGGTCTTAGGAAGGGGAACCTGCAAGGTTTTTGAGGCACCCAACAAAGCTTTGACAGCAGGAGCTGAAGGCTCTTCCTCTGGAGAAAGTAAGGAAATTGGACGCTGGTTCGGAGGCACTACCTCAATTTCTTGAGGATTGAAGGGATGGATGTTTATCTCCCTGGGCGAGCCTATGTCCCTGTTCGTCCTAGGGTGGATGACGACGGTGTGAGGTCGATTTATGCCTCTTATCTTTCTCTTCTGCCTCTTGGTCATGGTTTCCCTTGCATTCACCGGAGTAAAGGGTAGGTTGGCCTTGTAAGAAATAGATCAAGGACCTTCGGCACGCGATCGGGATGGAGGTGACCTGAAAGCATTGTCTAACGTTGATCTCCTTCTAGGATCTAGACTCCCAACGGATGAACTCGACGAGGCCTAGGGGGTTGCTTTGACTGGAGCAGTCGGTGGTTGTGGCGGTAGAGGAGCCACACCCAGAGACTTCTGCAGGCTGGAAAGAGAAATACTTACCCATGCAGGAAGCTCAGAACCTCTAGGTAAGTCATGGGCTTCCTTGGAGATCTAGCAGGCGAACATGCCCTGGGGGATCTCCAGAAGGAGCCTTAGTCGACGCAAAGGAGTTTCTGTGACAGAGGAACACGTTCCTTCGATGGAAAAGGACGGTCCGGACTAATAGGAACATTTACGAGCCTATTAGGAGGCCCCCTGTGGCCGCGGGGGCATAAGAGGCGACTAAAAGGGACGGGACGAGGGGGCTGGGAACCCCCTCTCCTGTATAAAATTCCTGCGAGACATCGACAAGGAGATGGAGCTGGGGGGAGAGTGACTGCTCCCTGCACTCTAGTTTTGGGGTGTTTGAATGTGCGTGGATGTAGTACGATAGAGAGTAAAAGATGTGAGATTGGAAGTATGTTTAGAAGTAGAAGGATGGATGTATTGGCCTTGTGTGAGACAAAGATGAAAGGAAAAGGTGAAGTGATGTTTGGTGAAATGTCTGGTAGAGTGTCTGGGATTGAAAGGGGAAGAGAGAGAGAGGGTGTGGCGTTATTGCTGAGTGAATGGATGACAGGTAAGTAGTGGAATGGAAGGAGATATCATCTAGGTTAATATGGGTAAGGGTTAGGTTGGGTAGGGAATGTTGGGCGTTTGTCAGTGTGTATGGGCCAGGTAGTGAGAAAAGTGAAGAAGAGCGGAATGAGTTCTGGAATGAATTAACTAGGTGTGTAGAAGGACTGGGTAGAAGGAATTATGTAGTTGTTATGGGTGACTTAAATGCTAGAGTGGGCGCTGGAGAGGTAGAAGGTGTCATTGGGAAGTATGGCGTACCAGGTGAAAATGAGAGTGGTGAGAGACTGGTAGACATGTGTGTTGAACAAGAGATGGTAATAAGTGCTAGCTTCTTTAAAAAGAAAGATAAAAATAAGTATACTTGGGTAAGAGTGGCAAATGGAAGAGTAGTAGAAAGGGCATTAATGGATTATGTGTTGATAACTAAAAGAATGTTTGGAAGATTGAAAGACGTACACGTGTTTAGGGGTAGGGCTAACGGTATGTCTGATCATTTTTTGGTGGAAGGAAAATTAGTTGTAGCAAAAGAGTGGGGGAATAGAGTAGGTGGATGTAAAAGGGAGGTAGTGAGGATTGAAGAGCTAAATAAACCGGGGGTAAAAAGTAAATATCAGGAAAGGTTGAAAATGGCATATGACGAGGTGAGAGTAAGAGAAACTGGTAATTTAGAGGAGGAGTGGAAGTTAGTAAAAGAAAATTTTGTTGGGATTGCAAGTGATGTATGTGGCAAGAAGGTTGTTAGAGGCAGCATGAGGAAGGGCAGTGAATGGTGGAATGAAGGAGTGAAGGTAAAAGTGGAAGAGAAAAAGAGGGCTTTTGAAGAATGGCTGCAGAGTAATAGTATAGAAAAGTATGAAAAATATAGAGAGAAAAATGTGGAAGTAAAGCGCAAGGTACGTGAGGCAAAGAGGGCAGCTGACCTGAGGTGGGGTCAGGGATTGGGTCAGTCATATGAAGAGAATAAGAAGTTTTGGAAAGAAGTGAAGAGAGTAAGGAAGGCTGGCGCAAGAATTGAAGAGACAGTGAAAGATGGAAATGGAAGGTTGTTAAAAGGAGAGGAGGCAAGGAAAAGGTGGGCGGAATATTTTGAAAGTTTGCTGAATGTTGAGGATAATAGGGAGGCAGATATAATTGCTGTTCCAGGTGTTGAGGTGCCAGTGATGGGAGATGAGAATGAGAGAGAGATTACAATAGATGAAGTGAGGAGAGCACTAGATGAAACAAGAGTAGGAAAAGCATCTGGTATGGATGGTGTGAAAGCTGAGATGTTGAAGGAAGGGGGTGTGACTGTACTTGAATGGTTGGTGAGATTGTTTAATGTGTGTTTTGTGTTGTCAATGGTACCAGTAGATTGGGTTTGTGCATGTATTGTACCACTATATAAGGGTAAGGGAGATGTGCATGAGTGTTGTAATTCAAGAGGTATTAGTTTGTTGAGTGTAGTTGGAAAAGTGTATAGTAGAGTATTGATTAATAGGATTAAGGATAAAACAGAGAATGCAATCTTGGAAGTACAGGGTGGTTTTAGAAGAGGTAGGGGTTGTATGAATCAGATTTTTACAGTTAGGCAGAATTGCGAGAAATATTTAGCAAAAGGTAAGGAGGTGTATGTTACGTTTATGGATCTGGAGAAAGCATATGATAGAGTTGATAGGGAAGCAATGTGGAATGTGATGAGGTTATATGGAGTTGGTGGAAGGTTGTTGCAAGCAGTGAAAAGTTTCTACAAAGGTAGTAAAGCATGTGTTAGAATAGGAAATGAAGTGAGTGATTGGTTTCCGGTGAGAGTGGGGCTGAGACAGGGATGTGTGATGTCGCCGTGGTTGTTTAACTTGTATGTTGATGGAGTGGTGAGAGAGGTGAATGCTCGAGTGCTTGGACGAGGATTAAAACTGGTAGGCGGGAATGACCATGAATGGGAGGTAAATCAGTTGTTGTTTGCGGATGATACTGTACTGGTAGCAGACACAGAAGAGAAGCTTGACCGACTAGTGACAGAATTTGGAAAGGTGTGTGAGAGAAGGAAGTTGAGAGTTAATGTGGGTAAGAGTAAGGTTATGAGATGTACGAGAAGGGAAGGTGGTGCAAGGTTGAATGTCATGTTGAATGGAGAGTTACTTGAGGAGGTGGATCAGTTTAAGTACTTGGGGTCTATTGTTGCAGCAAATGGTGGAGTGGAAGCAGATGTACGTCAGAGAGTGAATGAAGGTTGCAAAGTGTTGGGGGCAGTTAAGGGAGTAGTAAAAAATAGAGGGTTGGGCATGAATGTAAAGAGAGTTCTATATGAGAAAGTGATTATACCAACTGTGATGTATGGATCGGAGTTGTGGGGAATGAAAGTGATGGAGAGACAGAAATTGAATGTGTTTGAGATGAAGTGTCTAAGGAGTATGGCTGGTGTATCTCGAGTAGATAGGGTTAGGAACGAAGTGGTGAGGGAGAGAACGGGTGTAAGAAATGAGTTAGCGGCAAGAGTGGATATGAATGTGTTGAGGTGGTTTGGCCATGTTGAGAGAATGGAAAATGGTTGTCTGCTAAAGAAGGTGATGAATGCAAGAGTTGATGGGAGAAGTACAAGAGGAAGGCCAAGGTTTGGGTGGATGGATGGTGTGAAGAAAGCTCTGGGTGATAGGAGGATAGATGTGAGAGGCAAGAGAGCGTGCTAGAAATAGGAATGAATGGCGAGCGATTGTGACGGAGTTTCAGTAGGCCCTGCTGCTTCCTCCGGTGCCTTAGATGACCGCGGAGGTAGCAGCAGTAGGGGAGTCAGCATTATGAAGCTTCATCTGTGGTGGAAATGTGGGAGGTTGGGCTGTGGCACCTTAGCAGTACCAGCTGAACTCGGTTGAGTCCCTGATTAGGCTGAAGGAACAGAGAGTAGAGGTCCCCTTTTTGTTTTGTTTCATTATTGGTGTCGGCTAGCCCCCAAAATTGGGGGAAGTGCCTTGGTATATGGATGGATTAGGAGGCTCCTTGAAACTTTCTAGAAGGGGTATCGGAAAGCTGGAGGCGAAGGTGTTGGTACCGCACTTGCTCGCGGTTCTGATACATCTGCTCGCGAATTGCTCGCAGAAATCGTCTATTTGCTCGCAAAATCGCGAGCTTCACACGTCAACGGGCGCGATTCATGAGCAGAAGTGCTTGCAACAGGAGCACTAGGAGACACACAAGAAGAGGAAGATCTAATGACATCCTGCTGCCGCAAAGAAGCACCTACGTCCAAGGAAGTTGGCAGAAGAGGCCTCCAAGTAGGAACAACCTTGAGCGTTCGAGAATGCGTCACAGCGGGACACGTTTCCAAGCACCGCACAGGCGAACGCTTCTTTAACCCTGGAAAGGTATGATGCTACAGCATTTTCAAAACCTGTTTTTTCCCCATAAATCAACAGCTGTCTCGAATATGGAAGTGATCGACCTGCAAGGGGTGACTAGTCTACATGCCATTGTCTGCTTTAGGACTGATTTTCGTCTAACTTCCCTCCTTCCCCGTTTTTTTACCCCCCCAGGGGTCGACCTCGACCCTGACATACCTTTATAGGGGTAAGTGATCAAACAGCAAAGTTATTACATAATTATAAATTGTCGAACAGTGTTGATACTTGTTTGGTTCTTTATAGTTGGAAAGTGTGGGTGGATGGTGTGTCTACCACTAGCATGACATTGGTTTTGGCTTAGATGCCATATATTGCCATGAGGTCCATTTTCCCTCAAATGCTAATTTCTGAATTTTGTTTATTTTTTGCAAATTTGATTTTTTTCTATTTATTTTTAATTTATCTTCAATAATGGCCAGCAGGCAGTTTTCCCTCGGCATGGATGTCATCAACACACTTCTAATTTTGTTAAAAAGATATGTTGATGATAATATGGAGCTTGCAACCCCATTCTTCATTTCAAGTGGTAGATTGGGCTGTAAGAGTTGTTGCGGTCTGCGGCCATTTTGTTGACATACCCGAAAGGTAAGTTGGCATATCTCTATATATTCTTGTTCTGTATAGAATTTGTGATATTTTGGTATATTTTAATGCATAAATATCATATTTTATAGGAGATACAATGATTTTCATAAGAAATTTACATTGTGAAACTAGGCCGTCAAAAATGACCTTTAGATTTCGCCCCTGTTATAACAGTAAATTACATCTTAGTGCAAATTTTATTATGTATTTCTGTTCTAGGATAATATGAGTTTATTCTATAAAAAAATTAGCCTCTTCCTATTTCATTTGGGTACCCAAAAAAATTCATGAACTTTGGACAAATTATTTTGGCCAAAAAAAGTTACCCTTTTTTTCTCATTTCAGATCTTGACTTCTATGGGTCCAACTCATTTCCAACAATTAAGCGCTGTTGCTTTGCCATCTAAGAAGGTGTCCCTAAAGGGATTTATGTGTATATGTATATTTCTATTTTTTGTGAATATTTACGTCGTGTTTTTTTTGTATACTTAAATTTTTAATATATTTCCAATAAATAGTTATTTTGTAGATGGGTATCATTTATATTTTCAGTAGTTTTTAGCATTCTTTGAAGTATTTTTAGCAAGTCAAACAATACAGATTGATGCATAACTAAATTTTTCCTGAATTTTTTTTGGAGTCGGGGTCGCTCGCGACCGAGTATACCCTTAAAGGGGTGTCCGAGTAGCGTACCTATCCAGGGTTAATACTCCCTAGGCGGTGAAAGGCACTGGGGTTTAGCTGGACACCTGTCTTATTGATAATCATTCTCATGATCAGGTTTGGTACAAGGTCGTTTGGGAGAAGGTCAGGTTAAGGGGCTACGCGCTGATAGGCTGCGTGAACGCCTACCTCTACCTTGAGACAAGGAATGTCTAGACCTTGACCATGAACACGTGGTTCGCGGTCATGAACGGGAGCGTCTAGCTCTCATTCGAGAATGGCGCGAGCGTCATGACTGCTTAGCTCACGAACATGAACGTCGGCCTCACGAATGTGAATGTTGTTCTCGTGAACGGTGCCCTTGCGAGCGTGAACGTGGCCCTTGCGAGCGTGAACGTGGCCCTTGCGAGCGTGAACGTGGCCCTTGCGAGCGTGAACGTGGCCCTTGCGAGCGTGAACAGGAGTGTCGTCCTCACGAGCGCTGTTTTCGTGATCTAGATCGTAGAGATCTAGAACGTGAGCGTCTGGACGTAGGTATAGACTGTCCTCGTGATAGTGACGAGCACGATAGCGAGACTTCTCTGTGTGAAGAGGAACCCTTCGGAGGAGAGCATTGAGACAGGAGGTCTTGTGAGCGCGAAGCTCTATAGCGTGAACGCCTTCCCTGAAGAAGATTTTCCGACCGTCACGAACAGCGATCAGGGGAAGAATGTCCAGAAGGGCGAGGCGATGGCGATGCTGGTGGTAGGAGCGTTGGTCCCCTGATGATCAACATCTGCAACCGGTTACAGGACGACGAGGTCTCAGGATGTCTAGTGGGGTCGTCATCAGCAAGAGGCTGTTGGAAAGGCAAACACGAGCAATCACCTTGTCCGCACGTGAAAGGTCCAGGAGAAGGCGACAGATGAACTTTGCACAGTTCCAGAGCGTGAGATGTTGACGGCTCTGGAGAAAGTTCCTTCCTAGCACCGCGCTGAAGGAGACGCAGAAGTTCTTCCTTCGAAAGGGGTCCTGAAATCCCTGGGGTTGGCCACATCTGCAAAACATCTGAAAGGGAGAATGGCTCCCCGACGGCTGGAGGTGAAGTTGCTCCTCTAGGGAAAGCAACAACCCCCCTCAAGTACCCCACGGTTGCCAAGGAGTTAGTCTGTCTGGGCTCCTACTCGATCGTCCCTTGAAAGAGCGCGAACAAGGAGGAGCTTTGGAAAAGATTTTGGGGTGCAGAACAAAGAAGAGAGTGCTCTCCTCGCCCCTGAGGGAGAAAGATCGCGCTAGGCCTTCTTCTTCCTATGCCGTCCAAATTCTCCCATTGGGAGGCAGGCCCTTCCCTACAATCTACGTAGGGAAAACCCTGCTCGCAGCGATGCCCTCTGCACAAAGGACACAGTGTGGGGGTTGGTCTCCAAATATGACTTGAAAGTACCATACGTGGCACCCTCGCGCCCTGGACTTGTTCGCATGAAGGCGATAGAAGAGAAAACACGCACACCTGAAAAGAGAAAGAATATCAAAAAGTCCACTGACAGTCAGGGGAGAGAGAGGACACATCCGATCTCTACAGAGCCAAAAGAAAAAGTGACTATCTCACCTCTGTGAGAGTATATATAGAGGTGGTTGGGTACCTCCCAGTTACCTTCAGGCTACCCGCTCAAGCGGTTAGGCAGGGTTGCCACCTCGCACTGTAGTGGTTTGTGGACTGTGGCCAGATGTAGCGCGCAGACTGCCTAGTGTCTGAATGCAGACCACACTCCGTTTCACTACACAAAAAGAAACGGTGGAGTACTTGGAAATCTGTGTAAAAGGTAAACCATCAAGGATGAACTGGGCACCACCCCTTGATTTTATACTGGGCAAGGGGATCTAGAACATTACTTCCCTATTTTTTTTTTCCTTTGTTCCCAATCTCTCTACGCAGCACTATGCACAGAGTCCTAAATAAGAGGAGCAGCATGCTTTCCAGGTAAGAATTATTTGTATACGTTTCAGTAAACTATAAGAACTTTAGGAGAGAAAAATGTCATTAAAACCACATATATAAAAGAATTAAAATTGGTGGCTGAGAAGGGGACATTGCAGGGGAAGAAAAAATTACAAATTCGTAGATAATCTGTATTTTTCCCAACTATACAAACCTTAATTAGGGGTTATACATTCGGCAGAGCTGAAATGACGAACCATTAAAATTTAGCGAGCGTTAACTACCCACACCGCTAGTTAGGGGGGGTAGCTTGCTACCACTCCCACTCACACACCTGTGATTTAGCTCACTTTGCTTGGAGGTAGGACTTCAAGGGGGATAGGTCTGGCGGGCAAGTTTGTATAAATAGCTATAGTTAGGAAAAGTACAAATTATCTACGAATTTGTCATTTGTTCCGTAACTGGAATACAAACCACGCTATTTATTGGGGGTGACTCACCCATTAGGAAGGGTGGACGTCCCTTCCAATCTGGCTTTTGGCTTTACCCGGGGGCTCCTTATCCAAGTATATTAGTACTCAAAAATAGGAGTTGCAAGCTGTGCTGAGACATGCAGAAGTGCAACTCTAGGTAAAGTTATTCCGAGTCTATTGTAGGAAACTGATGTAACCAAGACTTTCCCAATACCACCTCGCCAGGGTATGGGGAGCAGTATTAGCTTAATACCAGGTACACAAGGGAGCATGGTTTACCTGCAGTGGTTTGAGGTCAGCTTATGCAGAGAACCCAGGATGCTGCTTTCCTCACGAGAGGGTAGGATGAAGAAAGGAATAACAGCCAGTCAAATCTTTTCATTCACGCAGACTAAAACCGGGTAACAGTGCCCTCAACCTTCTGCTACCTGTCCAATAAGGAACTTAGAGGTATACAACCAGCTGTTGTGCAGCCACCACCGGACTTATTGAGATCATATCGAGTTCCTGTGGGTCAAGTCTTGCAGGAGAAAGGTTGTGAAAGTCACCTGGAGCATTCACATACTTTCTTGTAAAACCTGCGTCACAGAGTAATCTACTTAGCTATGCCCTTGACATCATGAGTCGTCATGTTGAGATGAGGTTTTGGTTGCCATTCTCTTAAGGTAGTCTCTCACACCTTACCCTGGGTACAGTAACGGATGATCTGGATGGTCCGTTACCGAGTGGAGACTTGAGTAGGATCCGTCACCTCTGGAGACTGTGTCTGGCGACATACTTGGGGACGAAAATGAACATTGCCTTTCGCCCTTCTCATTAATGGGCGATGTCGAAAGAGAGACCATGAAGTTCCTTGACTCGTATGGCTGCTGTCAGAGTGTGTAGGAACATTGTCTTCTTAAACCAGGTGAAAATTTGTTGCCTGGTGAAGTGGAACATAAGGATGTCTCTTTAGAGACCGGAGAATTTGAACCATGTTCCGAGAGGAAGGTCTCAATTCCGACTGGAGAAAGGCAAGTTGTAAGTCCGTATGAGTTAGGAAAGGTCTAGCGATGAGAGGATGTCCCTTCCTTTCAGTTTGAAGGTGAAGCATCAAGGTCGAGTGATCATCTTTACCTGTTGAAACTGAAAAGGGGGTCTTTTCCTCTTGCATATACTCGAGGATTCCGCTATTGCAGGAATAGAGGCATCAAGTGAAGAGAGAGACTTTCCCATGACACCAACCACACAAGATGTTATACTGCCTGGTAGACTGATGCTGCGGAATTCCTCAGATATCTAGACGACCTTTTCGCAACTTATTGCGAAAAGCCTCAGTGGGAGATTGATTGATTGATTTAAAGTTTTCAGGCATCCTGACATCTAAGGTCATTGACGCCGGTACCATTTAATTTATGCATACAAAAATAAAAAATAAAATAAAATAAAAAATAAAAGAGTATTCAATTAAAATCATAAAAGTTGAATGTCATAAAAGTTAAATAGTTTTCAGAAGACATGCTTCTGAAATAAATCTAAAACTGCCACTTGCATAGTAGGACACATCATTTCCAAGAATTTTGGCTAGGATGAACCTGCCACCCTCACCTCGAGCCTCAAACAAATATCTATTCCTTAAGTTGTTATAATTGGGGCATTCGGTCAACAAATGCCTCACTGTTAGAGGTACTAAACAGTCGTCACAATACGGTTGGTGTTGGCCCTTCAGCAGAAACTCGTGTGTCAACCGAGTGTGACCAATACGGAGACGAAAAAGAGACTTCTCCCATTTTCAGGGCATCATATTATACCTCCAAGGAGATGTGACATTTGTTACCTCTTGATTTTATTCCCATCTAGGCTATCCCATTGCTGTTGCCATTTATTGCAAACCAATTTCTTGATGTCAGGTAAGAAATCATTACAGGGAATGGGATACCTTCTTGGCAGCAACTCGGATGCAGCCTTCTTAGCCAGTGAATCTGCCTTCTCATTCCCAGACACACCTACATGTGCTGGAACCCAACAAAATCGAACTGTTATACCTCTCCGTCCAATAATAAAAAGCCATTCTAAAATCTTTAAAACTAGAGGGTTATTAGAATTAAAAACTTCTATAGCTTGAAGGACACTCCTTGCATCACTAAAAATTGTAAAATTACCCTCCTTCTCCAACGCTATTTTCTCAATAGCAGTTAATATGCCATACAGTTCGGCAGTAAATATGGAAGCGGTCAGAGGTAGTGCACCTCTACAATTAAAACCATTACAGTACTATGTACTCCAAATCCAACGCCAGCATCGGATTTGGAGCCATCAGTATAGATAAAAGTTGATCCTCTATGTTCTTTGACATGTTCATTAAAAAGAGACCTGGCTTCTAGGTCTGACATATTCTTCTTATCTCCAATAAAATATTTACAAAAAGATATCTCTGGTAATTTCTATGGAGGCATTGATGATACCTTGAATGGAAGTACCTTACTTCTAATTATATCCAGACTATTTAATAATCAGTTTCACCCGAAAGCCTTAAGGTTGAGGAGATTTTGGGTGCAACTCAAAGTATGATGCGTGTCTTACAAGGCTTGCAGTCTGAAAGGCTAGAGTGTTAGGGAGTCTTTGCAATCTAAACCAATACCGAATAATGGAAGACATTCGGTATAGGTCTAGAGGTAACTCTCCAGCATCAACAAGGAGACTTGGGATAGGCGAGGTTTTAAAAGCTCCTGTAGACAATCTAATACCTGTATGATGTATCGAGTCTAATATTTTTAACCGGCTTGGGGTGGCTGAAGAATATATTTCACATCCATAACTAATTTTGGAAAAAATCAAGGCCTTGTATAATTTTAAAATAGTACTGCGGTCTGCCCCCACGATGTATGGGACAATACTTTTAAGATATTCATAGCTTCAACACATTTAGCTTTTAACGCTTTTAAGTGAGAAACCCATGTAAGCCTACAATCAAATATCAAACCTAAAAATTTAGCTTCACTTGCACATGGTATCCGTTGACCTTTAATGTATATATCCGGGTCTGGATGTACTCCCCGGATACGACAAAAATGGACAATGGTAGTTTTACTTGTCGAGAACTTAAATCCATTCATGTCAGTCCACTGGATAATTTTATCAATAGAGAGTTGGATTTTTCTCTCAACCATTGCCATTCTAGTGCCAGCAAATGATATTGAGAGATCATCCACAAATAATGTTGAGAGAACATCCCGGGGAATGACTGAGGATATACCATTGATTGCTAGTGCAAACAGGGTTACACTCAGCACACTCCCCTGAGGAACTTCTCCTTCCTGACACTTAATCTCTGATAGAGTTTCCCCCACTCTCACTTGAAAAACTCTATGCGAAAGAAATGACTGAATAAATAGTGATAGTTCTCCTTTTAATCCTAGTTCATGAATTGTTTTAAGTATACCATATCTCCATCTGGTATCATATGCCTTTTCAAGGTCGAAAAAAACTGTCACATGGTGCTGTTTGGAAGCAAAGGCTTCACAAATAGAGGACTCGAGTCTTATTAACACATCAGTTGTTGAGTGCATTTTTCTGAATCCACATTGAATCGGTGATAAATTACCCTTCTTTTCAAGGTACCACATCAACCTTACATTGACCATCTTCTCCATGATTTTACATAAACACGAAGTCAATGCAATAGGTCGATAGCTTGCTGCTAAAAACTTGTCCTTACCAGGTTTTAAAAAGGCTAAAATAATGGCTAGTTCCCAAACACTTGGGTAACTATGATCATGCCATATTCTATTAATAATACTTAAAATATGTTATTTTCATTAGTAAAATAAATTTTTGAATATACTTACCCGATGATCATGTAGCTGTCAACTGTTGCCCGACAGAAATCTACGGTCGGGATACGCCAGCGATCGCTATACAGGTGGGGGTGTACACAACAGCGCCATCTGCGAGTAGGTACTCAAGTACTTCTTGTCAACAAGAACTCAATTTTCTCCTCGGTCCACTGGTTCTCTATGGGGAGGAAGGGCGGGTCCTTAAATTCATGATCATCGGGTAAGTATATTCAAAAATTTATTTTACTAATGAAAATAACATTTTTCAATATTAATCTTACCCGATGATCATGTAGCTGATTCACACCCAGGGTGGTGGGTGGAGACCAGCATACATGTTAACAAAGAAGCTAAGTATCCCGAATCTTATTTTAGCCGTTATTCAAAATAACAAACATAAAATAAATAAGTACCTGGTAAGGAAGTCGACTTGAACCATTACTCTGCCTTTTTAAGTACGTCTTCCTTACTGAGCCTAGCGATCCTCTTAGGATGCTGAGCGACTCCTAGGTGCTGAAGTATGAAGGGCTGCAACCCATACTAAAGGACCTCATCACAACCTCTAATCTAGGCGCTTCTCAAGAAAGAATTTGACCACCCGCCAAATCAACCAGGATGCGGAAGGCTTCTTAGCCTTCCGGACAACCCAGAAATATTTCAAGAGAAAGATTAAAAAGGTTCTGGAATTAGGGAATTGTAGTGGTGGAGCCCCCACCACTACTGCACTCGTTGCTACGAATGGTCCCAGAGTGTAGCAGTTCTCGTAAAGAGACTGGACATTCTTAAGATAAAAGACGCGAACACTGATTAGCTTTTCCAAAAGGTTGCGTCGAAAATATTTTGCAGAGATCTATTTTATTAAAAGGTCACGGAAGTTGTGATAGCTCTAACTTCGTGTGTCCTTACCTTCAGCCAAGCTTGGTCTTCCTCATTCAGAAGGGAATGAGCTTCTCGTATTAACAGTCTGAAAATAATAGGATAAAGAATTCTCTGACATAGGCAAAGATGAATTCTTAACTGAACACCATAAAGCTTCAGACGGGCCTCGTAAAGGTTTTTAAAATAGAACTTAAGAGCTCTTACAGGACATAATACTCTTTCTAGTTCATTTCCAACCATACGATAAGTTTGGAATAACGAACGATATTGGTCAAGGCCGAGAAGGCAGCTCGTGTTTGGCTAGAAAACCAAGATGTAGAACATGCAGCCGTTTCGGATGAAAATCCGATGTTCTTGCTGAAGGCATGAATCTCACTGACTCTTTTAGCTGTGGTTAAGCATATCAGGAAAAGAGTCTTAAAGGTGAGATCTTTCAGGGAGGCTGATTGAAGTGGTTCGAACCTGTCTAACATAAGGAATCTTAGAACCACGTCTAAATTCCAACCAGGTGTAACCAAACGACGCTCCTTCGTGGTCTCAAAAGACTTAAGGAGCTCCTGTAGATCTTTATTGTTGGAAAGATCTAAGCCTCTGTGACGGAAGACTGATGCCAACATGCTTCTGTAACCCTTGAAAGTGGGAGCTGAAAGAGATCGCTCTTTCCTCAGATATAAGAGGAAGTCAGCTATATGAGTTACAGAGGTACTGGTCGAGGATACGGATACTGACTTGCACCAGTTTAGGAAGATTTCCCACTTCGATTGGTAGACTCTAAGGGTGGATGTTCTCCTTGCTCTAACAATCGCTCTGGTTGCCTCCTTCGAAAAACCTCTAGTTCTCGAGAGTCTTTCGATACTCTGAAGGCAGTGAGACGAAGAGCGTGGAGGCCTTGGAGTACCTTCTTACGCGTGGCAGACGTAGCAGGTCCACCCTTAGGGGAAGAGTTCTGGGAACGTCTACTAGCCATCGAAGTACCTCGGTAAGTTCTTCTCTCGCGGGCCAGAGGGAAGCAACTAGTGTCAACTTTGTCCCCTCGTGAGAGGCGAACTTCTGCAGTACCTTGTTGACAATCTAGAACGGAGGGAATGCATATAGATCTAGATGAGACTAATCTAGTAGAAAGGCATCTAAAAGAACCACTGCTGGGTCCGGGATAGGTGAGCAAAGTATTGAGAGCCTCTTGGACATCGAGGTTGCGAAGAGATCTATGGTTGGCTGGCCCCAGGTGACCCAAAGTCTCTTGCATACATCTCTGTGGAGGGTCCAATATGTTGGAATTATTGTCCCTTCCTACTGAGACAAACTGCTAAGACATTCAAGTTGCCTTGGAAGAAATTGTTACTAGTGAAAAGTCTAGACCTGTTGAACAGGAGAGGAGGTCACTAGCGAACTCGCACCATGTCAGAGAGTAGGTCCCTCCTTGCTAGGAGATGAACATCAAAGCAGGGAGTTGTCCGTGTTGACCTCCATTACTTTGTCTTGAAGGAGAGACCTGAAGCTTTTCCAGGTCAGACGTACTGCCAGAAGCTTCTTGCAGTTAAAATGCATTGTCCTTTGACTCGAGTTCCATAATCCCGAGCATTCCCTACCGCCTAAGGTCGCACCCCAGCCTACGTCCGATGCGTCTGAGAAGAGAACGTGGTTGGGAGTCTGAACAGTCAGGGGAAGACCCTATAAAAGGTTGATAAAGTCCTTTCCTCAGGTTAGACCAGACTTATCTTCCGGAAACCGGGATCGAGACCGCTTCTAGCGTCTTGTCCTTTTCCAGTGAAGAGCTAGATGAAACCGAAGAGGACGGAGGTGTAGTCTTCCAAGTGACACCAATTGAACCACGGATGACAGTGTCCTAACCAGACTCATCCACAGCCGGACAGGGCCGTATTCCTTCTTCAGCATCTGGATGGATAGCAGGGCTGGGGATTGATCTTCTTGTTCAGCCATGTTCTCATCAGAGGGTTCCTCATCCGAAACTGATGAGGAAACGGCAACGGAGTGGGCAACGTCTGACTCGCTGAATCCGGTCGCACTGGTGGATGCGTGACGGAGCCGGACACAAGATCATGGTACTGCTGCACAGTCTGTGAACTGTCAACCATGGGGATGCGAGGAAGTACAGCGACAACCCGAAACTGTCTAGACTGTCTGGGTAGTACAGACAACCCCTTATCGGGTTGCTGAGGTTGCCGCACTGCGTCACAACAAGTCACCTCTGCTGGTTGTTGAACGTCTTCCCAGTGACACACTGAACGTCCACAACCACCTCCGAGAGTAGCTTAACGTCAACGTGCGACTGGCAACCCACACTGGGTCGCACCGGTGGAGGAACCATCTCAACTGGCGGACGTGAGTAGGATACCTCAGCGTCAACAGGGCGTACAACCAACCGGTAGGAAGGTCGTTGGCAAGAAGGTTCTTCTCCGTAAAAAATCCTCTATAAAGGACTAAGCTTGGACTGCATGTCTTGCAACAAAGCCCAAGGTCTATGGGAGCAGGTGTGGCAACAGACGGGGTTAGCGACTGAAGCGGAACCATTTACCCTCCCTGGAAGCATGTTATGCTTAAATTAAAGTCCATAGGAGGCTAAGCAGCTTAAGGCTCCTCTCCAAATGACAGAGTCCTCAAGGGAATATCAGAAGGAGGGAGAACAGCACTTTCTCATCTACAGGAACCATATCCGAGAAAAGCTAGGTTCTCTCAGTGAGGGTTTCACTGGTGCAAAAGCAGCAGACCAGAAGGCAACGTTATGAAACTGCTTGACAGTCTGTGAACTGTCAAAAACTGAACTGTCAACCACAACAGGAGCGTGAGGACATACAGCACTGGTGTATAAGTAGCAGACCAGAAGGCAACGTCATGTAACTGTTTGACAGTCTGTGAGTTGGCAACAACCAAAGTTGTGTGGGGAAGCCTCAACTCCTGACTGACTAGTTAGCTGCGGGCGAGTGGCGGTAACCACAGTGTGTTGCGGAGGCTGACACACCGTGTCAAAACACGGCAGCTTGTGGTAGCTCACGCACGGCAACGGAGTGCTCTGTGTGTGGGAGTCATCATACATCTGGCAGGGTTGACTGTGCATGGGTGGAGGAGCTCTCACAACAAGAGTGTGAGAGCAGGAAGCCATGCCGGGCGCACAACCGTGGGAGGTGTAGGCCCACGGGTGCATCGTCAACCTTCTCCGCAGTCGGAGTGTGGGAGCTGGCAACAACAAAAGCAGAGTGCTGGTGCGTGGGAGGGGCTGCGGTGGGTTGCGGAGCATGCTGAATGGTATGCGGAGCATGCCGCATGGGTTGCGGAGAATGCCGCATAGAGCTGGAACCCGGCAGCTCTACAGCACCTTCCCACTGCTGATGCGGTAGCTCACGCATGTCAATGGAAGGTGCAGCAAGAACATGCGTCTGGCAGGGTGGACTGCGCATCGGAGGAGGAGCTCTCACAGGTGGAGTGTGGGAGCAGGCAGCCGCAGTATCTGCTGAGCGCACAACCTCGGCGGGTTGTAGGTTAACAGGTGCATTGTCAACCTTCCAGCACGATACTCCTGCATGAAGGAGCAAGCTGAGACTGTATAGTCTGCAGCATGGACCACTAGGGTCTATGAAAGACAACAACAAACGGAGCTACTGTCCGTTGTGACTGAGGGTCTAAAACAGCTGGTGCGGCAACAGACGGAGTTACTGCCTGTTGCGGTACCACCTTGCCTCTCTTGGGAGGTGTGCAGTTGTCGTACTGCAGCGAGTCCGAACTGACCCAGTGGCTACACCTAGGCCGTTGGACTTGCGCGGAAGGGACCGACTTGCACTTAAAAGCTGCAAGATTTGGTCCATGGTTTCTGCGAGAAACCTCTTCCGCAGACGAGGAATAAATGGGCTCTCTCGTCTTTGTGTGGGTGGGGTGATCACGTCGGCAACGTGTGTAGATACACCCGAAACCACGGAGGGAAACGTCTGTTCGTCGATCAAGGCCTGTGGAACCCATAAGTCGTTCGACATTACTTCTCCCCTGGGCTTGGGAGCTTGTAAGAGGTCCCGGACTAGGTGAACAACTGGCACGAACAGACGAACCCTCGAACGCAACACTGTAACACTTTGCGCATATCACTTTATCACTTTTGATTTTCTGTTTGCACTTATTTCACTGAACTCGAAACTTTAAGTGATTTGTACCTGAAACACGCAATCCTATCCTTCATTAAAAGGTAGTAATTGCGAAAACAGTTTTACAATGTAACAGAAAAACATAATGAAAGATAAAGAATTCAGTGGCTGGAAAAGAGACTAAACACTAGATCAAATAAACTACGTTTAAAATCTCTCACCGCATAAAGCCTGGGAACAAGAATAAAACTCTAGAAACGTTTTACCTTCTTCCCCTATAGCGACTAGGGAGAAGAGTAAAAAACGAGAACAACGTTTCCCGCTTGAACGAAACGTTTATTCTCCTCTCTCTCCCTCCGTCTCTATCTCTCTCTCTCTCTCTCTTGACTTAGAACCTGAGAGATGAGCCCAATTATATATCGTTAAAACATATTATTTGTTAAAGGAAAAAAACAAAGGTTTCCCAAATAAAAAGTTCCTTTATTAGAATTAAAACCATTTAAGCTAAGAAAGAATGAACGAAACGCTAGAATCGGTTTACTCTTACTGCAACGTGAAACCGTGAAATACTCTCTCTCTATCGTAACGATAGAGCGCATGTTGAACGTTCTGAACATCAACAACTGCGGAGACAAAACTAAACGTTAGTTCATCTTTGAAAACAGTACGAGACTATCAAAGAAATTCTTTCAAAAACATTAAAATTAAAATAGCATAAATTCTTAACAGGAAATACGATATGACGGGCTCAATGTTAATTAACTTCGGTTCCAAGTAAGGACCGCCTACTATTAGGAAAGGTCGCATATAAACAAACATAAAAATTAAGTTTTATAAGTTTATAAATGGAAAGTTAATCGAAGAGGCCTATAAATGGCGGAGAGATATAAACTAAATCTATAACTTTGTGAAGCAAAATTACCAAAAACCTAAACACACTTCCGTCTAAGGGAAGGGTCGGTCATAAAAAGTGAAAGAGAGTCTATACTCTCTTCAACACCAACACTTCCGTCTAAGGGAAGGGTCGGCCATTTAAAAGTGAAAGAGAGTCCATACTCTCGTCACCATAATTAAATCTATCCAAAACGAGTTCAAGTTTTGAAATGAAGATAAAACCCCTGCATAGCGAAAGCTCAAAACTGGAATAGTGTACTTCACCAAAAAGTTGTGAAAACAAATCCAGTTAGGGACGGCGTATTAGTAGGTCTTGCCGGTGGCACGACAGAGGAAAAATTGAGTTCTTGTTGACAAGAAGTACTTGAGTACCTACTCGCAGATGGCGCTGTTGTGTACACCCCCACCTGTATAGCGATCGCTGGCGTATCCCGACCGTAGATTTCTGTCGGGCAACAGAGTTGACAGCTACATGATCATCGGGTAAGATTAATATTGAAAAAAATAACTTTGTATTAAAATGTACATGTTTAACCATTGCATATGGAATTCCATCGGGTCTAGGAGCTGTATCGTTGCAAGTAGCGAGTGCGGAATCAAGTTCTCTTTCAGTAAAAGGAGAATTATACGATTCTTCCCTTCCTGTTGCAAAATTTAAGATTTTCTTTTCTTCAATGCTCCTGTACTGGTGACCAGGAGCTGCTACACTCTTGCACGATACATTTGAAAAATGGTCAGCCAGGGCATTGCTAACTTCATTTCCTTCAGTCACAAACTGACCATTCACTTTCAACACTGGTGGTGGGTTCGGGGTAAATTTGCCTGCAATTTTTTTTATTTTCCTCCATACAGAAGATGGTGGTGTTCTACTGTTAATGGAGGAAACAAAAGCCACCCAAGATTGTTGTCTAGCTTCTTTCATGGCACGACGGAACTGTGCTCTACATTTTTTGTATGATATCAAATTTTCATCAGTACGGTGTCTACGCAATCTAGTCAGGGATTTTCTGGTGGCTCTGTGCAAGGCTGTTAATTCTGAGGACCACCACGGGACTGGTCGTCTTTTGAATAGTCCTGTGGTTTTGGGAATCAAATTTATTCCTGCTGTATGAAGAGTTCCATTCAGTAGGTCTATGGCATCATCAATACTTTCAAACTGTTCTGCTCTCCCTTCGATTTCACTTAGCTCAGAAAATTTAACCCAGTCTGCCTTGTCTAGATTCCAACGTGGCGATCTTTGCAAAGGCGGACCCTTGTTGGTGTTTATAATGATTGGTGCATGATCACTAGTATGCCAATCATCTAATGTCCTCCAATCAAAATCAAGAAGGCAGTTAGAACTTGCAATTGAAAGGTCAATGCATGACAAAGTACCTGTCTGAACATGGAAGTGTGTGGGCTCTCTTGTATTAAGGAGTCCCACATCCTCATTCTCCACAATTGATGAGATAATATTACCCCCTTGTGTTGGCCAAAACATCACCCCATAAAGGATGTCTACCATTCATATCTCCCAGTAAGAGAAAAGGTTGAGGGAGTTGTTGAATGACCTCTGCTAAATCATCATATAAAATATTATCATTTGGAGGTAAGTACAGAGAGCATATTGTATATTTTCTCCCTATATCAATTTGTACAACCACTGCCGGCAGGGTTGTACATATAGACATAGGTATTTGGGGAACATCTCGACGAATGTACATGAGACTTCCGCCATGGCTCCCTGCTTGTTGATTATATGGTGTTCTATAGCTAACATACTCTCGAGGACTAGGAGTGTTAGAATCAAGCATGCTTTCCTGTAGACATACAATTATGGGGGAATGTTCATGAATTAGGAGCTTAAGTTCTTCATATTTCGCCCTCAAACCCTGACAGTTCCATTGTAAAATGGAGGAGAAAACTATGGATTATTTCTGGAAGACATCTTGGATGAGGTCTTCCCATTAGCAGTTTTTAATCTAACATTATTACCTGTAAGTTTCTTCAGAGGTGGTCTTGTTATGTTGGGTTTTACGTTTGTGTTTTTCTTTGTATCCTTTTGATCTATTTGTTGAGGTGGATGGTGGACCTCAACTTGAATTTCTGATTTATTCAGTTTATCTTCTGGTTCATTAGAAACATCAACAGACAAAACATCAAATTTATTTGATGTCATAACCTTAATGTTTCTAATGGAGGGTGGAGAGAGAGATGGAGGTCTCTCTCTTTTCCTATTTATCGGTGGTGAGGATCTACCAGGTTTTTGCACCTTCCCTACCACAGGTGCACCTGGTAACTTTGTTTCGGGTGGAACTTCCATCAAATCAGGCAAGGACATGGCCTGAGAGAGGTTAGTACTATTGCTGGTAATGGGGGATGAAGTTTGTATAGAAGTGGGCAGTGCCGGAGTTTTAATACACAGTGGCAAAGCCTTGGAAGGCAATATGCTTACCTTGTCACGCAAAACTTGACTATCATTAGATGATGTATTTCTTTTCTTGGAGTTACTGGCAGCACTATGTGGGTTCGATGTCTCCTGTGGTATATTTTCTCTTGATTTCAGTGCCCTTGCATATAACTGTTTGTTTTTTTCAGTAGTCTTTTGGCATGTCCTACACTTATGTGTTCTACACTGGATTTGTTGAGGGCTGCTTCTTCAAACTTATAAATCTCGCAGCTCCTGTCAGTGGATTTATGGTTTGAATTGCAGTTCAAACAGCTGGGCTCAGGTGTACACTCTCCATGATAAGGTTTCTAACAGATGCTACACATTTTTTCATTTTTACAAACTTTAGAAGGATGTCCAAATTTGAAACACTTGAAACATTGTAAGGGTTTTTGTTTGAAAGGTTGAACTTTTATTCTTTCATTTTCAATATCGATGTGGAAAGGCACATCAGCATCCTGGAAAGTAAGGATAATCATTGACGTCCCAGGAATCTTGTGCACTTTTCACACTGTTAATGGGCACATGGCTAGTATTTCCTCTTCTGTAAATTCATACAGATCTTTATTGAAGACTACTCCCCTTCCGTAACTAAAGTTTAGGTGGGGTTTGACATCTAACATATCCTCATCACTGCTTGTCTTAAGGTTAGACAGTATAACTGATTGAGTGTATGATTTTGCATGGATTAAGAAGCTATTTTTCCCAAAGCGAGATATATCACCTGGTGCAATGGTTCCTACCTTTTTCTGAATTAGTTTGCTAATTTTAAAATAATTCCCATTACTCCCTTTAGGTTCAGCAACAAGCCACATTGGTGGTTTTGGCTTTCTTTGGGGGAGCATAGTTAAATCGATATCTTTCTCAAACCGGTCAGCAGGTCTATATACATCCAAACTGTTTGGTATCTTATCACATAGGGCACCCATGACATTTAAGTTATTGATTTTGATATCATTGATGTTACATATTGCGTTGAATGCTTCTTCATGATTATTATAAGTTATCCATGAATGCCATTTTTCATTTTCAAGTTTCATTCTAATTTCTTTTATCACTCCATAGCATCTAAATGCTTTATATATCATATCATAATCAGTATTTATTGGAATTTGGGTAACATGAAGGATTCTTAGTTTCCCTTTGTTACCCGACTTAATTGGTTTTAAAACATTAGTAGAGGGGTCCTTTTTTGTTCCTGGGTCGTCAACAGAATTTTCCTTAATTGAATTAGCAGAGGTCGTCAACAGTGCCGGGGGGGAGTCAGCGTATCCAGGGGATGGGGGTTCGTTACTTAAAGAATCTATTAGACGAGAGAGAGAGAAAAGGGTTAGTTTTACGTACCTGCTCGAGAATGTTAGGCCATCACACGTCAGAAAGGAACTTTGCACTCTCCACTATCGGCACTGGGTAGTCTCCAGGCGTACAATCATAGCGAAGTTATAGCTTGTGGTGGTGTCGAAGTGGGTTGTCTGTGATGTGGAGAGGGTTCTCTTGGAGACTCTATCAGGAGCTGTAAAAGGTTTGGAAACCGTTCTGCGTAATGCCATAGCGTAGCTAGGAGAGTCCTTGAGAGGCTGACCGATGTTCTAGCCTTCTTGAGTGCCCTTCTCCAGACAAAACAGGGACGAGACGTAAACGTCATTGTTGTACCCACCGTTGTTGCCAGAGAGCATTGGGGTCTAGGGCTGGGGAGCAACGGCAGCCTGAGGTTCAGGAGCGTTGCGAACAGATCCCTAGTTGGAAAACCCCATAAAGGCGCGATTTTGTTGGCTACAAGGTGATCCAAAGACCATTCGGTATACCTTATCTGAGATGCTGTGCACAGATTGTTGGCGAGCACATTCCTCTAGTCTGGAATGAAGCGGGCTGATAGTGTCACCGAACGGACTTTGGCCCATCTTAAGTGTTTATACTGTTAGATGGGAAGAGGCTGCGAGCAAGTTCCTTCTTGCTTGTCGATGTGATCCTCTATGTGGTGTGTGGTATTGTCGCCCATCACATCACTGAGTGGTCTGTTAGGAACCGATGAGGCTGCTGAAGAACCGGAAAGTTGGCTTTCATCTCTTAAGAGATTTAAGTGAAGGTAGTTTCGGACTCTGTCCAGAGGGCTGAGGTCGTGTGGTGCAGCACTATGGTCCCTCCTCTCTTCTTTTGATGTGTTCTAAGTACAGCATCAAGTCCGAGGGGTGGGGAAGGATGAGAAGGTTATACCACTCTGTAGATTCTCGACTGACACCAATCCCTTGAGGTTCGTCCAAACTTCTAGTCCCATGGGGGTCAGAATGTCTGGGGGATCGAGGGCCTGATTCCAATCGGACTCAAGTCACTCTGGGATGGGAGTTCTTCTCGTTTTGAGAAAGTTTTGGAGATTGGTGTCTAGAATCATTCCCAGATACACCAGTCTTCTGGGAGGGAAGTAGGAAAGACTTCCACAGGTTTACCTTGATCACTGGATCTTGGTAAAAAAACTTCAAAAGTTCCGGTGCTAATGCAAGGTTGCCACCGAGTCTGCTATGGTCAGTCAGTCGTCCCAAAACGGAGGAGACAGAAGCCGATCCTGTGAGACCATGATGGGTGTAGTGGAAAGACCGAACCACAGTGCCCTGAACTGGTGTTTCTTGTTTGTCTAGACTGAATCTTCCAACCTTCCTAGATGGATGGTTTGGGCCTAGAAGTATGTGTCCTTTAGGTCCAGTGTGCAAATGAAGACCTGAGGTCTTAGCCCTTGTCCGAACTCCAACATGGTGTGGACATCGACCCAAAGGGGCAGCTCCTTGCGGATCCTTTCGCATGGGAGATTGTTGACGCTGGGGTCTTGACTCGTGGCGTAAAGGATCAGACGCGATACCCTGTGTAAGGATTCTTCCCTGAGAAAGAATTTCTTTAAGCGACAGAAGGAAGGCAATGCTTAACCCTACCATGCGTCCTGATGGGATTGATGCCATTCCTTAGCGCGCCAGGTCAACAGTCTTCTGCACGCGCGCAGAAGGCCAGCACTCTTCCGCGCACGCGCGGATAAGAGCCCCCTTCTCTTGATTGCAAAGTCACACACACAAAAATAAGGTAAAACATATAAAAGTCCTTTATCAGGATAAAGCCTTATCTAGTTTGTGATGCAAATTTTCTAATTGTTAACATTAAAACGAGCCTTTTCGGTTAAGGTAGATATTTTTCAGAGAAAGTTCCAGGCTTGTAACCTAAGAAAACTTCAAGCTTAAAGGAAAACCCTGCAACACTGTGGTTCATTATCTGCATAAACAGTCAGACGGAGCCAGGTTTGGACAATGACAACGCTCAAAGTTTGACTGCTGCTGAAACTTTTCTATGCCACTTTACATTCACTTGTTTCTGGGGACGAGTATGTGAAATACTATCCATGGAAAGTCTGTGTCAATATATGAAAAAAGTCAATTAAACTATGATGGGAAAACATCTGTCAGTGATAATAATAATTATATAATAAAACACACAGTTAAAGCTGCTCTAACTTTGGCATAATTCTCAGTCAGTACTCTATCATTTTTTTCTTTTTCCCCGGAATACTTAGGAATCTCTGGATTGCTCCTTTTCCAAGGATTTTATGGTTTTTCCTGGATAGACATGGAGATCACTAGACTCTACTATTCAGTCTTGTTTCTTCTGCTTCATTTTCTAGTTTCATTTGCTCTTAATCTTACTCATTTAGTTATTAATGGAAGCTAACAAGGAAGCTTACATAGTTATATTAGCAGTATATGCGTAATTATGTATTTGCTCTCAAGTTCAATTACATCGCAATGCAGTAACATATGTAGAACATCACTTATTCATGGCAGTACTTCTACTGCAGGACTGCAATTCTAGTTAGCCTCTCCAAACCCTACAGGGAGTAGGGGGTGCTGCAAATAAAGAATATATGGAGATAAGGTTGAGCGACCAAAGTATAAAAACTTACATTTTAATAAAAAAAAATAAAGATACAGGATATAAAATAATTTGTCTTTTTCTTAACTATATATATTTCTTTTTTCACAGCACTTAGGTCTAATGACTACCTTTTAGCTTTGCAGAATGATAATCCAAAAAAAGAACAGAAGGTTTGTTAGTATAGGAACAAAGAACAGTAGCAACAAACCTACAGATTTCAAATACAAGCATGACAAATCAGATGCATGAACTGGAGGAAATACAGTATTAACTGTAACACTGGCAGATTAGATGGCAAATTAGACACTACAATTGCGTGCATTAAGAACACAACAGCTGAAAGAAAATATAAAAAATTTGGAAATAATTTTCATTTTTCCTAGCATACAAAACTGGAGCTATTTATACGGTATTACTTTCGTTAACGCTGAAAACCAGACAAGACAATTTTAGTGAGGGATAATTACCCCATCCACTAGTTAGCGGGAGGGGGTTGGGGTAAGATTGGCTACCCCACTCACTCACACCTGTCTGTTGAGAAACCACTTTTACTTTCTGGCAGGACTTCTAGGGGGACCGGGTGGCGGGCCAATTTGTATAAATAGCACCAGGTTTGTATGTTAGGAAAAATACAAATTATTTCCAAATTTGTTATTTGTTCCGACACAGATACAAACCTTTGCTATTTATAGGGTGACTTACTCTTAGGAGGGAGGAAGTTCTACCAAGTGGCCTTGGTCATGACCTGGGGTTCCCTCTAATTGATCTTTGATCTAATTAGTAGGAACCCTACCCTCGCTAAAATCAAAGTAGTTACAAGGTAACTCAATGATAGCGGCCTGCAGAAGCTTGTGTGAGAGAAACTCATGGCTTGTTTTTACGTAGGATCTCGAGGATATACATGAGTTCTAAGACATATCCAATACCCTCCCTCACAAGGTATTGGAGACGTAACAAAGTATTTATTCATACTCAGGATGCACAAGGGAAATGAATCTTACCTGCAGAGGGGTGAGGTCAGCTATGCTTCGGTCTTGCGGAGCTGTTTCCCCAGGGGGGGGGGGGGAGAAAGGGAAAGAAAGAAGGGAGCCACACATTCTTTTCATTCACCCCCAGACTAATCCGGGTAACCTCAACCCTCTGCTACTTGTCCATCAAGGAACCTGAGGCATTAGATCACTTGTTGTGCAGCCACCACAGGACCAATGGAGAAGGTTTCCATGCTCCTGTAGGTTACGTCTTTCAGGTAGTGGGATGTGAAGGTCGTCTGACGCTTCCACACGTCCGGTTGCAATACCTGTGCCACAGAAAAATTCTTCTTGAAGGCCAGAGACGTTGCAATGCCTCTGACGTCATGAGCTCTGGGTCGGTTGGACAGAGGAAGATCTGGATAGAGAGTGTATTCAATTACTTTCATTATCCAGGAGGAAATAGTAAATAGTATTCCTCGTGACCCTCCTCTTGACCTTCCCCGTGCTGACAAAAAGTGCTTGTACACAGGGGAGAGCTTTTGCTGTTCTTCTTAAGTAACACGTCAGACTCCTTACTGGACATCGTAACAGTTGGTCTGGATCTTCGGTTACAGAACGAAGACTCTCTATCCGAAATGGGCCAAACCTGGAGTCCGGCACACCCGGATTTTGAGTCTTAGCTACAAACTCAGGGACGTAGTTGAGGATTACTTCCCCCCTTCTCCTAGAGTGGAAGACATCAGCAGATAGACCATGAAGTTCGCTGACTCTCTTGGCCGAAGCCAGAGCGAGCAGGAACACCGTCTTCCACGTGAGGTGGTGATCGGAGGCCTGGCGTAGTGGTTCATAGGGGAAGCCCTTCAGAGACCTGAGGACCCAAACCACGTTCCAGGGGGAGGTCTTAGCTCTGCCTGGGGACAAGTAAGCTCGTAACTACGTATGAGCAAAGAAAGCTCCAACGAGGAGGAAATATCGACTACTTTCAGTCTAAAGGCGAGACTCGAGGCTGAGCGGTAGCCTTTGACTGCCGAGACCGAGAGAAGCACCTCCCAAAGGTGTACAAGAAACTCCGCTATAGCTGGAACAGAGGCATCGAGGGGAGAGATACCCCTTCCATGAAACCAACCACAGAAAACTGACCACTTCGCTTGGTAGACTGCCTCTGTGGATCTCCCGAGGTGTCCAGCCATTCTTTTCGCAACTGGTTGCGAAAAGCCTCTCTGTGTGAGGAGGTGCTTGATAGTCTCCAGGCGTGAAGTCGAAGCGAAGCTACGGCTTTGTAGAAGATGTTGGCATGTGGTTGTTTGAGGAGGTTGTGCTGTGGAGGGAGCTCCCTCGGGATCTCCGTGAGGAGATGCAGAAGGTCCGGGAACCATTCTGCGTGATGCCATACCGGAGCTATGAGGGTCATTTTCTCATCAGACAGAACGGGGGAAACGCGTAAGCAACCAAGTTTATCCACCGTTGTTGGAAAGCATCTTACCAAAGAGCTTAGGGATCCGGGACTGGGGAGCAGTACAACGGGAGCCTGAAATTCAGGGCCGTTGCGAACAGATCCACAGTCGGGGAACCCCACAAAGTCAGGACTTTGTTGGCTATCAGAGGATTCAAAGACCACTTAGTACCAACTATCTGAGTCACTCTGCTCAGCTTGTCTGCTAGCATATTCCGCTTGCCCGGAATGAAGCGAGCTGATAGAGTCACCGAGTTATCCTCTGCCCATCTGAGTATCTCTACTGCAAGATGGCACAAATGCTGCGAAAAGGTACCGCCCTGTTTGCTTAGATAAGCTACTACCTTGGTGTTGTCGCTCATCAACACCACTGAGTGCCCCGCCAGGACCTGGTGGAACTTTTTGAGGGCCAGAAAGGCTGCCCTTATCTCCGAGAGATTTATGTGCTGGTACCTTTCTGATTCGGACCATTGGCCGGAGATGTAATGGTGCAGCATGTGAGCCCCCACCATTCTTTTGATGCATCCGAAAAAAGCATCAATTCTGGGGGGGAGACGAGAAGATTGCCCCCTTTGCAGAGGTTCGTCTCCGCCAGCCACCGCTTGAGGTCCGACTGTTTCTCTAGCCCTATGCGGACTAGGTGATCCCGGGAATCGGAGTGTTGGTTCCACTGGGATTCTAGTCGCCACTGGAGGGATCTCATCCTGAGGCGACTGTTGGGGACCAGTCGGGTCAGGGAAGAGAGGTGACCGAGAAGGCGAAGCCAATACTGCGCCGGGAGCTCTTCCCGACTGAGGAAGACCTGTGCTATCTCCCTCAGTCTCTGGATCCTTTCGTCTGATGGAAACGCTTTGTGCCTTAGGGTGTCTAATCGCATGCCTAGGTATACCAGTTCTTGAGAGCGGAGCAGTCGAGACTTCTCGTGGTTTACCACGATCCCCAGATCCTGGCAAAACCTTAGAAGCTCGTCTTAGTGACGGAGAAGGGCCGCCTCCGAGTCTGCCAGAATCTGCCAGTCGTCCAAGTATCTTAGGAGACGGATGCCGACTCTGTGAGCCGAAGACGATACTAGGGCGAATACTCTCGTGAATACCTGGGGTGCTGTAGAAAGACCGAAACACTATACCCTGAACTGGTAATGCTTCCAATTGAACATGAATCTCAGATACTTCCTGGAAGACGGGTGAATTGGGATCTGGAAGTATGAGTCCTTTAGATCTAGAGTGCACATGAAGTCCTGGGGTCTTATCGCTTGTCTGACTATGTCGGCCGTCTCCATCCTCAAAGGTGTCTGTTCGACAAACCTGTTCAGGGCCGAGAGGTCGATGACTAGTCTCCAGACGCCTTTTTCACAAGAAAGAGTCGTCTGTAGAAGCCTGGGGACCCGTCGAGGACCTCCTGGAGAGCGTCCTTCTCCAACATGGACTGGACTTCTGCCCTGAGTGCAAACTCCTGTGCTGATCCCTTCGCACAGGAGTTCGATAGAATCGGCACTCGAGTCAGTGGAGGGAGAGAGAGCGTGAACGGGATACGATACCCTGAACGAATCACCTCAACCGTCCAGGGTTCGGCCCCGTGGTGAAGCCACCTCTGCCAGCGGCTTTGCAGGCATCCCCCCACAGGTGGGCAAATGGGAGGATTGCCTGTCTTATTGGGACCGGCCTCGGCCGGATCCCTTCTTACCCTTTCCTCCACGAAAGGACTTTTTGCCGTGAAAGGCATGTTTTGCACCCTTTTTACCCTGCTGTTTTGGGTCTCTGCCCCTTTTCGGTTGCGGATTTTGCTGTGCTTTCTGCTGTGGCTGAGAGGGGTAAGGTCTACCTGTTAAGACCTTTTGGATGAGGGAGTCCTGACTGGACTTCCTCCACCTCTCTGCCACCCGCTCGACATCCTCGGGATGGAACAAAGAATTGCCCTCGAACCCTCGAAAGGAGCAAATCTCAGTCTCGCTACTTCGGCCTGAGGGAAATGTCTATGGAACTTGCCTATGCCGGCATCTCTCTTCTTCAGGATAGTGTTGGCCCAAAGTTTCACAACCTGATGGGAGAGGAACTCGATGGCCCGAGTGCCAGACAATAGGAAAGTCTCCAAAGACTTCCTGGAGGACTCCCGAGACAGGTCTTTAGACCGCATTAGTTGTCCTAAGGATTAACCAGAAATCCAGCCACGAATTAGCCTGCATGGCGTACTTCGCCACCTTCTCCTGGTTTAGGATTTTTGAGGCCGAAAAGGAGACTGGAAGTCCCATAAGTTTTTCAAATGGTGTGGCCTTCGAGAGTGCCTCTATAGAGTGGTCGAGAGGCAGCGTTGGAAGAGATTCCCCGAGGATCTCGTAGTACCTCCTCTGAAACACATACGGAGGAGGTAGGAGCTTGGAGAACGAGCTGGAGTGGAGAGAGGAGGTGGACCCAGTTGCCTGGGACACTGCCTTTTGTTTGGCACTCTTCAGCCCCTTTGACCAGGGCAAAGCTGCACTGGTCCTATGAGATTTCCGAGTGCCATAGAACTGGTCAAGGACTGTTTCTTTTCCATCTAGAGGGGCTGCCGATGGATCTGGAAGTCCATTGATGGAACGGATGCAGGCTAGGACCTGCCAGAAGGCGTGTTCCAACTCCTTCCTCTCAACCTCTGTAAGCTTAGGGATAGCGGCTGCTGGCAGAGCGTCGTCCGCGAGATCGCTCTGCCCTTCCACGTCCAAGCTCTCATTCATAGGAGCCCGGAGTGGGTGAAAGTCATCAACTGGATAGACTGGGGATAGGGAGACTGCAGAGGAGGTGCTCGCTTCCGGCTGCCTGGGAGGCAGTGAGGAAGGAAGCCTGGCCGAGGATTTGGGGATGGTGAACAAATCCTTCGGTTCCCTCCCCCGAGGCTGGAGGTCCTCTGTCCCCAAGGGCCTAGAGGACTCCGTTGGCTTACAGGTGGAATGTAAGTCCGTTGCCGTACGAGGTGAGTCCCGTCCGGTCGCAGGTCGTGCCTCCTTAGACACTATCTCGACCGGTAAAGGACGGAAGGAGTCTCCATAGGAAGTAACCCTATCCTCCTTGGGGGGCTACCCTGAGGTTCATGCCTAATCTCCTCCAGATGTTTTTTGCGAGGGGATGACCGTCTCCCCTTGCCAGAAGGACCTGCTTGTGCGGAATCTTCCGAACTCCTCCTAGGATCGGAGGGAGGAGAGGACCCTGGGAAGAAAGGAGGCGATAAAGGGATCCTAGGTGTGTCACCTAAGGACTGGGAGCGGGGAACAACTCCTTTCATGGCTTGGCGCATTACATCAAATAAGGTGCTAAGCCACGGGGGGTCACGGGCTCCCGAGGAACTAAAGGGGAGGTCTCCTTAGGAAGGCACTGCTCCCTGGGTTTAGGGACCTGGGCAGGTTTCCTAACCCTCTTGTCTGAGGGAGGCTTCCCTACAGGCAAGATCGGCACAGGCCTACCCTTAGGGATAGGATCTGGGTTCGGTCGCGCAGGCGACTGTTGTCTCTGTTGAGGCCTAAGGGGCTTGAGAGACTGATTGTGAGTGCCAAGATGGTCGTGCGCCGAACTGTTGGTAGGCGGAAGGGTGCTCGTGCGTGCGCCCTTCCCGATTGCGAGTACCTTTTTCGCGCTCGTGGCGCGCATAAGGTTGTTCGCGCACCTGGCGCGTATAATGTGGTTTGCGCGCATGGCACGCACAAGCTTGTTCGTGCGCATGGCATGCATAAGGTTGTTCACGCGAATGGCGCGCAGTAGGTTGTTCGCGCGCATGGAGCGCAACCGGTTGTTCGAACGCATGGCGAGCAACAGGATGTTAGCGCATATGGCGCGCCATAGGATGAACCTGCGCGCCATGTTCGCCATTTTGTTTGCATGCGACAAGTTGGTCGTGCGCCCCAAGTCGGTCGTGCAAGGGAGAGCTCTCAGGTTGGTGAGAGAACTCGCTGCTTGGCTCACCCGAAGGTTCACGATAGCTTGTGATGTGTGAGCGCGAACGATCAACACGAGAGTTTGAAAACTCTCTGTCATAGAAAGAATGACTATGGTCACGAGAACACGTTCTCAGCGTGAACTGTGTTGCGCGAACCCGAAGGATCAACGCAATGAGAAACCTTAGTTTCTCTGTCACAAAACACCAAAGTGTTAGCGTGACTAAAGTTACGAGGGCCCAAGGGTTCAGCGTAACTCGGGTTACGAGATCCCGATGGGTCAACGTAACACAAGACCGCGAAGGATCAACGTGACTGACGGTACGAGAACCCGGAGGTTCAACATTACCATCATTACGAGAGCCCGAGGGTTCAACATAACAGAAACCCGAAGGTTTCAAGGCACGAGAGCCCGAAGGGTCAGCCCGAAGGACTCCTGCTGTCTTCAGAACCTGCAAGATCAACATGACGAGAGCCCGAAGGCTCACGATCACGCCAGCCCAAAGGGTGATCGTCACGAGACACCAAAGGGTCAACGTGAGGAGAACCAGCAGGTTCAAAAAGACGTCGCCTCACAGCCCGAGGAGGAGAACGTACGGGGTGGAGAGGGGTTACCCATCCCCCCACTCTACAAACCTCTGGAGAGGAACGTTCAACAGACTCCACCCGAGGGGAAGACTGATTAGGGTCTACAGATAATTCCTCCGCAGGGGAGGAGAGTTCACCCAAAGGAGAACTACGCTTATAACAAGGTTCTCTTTCCGCCCCTAGAGGAGAACCTAAAGCGTAAGGAGATTGCCGATGTACAGAGGTAATCTCTCGCGAACGAGAGATATGTTCCCCGAAGGGTAAACTTGCATTGGAGAGAGCCCTGCCACTGCCCCTGGTGGGTTAACTAACTCCTCGGCATCGGAACCAGACTCTCGACCTGACCGATGGTAACAGCGCCTGCGTCCAGAAGAGGAGGATCGACCTCTGCAGAGGAAGGAGATGACCACCGCCTTCTCCTTGCTCCCCTTCGGAGGAGTTCGAGGAGAACTTCCTTTGTAGGACCATAGACGCCCAGTGATGGCTACAAAGACACAAGGTCTGGAAAGGAACAGGCGCTCCCTGGGGGAAGTGAAGGAGCCGACTCACTAGGGGAGCCGCCACCTTCGTCTATCCCACAGGGTTGACCTGGAGTCACAAGCCCTGCGCTGCTGCTCGACCGTGCCCCGGAAGGGCCTGGTCGAGGATTAGCTTCGGGCAGAGATTTGGGCGTACAGGAAGCAGAAGCCCGCGATTTCTTCGATTTTGAGGAAGACCCCGAAAGCGAAGATTCACGTTTAGACGACTTCTTCTTAAGCGCAAACCTCTCCCAATGGGAGGCAGGCCACTCCCTACACTCGGAACAGGTGTTGTCCCACGAACACTGAGTTCCCCGGCAAGCCGGGCATAAAGGGTGTGGGTCCGTCTCCACAAACGACATGAAGGTACAGCAGCGGCGGCCTTCAATCCCTGGACATGTCCGCATAGCGGGACAATAACCAATCACACACAGATACACACAAAAGAAAAAGGAAAAGTAATAAAGTCAAGGCAGTTTGTTTAACGGGAGAGAGAGACGACATGTCCGCACTCTACCGAGCCAAAAGCAAAAGTGGTTACTCAACCGACAGGTGTGAGTGAGCGGGGTAGCCAGTCTACCCCAACCCCCTCCCGCTAACTAGCGGATGGGGTAATAATCCCTCACTAAAATTGTCTTGGCTGGTTTTCAGCGCTGCCGAAAGTAATACCCTATAAATAGCAAAGGTTTGTATCTGTGTCGGAACAAATAACAAATTAGGAATCAATTTGTATATTTTCTGACATACAAACCTGTAGTCCTCTTTATTAGGGTATCAATTTCGGCGAAGCTGAAAACTAGCAGATAGCTTTTTCTACTACTGAGCTCCCTCCTTTCACTAGTTAGTGGTAAGGGGGGGGGATTGGGTGACCACTCGCCCGTTCGCCGCATACCGGCGACCAGACGTCACTTTAAAATTTCGCAGGACTTCTAGGGGGTAGGTGTTGGCGGGCACAGTATGTGTAAAGAGGACTATATGTTTGTAAGTTAGGAAAAATACAAATTGATTCCTTATTTATTATTTGTTGACACAAAATACAAACCATTATGTCCTCTTTAGTAGGGACTAACCTTCATGAGGGTGGTAGTCCAGGTCCAATTGGTTGGTCTAATGTCCCGGGAAGCCTCAGGATACTCATTGGAGTTGCGGCTGAGGGATCCTGCCGGTTAACATTGGTACAATAATATGGTCGTGTATAGCAGATTATTGTTCCAGATGTCACCGAAAACCCCGCTCAGCTAGGGAGATGGGAAAAACAACTAGTTGTCAATGACAACTGAGGCTGCTCAAAATAAAAGGATACTAACCCACAGTTAGACAAGGTCAGCTTGCGCAGAGGCTCTCAGATACTGTGACCCCATGAGAGTGGGAAAACTGAAGAATGAAGTATGCTAGTCACTCACTCATTCATTCATTCCAGGCTTGCTTGCGAGTAACGTCCGCCCTCGATCAACTGATACTTGTCCTACAAGGGAGCTGAGGTTTATACCACATTTTGTGCTGCCACCACTGGACCTAGCAAGAATGTGTCTAGGGCCTTGTGTATGATGTCTTGCAGGTAATGGGCAGTAAAGGTAGTCTGGCGTTTCCAGACACCTGCCTGTAGTACATGCGTGACTGAAAAGTTCTTTTTCAACAATAGTGAGGTGCCTATAGCTTTCACGTAGTGTGCGCAGGGGCAATGATCCGTTGATTCTATGACTCGCTCGATGACTTGACGGATCCATAAAGAGATGGAATTCCTCGTGATGTGTAGCTTCGTCCTCCCCATGCTGACGAAGAGTTTGTCGAGACGACGGCATCCTCCTGTTCGCTCAGAGTATAGCCTCAGCACACATACAGGCCAAAGTAACAGCTGATCAGGATCATTGGTTATGGAACGGAGACACTCAATCTGAAAGGGCCCGAATCTAGGATCCACTACCGACGGATAATGAGTTTTGGCTACAAACTCTGGTACGAAACTGAGTGTAACCTGCCCCCATCCCCTTAAATGAGCGATGTCGTAGGAGAGACCGAGTAGCTCGCTGACTCTCTTTACAGAGGCCAGTGCTACTGGGAAAGCAGTCTTAAGTGTCAGGTCTCTGTTGGAGGCCTGACAAAGAGGTTCATAAGGTGCTCCTTTCAAGGAACGTAGAACCCTTACTACATTCCTTGGGGGTGGTCTGACTTCCGAATGAAGGCAAGTCCGCTCAAAGTTTCGTACGAGAAGAGACAATTCTCTCGAGAAAGAAATGTTGACGCCATTCAGTTCAAAGACGAGGCTTAAGGCCGAGCGATAGCCTTTCACCGTCGACACTTAAAGGCGCTTTTCCTCCTTGAGGTACAACAAGAACTTCGCTATTGCTGGAACAGAGGCACTGAGAAGACCAACCACAGAAGATTGTGCACATGGCCTGATAGAGGGCCAAGCCGAGGTGGACTTGCAACCGGCTCCGAAAAGCCTTTCCTTGCGAGGAGCTGCTGGATAACCTCCACGCGCGAAGTTGAAGTGATTTCACCGGCCTGTGGAAGATCTCGCTGTGTGATTGTCTGAGAAGCTCTGGACAAAGTGGTAGCTCGCAGGGTGTCTCGACTAGCAGATATAGAAGGTCTGTGAACCATTCCATATGTTGCCAGAGCAGAGCTATCAGGGTCATCTGAAGGTTGTGCGATTCCCGGATTCTGTTCAGTAACCTTCTTACTAGGCAGAAGGGGGGGAAATGCGTAGATGTCCAGATTGTCCCATTTGTGCTGGAATGCATCATGCCAGACCGCTTGAGGGTCCAGCACAGGGGAACAATATATCGGAAGCTTCCAGTTGAGAGACATCGTAAAGTCAAAACTTTGTTGGCTATCTGTTGATCCAAAGACCATTTGGAACCCACTATCTGAGACTTCGTGCTCAGATTGTCTGCCAAGATGTTCTTCTTGCCCGTGATGAAGCGGCCTGATGAGGTTACTGAATTTTCTTCCGTCCATTTTAGCATTTCCACAGCCAGCTGGCAAAGGAGCTGTGAAAAGGTACCTCCTTGATTGTTAATGTGGGGCACTACCGTAGTGTGGTCGCTCATTAGTACTACTGCGTGCCTTGAAAGGAGCTGCCCTCATCTCTTGGAGGTTTATGTGGCATGACCTTTCGGATTCTGACCATAGGCCTGAAGCCGTCAGGTGTGACAGGTGAGGCCGCCACCCTTCTTTTGACGTGTCTGTGAAGAGCATCAAATCCCGGGGTGGAGAGAGGATATCGACGCCCCGGAAGAGGTTGGTGTCGGATACCCACCACCGCAGGTCTCTCTGCTGCTCTGGACTTATCGGCACTAGCGTGGATGCTGAGTCATTCTGTTGTGCCCAGTGGGACTTTAGTCGCCACTGTAGAGACCTTAGACGAAGTATACTGTGTGGGACTAACTTCTCGAGAGAGGTTAAGTGCCCTACCATTGCTACCATAGATGAGCTGGTAGCATGGTCTCCGAGAAGAATGGTTGAGCTACATTCCTCAACTTTCTTGCTCTTTCCTCGGACTGGAAGATCTTGCCTAGTCTGGTCTTAATATTCATCCCTAGGTATAACATTCTTGTATTGGCTCTAGATGTGACTTCTCGTAGGTTATCAGGATCCCCAGATCCTGACAAAGTTTGAGAAGTTTGTCTCGGTGGAGAAGGGTTTCTCTCGAGTCTGCCAGTATCAGCCAATTGTCGAGGTACCTGAAAAGGTGTATCCCTTGACTGTGAGCCTTGTGAACACTTGGGATGCTATCGACAGGCCGAAGCACAGCACTTTGTATTAGTATACCAGATTTGCCGACATAACACGGAGGTACTTCCTTGATGCTGAGTGGACTGGGATCTGGAAGTATGCATCATTCAGATCAACCGAGATCAAGAAATCCCATGGTCTGATTGCCTGTCTGATCGTCTGAGGGGCCTCCATCTTGAAAGGAGTTTGTTCGACAAACATGTTCAGTGCAGAGAGGTTGATGACTAGTCTCCAGCCTCCAGACGCCTTTTTCACAAGACAAATGCGCCTGTAGAAGCCTGGGGACCTGTCCTTGATCTCTTGGAGAGCATCATCCTCCAACATAGTCTGGATTTCGGCCCAGAGGTCCTTGTCCAGGTGCATAGGACTCTGGTGTCAATGGTGGATGAGCAAGGAAAGGGGGATAGTTGATGAAAGGGACAATATATCCCCTTCTGAGAACGGAAACGGACCAGGGGTTCGCTACCAGTTCCATCCACTGTCGCCATCTGCTGCTCAAGCATCCCCACACCGGTGGACAGGTCGGAGGATTGCCCTCTCTAGCGGAAGCGTCGCTGGGATTTCTTGCCGTTGCCTCTGAAGCCTTTGGATCCTTTTGAACGAAAGGTACCCTGAGGCTCCTGAGGTTGCATCGGCTTTTTCTTAGTAGGGGTATCAATTTCGGCCAAAAGTAAAGTGGAGGTAAATCACTGGTGTGTGTGCAGGATTATCAGCTAGCTAAGCCCCCAACCCCCGCTAAGTAGCGGTATAGGTTGTTAACCCTCGCTAAATCTTAATTGCTCATCATTTCAGCTTCGCCGAAAGTAATACCCCTAAATATATAGCGTAGGTTTATGTTCCAGTTATGGAACAAATTTAAATTTTCTTGTTAACAAGGTTGTGAATAAAGGTATTGTATTCCATACCATGCAAGTTTTGTTTTATATTCCTTTCTAATATTTCATTTACTAGTGTTGAATCCTTACTGATGAGTTAGAAAGGACCTGTGACAATTCCTGGATCATAACTGAAGGTAAATTCTCTTTTCACATGGTATATGGTGTTGGTTCTTTAATCAATACAGGACCAGTCGACCAACCATGAAGGTACTACTGTAGTTCCCGGATAAGGTGCTTTTTTTTTCTTTTTTTTTTTCTATCCCAAGCAAGGTGAAAAATACAAGGAAGAACTTCTGCCTAAGTAACTACTCAGCTACAGAATGGAAAGGGGAGAGGTGCATGACGATCTTGAACGAGGTTGTGGTGGCCTTATTGGTAATATCTCTGCCTGGTGATCACCAGACGTGGTTTGGTCCCTGCAACCTCTCAATCCTTGTGGGTTAAGGATTGGGAGTTTGGGGAAGCCTATAGATCTATCTGCTCAAGTCATCACCAGCCATTGCCTGGCCTTCTTTGGTCCTAGCTTGGGTGGAGAGGGAGCTTGGGCACTGATTATATGTATATATGGTTAGTCTCTAGGGCATTGCCCTGCTTGCTAAGGCAATGTCACTGTCCTTTGCCTCTGCCATTCATGAGTAGCCTTTAAACCTTTGAACCAGTCGAATAAACCAACACTTTGGTCTATAATTGGGTTCAGCATCGGAACCGATGTATTGTGTCAAGGCCCTGTCAGCAGCATGCACCTGACCAAACTACAAAGCTTATCTCTGCTCAAGGGTATGGGCAGGAGAAGGAAGCCTAGAAAAAAAAAATAGCTCCCAGAGTAATTCCAGGAGACCCTGGTAAGAACTAATTGAAGCCAAATCATAAACTGATATCCAGTTCATCAATACACTATAAGGAAAATAACATGTGAGATACAACAGACTTAAAATTATAACACTAAACTCCACAATTAATTTACGGTGCACCAAGCACAGTTTCTAAGGATATAAGACTCAATATGACATAGGCTTATATTTAGTACTGTATGAACACCAGATTAACAATGGAAAATTACAAATGCGAATGCTATATCAAAGGACGAAGGATAGTAACTAACTTAGGAACATTACTTTTGAAACACTAACGGTAATACAGTTAACATTTGCCAATCCATGCACCTATATCAACCATTATAATAATCTCAATGTAACAGTTAACAGTTATCAAAGTGTCATACTGTCTGTCAAGTAGAATTCATGATCACATAATTCAATTACATAGACGACAATATTATAAATACTGATTTTATTTCGCAGATATTTTTATAAAACAGCAACATAGACAAGTTTTCTAAATGCAAATACTAAATGACAGCCTAACATACAAAATTCAGGGATTTCTTGAAAATATTTCTTGAAGGTTTAAAGGCCATTCATGAAGGACTGAGGCATGGGACAGTGACACTGCTCTATCAACCAGGACAATGCCCTAAAGTCTGCCCATATATAGATATGATCAGTGCCCAAGCCCCTCTCCACCCAAGCTAGGACCAAGGAGGGTCAGGCAATGGCTGCTGATGACTCCGCAGATAGACCTTTAGGCTCCCCCCAAACGCCATCCTTAGCTCACACGGATGGTGAGGTTGCAGCAACCACAGGAACTAACGAGTTTGAGCAGGACTTGAACCCCAGTCTGGCAATCACCAGGCGAGGACGCTACCAATAGGCCACCACAACCCTTAATATAGTAATCATTTACTAATCAATCATTTTGGTTACTGTACCTCTCTTGACATTATTAATGATGGCTTAATACAACTGCTAATCTTCTATGGCGGTAATTTAACCCACATACTAGGTTTTTCCCTTCCTACTAAAATTAAGAACGAATCAATGTAAAAAATATTTTTATCATATATAAAATACTGTAATAAATTTGCCATTAGTTTACAAACCCTGATCTCTCTCTATCTCTGCACTGACACTATAAAAGATCAAACCTGACCTCTTAACCCTAACCTAACCTAAGACATAGCATCCTAGTTTGGATTAGGGATGATTTCAACCCTCTTAAGCTGATACTGTCGCTCGTCAAAAGTATCTGAATAAGTCAAGGTTACAGGATAAATATTTATCCTTGCAGTTTTTGTAATCTTAGAGGGAGGGGGGATTGAAGGTTTTACTATAGAGTGCTTTCAATGACGTCACTGGGAATCGCCGGCGGCCATGCTGGAGGGCATACAAAGCGAAAACATGGCGGCTGCTACAGCGAATATGGACAATGAGAGCGACTTTGTCAAACAATTGTCGGGTGATGATAAGCGTTTTTACAAGCAGAAACTCGATCTAATTGATGGCCTAGATCCATACCAGATGCAGAATTCATTCAGTCAAAATATTGAGGATTTTCCCAGTATTTCATACATTGATATGGTGAACTACTTGGTACTGTCGGCCAACCCAGAACATGAGTGGGCATACATTTCCATTGAATAATCTGCTTCCAGAATTTGTTGTTTTTCCCTTTAATGCTTTTAAGTCCAAAATTAGATAAACACTGGGCCGATGAAGAGAGTGTTTATAATTATAATGCTAATATTGATCATTTAGCCTAACCTTGTGTATTATAATTTTTTATTGTCAAAATGTATGTAAAAGTTTTGCATTATTATGTCAAATCTTTATCAGTTCATGCCTAACCATTGTGTTTGTGTTTGGTTACAAATGCTATAATTTCTTATATACATATAAACATATGATGGACAAACTCTATTGTAATGCTCTTGGATGATCGTTTTGCCTCCTTGCTATTAAATGCGCAAGTTTAATTATTTTTTCGATGTTTCATATATAAGCTGAAGACCCCTTCGGGTTAAACCAGCTTTAAGATATTATTATTATTTATAATCAATGTTTATTCATCACATAGGCCTGTATGTCTGCACAATCTAATACACAAATTAAAATAAATATAAATATACACTTAATTATATATAGGCATGAGCACCTTGGCGAAAGAGAGACCTAGGTAAGTAGCCTTTGTTAATATAGCCAATATGGGCGCTTTTAATTTTTGTTTTGTAAATCTGAGATGCCCCTTTTGATGTTTAAAAATTGAGATGCCCCCTCCCCCACACACACACTACACACTGAACTGACGATGATACTTGTGAAGTCACCCATGCGATCGGATATAGCATGTTTACACAGGAATAATGATACTTTTAGGGCCTAGCCGAGACTGACCTGATATGAAATAATCAGAACAGATACGTGCTTAGGGTAGTGAGGATTCACGTAGATCAGCCCGTGATATTCTGGTCAACCACAAGTCACGTCTGCACTTGGATAATTCTTCTGTATCTTTGTCCTGATTCTGAATAACTGCCGGTATGCGGTAGAAACTCTTGTCATCTCTTCGTCCTCGATTCCCACAGCCAACAATAGCGCAAAAACTGGGCATTGTGTGAATGTGAATGTGATGAAATGGCTAAATATTCAACAGCTCAACCATAGCTATTCACTGAACGCGTCTTTGTATGCCCTCCAAGATGGCGGACCGGAAGTTTGATGACGTGTATTGAAAGGACTCTATAGTTTTGGACGGGAACAACTTTCCTACTAAAAAAAAAAGCTTTTTCCTACAAAAAAAAAATGTCCGTTTTCTTGGAAAAGGACACATTTTTCACAGCATATAAATACGAACTGGTTTTTCTGTTTGTTTGTTGTTATAATGAAGATCAAATTCAGTTAAATCACGTTCTTTACTACAGGAGAACACTATTTGAAATGTTTTCCTGTCCGTAACTATAATTTTACCGGATTCAAAAAGCCCCCCCCCCCCCAACTTGATCTGACTCACGAGTGTACTGTTTTTTTTTTTCTTTGCTGTAACTAAACAATTTGACCTTATATTACAAAGTGACATTTACCAATTCGACCTTAATGTAGGTAATTTAGAGTATTATTTTACATTATTTCTGTTAAATATATAAAAAAAAAATAACAGCTATCTTAAAAATTACACTGTTGGCTGTTCGTGTGTGAAGTTTAACTTCTGGCTTAAATTCACAGTCAAGATTGAGCATATCAACCGGTTAAATAAGAAATACCTCAAATAAATCGATAATTTAACAAAACACCAGAATCACAAATGCAAAACAATTTACCCTTTAGGAATATATATCTTACCAACTGCCTTCATTACGTTACCAATAGTAGTGTTGCGACTTCACACTCGAAGTTATTGGTCAAACACAAGGTTGAAGGATGACTGTTGTACTTGAAGGACAAGGTTGAAGAGCACAAAAGTGTGCCAAGGATCTTTTGTCGCCATCTTGGATTCTTGGTTGGACTTGGTGACTACGACCCACGAAGACGGAATTGTAGATAGGACAGAATACACTAGCCTTCAGCTGTTACAAACATCGTTTTTGTTTACCTGGTTCGTTTGGTGATAAAACTTTTAAGAAAATGTGAATATTTCATATTTTCATCGATAAATAATATAAATACTACCATTAAAAATACAAAGAAAATTTATATTAGCTCATCAAAATTCAGAAAGATGTGCATACATACTTCTGATGATAAAATATACAATTTTTATTATGTTCCAGTTAGTTTTACGCTGACAAAAGGCCCGAAAAGGAAAGAAACAAATGAAGAACACGGTGCGTCGCATAATATAACAATACTTTATGCAATGATAACGATGAGTTACATAAATGATCATCTAATATTACGCATATTAAAATGTTACAATTTGTAAAATTAAAGGAAAAGAAATGTTCAAAGGATATTGTTTAATCATCACAGCAGAAAACTTACCTGGTTTTTACTTTATTTTTACATAATACACACATATACACCATTCACACACACACACTCTCTCTCTCTCTCTCTCTCTCTCTCTCTCTCTCTCTCTCTCTCTCTCTCTCTCTCTCTCTCTCTCTCTCTCTCTCTCAATATGGGTGGCCCCAGAGAAACTCAACACAGCAGTCACTATCAAAACGCAATAGCTGTAGTGAAAAATTTAAATAACATGAAATAAAATTATTCCTTAATGAGAGAGAGAGAGAGAGAGAGAGAGAGAGAGAGAGATTTTATCTGGTATGCGTCGTAATTGTCAACTTGTACCAAAAGTCAACTTACGATGCGTGAATATTTGAAAATCTTCGAGAGAGAGAGAGAGAGAGAGAGAGAGAGAGAGAGAGAGAGAGAGATTTT